>NC_059366.1:12232500-12575000 GCF_019703515.2 Myxocyprinus asiaticus
AATAATGACAGAATTTTCTTTTTTTTTGGGACAACTATTCCTTTATGCACATAAAGTACAATTAGTCACAAAAAAGTAACTATATCAATAACCACATAATACAATGATCAATCAACAACAATATACATTTACAAAAACAAAACAACAACAAACAAAAAACACTATTTACACACTTAGCAAATGTCATACACTCTAAATTGATAATGTGATGAGACAAACAAGTTAAAACTCACATAATGGTAAATCCTAAATGACTCATAAAAAGGGAGTTAATTCCAATTCACCATTTATACCCGGATACACTGTGGCACATAATGAGTGGAATAAAAAAGACTCCCTTTGTAGTAAATGTTTTAATGTATCCCCCCACCCGGGGTAGATTCGGCACTACCATGTCCTGTCTCTTTATAGTGTACCGCCATGGGATGAATTTCATTTGTTGATCTAATAGCATGCTTATTTTCAGCCAATCGATCTTTTAGGTGTCATTTTGTACATCCAACATAGAAAGTTTCGCATTTACCACACTGCAACCTGTACACTACATAAGAGGTATTGCAATTTGCAAAATGTCTCATATCATAAGTAATACCCTTATGTACATCGGGAAAGGACATGTTTTTAATACGTTAGGACAATGATTACAATGTCCACATGGGTATGTGCCTATAGGTTGTGTGAGCCAGTAACCCCATGTGGCAATGAGCACCTCTCCTCACGATTCTTTTTGGATACATTTTTAAGCCTAAGTAGCAGTCTTCATTTTCTATTCCTAAAATAATATTTGTTTAGAATAGATTTAAAACATGAATTTTGATCACTGGTACGTCTGCTTGTAATTCTGTGACAGCTGAAGGGAGAACAATGAACAAAGAGGGAATATAAACATTATTTTCAATCCATTGAGTTGGAAAACCTTTCAGGGAAGTATTTTAGAAAGTAATTTAAAAGGAATTAGTAATTTGATAACTGCTTCCAAAAATGTGAGCAGTAATCTGATTACAATAATCTGTTTACAATTAGTAATTTGTAGTCGATTACTATTTTTGATTATTGCAAAACTAGTTGTTTTCAAACAGTGAACAACATATCTTTTACTGAAGTGACATTCTGTTAAAAGTATCATCCAAAGTCAATCAAAAACTCTAAACAAGGTTTAAACATGTTTAACAAATTACATCAGTAGCCTATCGCTACTCATAAGTTTGTTGTGCTCAGACTTCAGGTGACTGAAGAGGTTTGCCGTATTTCCCCTTTGGCAGCCACCCACGTTCTGCAAGTTTTAAATATTACTTCTGAGTGTGGTTGGTTATCCTGTTAAAAATCTAAATACTCCCACACAACTGATATGCTTGACACCAGACCTTCTTTTTTAGCCGATTGGTTCATGTGCAATACTTCACACTTTATATTGGATGTCTTTAACAACTACGTACTTATATTTAAATAATTGTTGTTCTGAGAAACCATCATGCGATTCATATTAGTTGCTGTAAATGTTAGGGTAAGCATTATGGTTAAAGTTAAGGTTAGGGGTTGGGTCATTGTTGGATTCCAAACAAACGCAGACTTTTTAAAGAACTAGGAAAGCGCACGCACACTCACACAAAAGTTTCCTCATCGTTCCTGTATCCACTGTCACTGAAAACATACAATCATGCAAACAGTATATGTTAATATTATGCTATTACAATAGTGTATGTTATTAAAGTATATTTAATATACTATATATGCTATTACATACTATTCTAATAATTTTTTACTTTTTACACTAATGAAGATGTAGGGACAGGTACTCATACAGATTTCCTGATTTGATTCCGATTCACACGCTTTCGATTCGATATTGATTCATATGGGGACATTTTAGATGTAATGTCCACTTTGCTTAATAATGAAAGAAATTCTCTCCCAGCTAATGCTGTCAATTATACTAGGGACCTTCTTACTAGGGACATTATGAAAATATCAATTTTACTAATTACATCTGATTTAGTTTTTCATCATTTTGGTCACATTTTAGCTTTTTAAAAACTAACAAATCCATCAATAAATTAGATATTAAATTGCATATATTATATTTTGTTACATGTTTATTGTTTACATGCATTATTTGTACTATTTACAAGTATTTATATTGATTTTTTGAACGGTTTGTGCAAAAACCAGTATTGTCTCATTAAGAAAACCGGCACTTCTGTAAATGAGCGAGAGCATATTAACAACAGAGGACTTGTATTGCTGTACATTTTTATTTGTCATTTTATTTGTTTTTGATCAACAACTAACTGTAAAGAACAGAAAAGGTATTACAAGAGACATTATTCAATAACAATGGGTTGCATGGATCTCACCTTTAGATACACGGAACGATTCAAACCACACTTTTACTCTCAACTTGCTGCTGAAATTCTTCACCACTAAACTACACAAACACTGATGAGTGAAATCCGAACATTTACCAGCCAGTGACTAATCATAGACATTTTATTCTAAAAGTGCAAAATTTGGTTGCAAATGCGAGTGATTTCCTCTCATTGTAACAGAGGGTTGCGCATAGAGCAAAAGATCCATCTTGGGATTTAAGATCCTTCAAAACGTGATGCATCGGAAAATCTATATTTTTACCTAGTCCTACCTACAAGAGCATATTTCCATTAGTCAGAACAACAGTGTAATTACAGATGTACATGCAATTACTTTAAACGCATATATGTAGACACTGCTTACAATGTAATTATGATAAGTACATAGTAGTTAAGACACGTAATATAAAGTGGAACCCAACATTTTTATAAATTCTATATATCGCGCAGGCCTAACAGAGTGATTGAGAATATTTCCTGACTGGTTCTCAGTCATGTAATTGAGAGCAATACATATGTTACAAGTCCACACTGGATGGGGATGCTGAGGGTAAAGCATCACATGTGCTGCCCATTGGCATAAAGAGAATTCTGGGCCCATATCTCACACAAAAGGCACGTCTAATATTTGCGGGTGTGTGTGTCTGTGAGAGAAAGACCACAGTGCAGCAAATGCTCGTGAGCATGGTTAAGAACAAGAGGGCCAGTGTTCATAATGACGTCAGTAGTCCATCATTCAGATATTAATAACACGGATTCTGCCTCTCTCTGAATGTCTGGATTCATCTGTTTGTGTCCCTGTGTTGCTCTCTTTAAATGCACATTACTGCTCAAAATGCAAATTAACAGGATTACCGGTATACACAGAGAGACCAAGTCAAACAGCCTGACTCCTGAGTTATTTGTGGTTTGGTTGTTTGGGGTATCACTATTACCCCAAATTCAATAATTATTATTTGGGGATGTCATTTCTCTTTCATTTCCTCTTTATTCCTGTATATCAAGTTGTTCTGTCATTCTTCTGCTATAATGCACTAAACATGACCTAAATCTCTCTCTTCTACTATAAATACAGTATGCAGTACCACTAAAAGATTTGGACACACCTACTCCATCTTATTATATGCATTGTAGGATACAATATTCTATTGTACATTTGTATGAATTAAAAAACAAACAAACAAGCAACTTTAAAATGGATAAGCTGGACCAGATAATGAAGAAAAAGAATTGTCCATCATGCATGGGAACTCTTTCAAAACTGTTTAAAAGTGTCCCAGGATGCACCTTTTGAAGTTGCTTGAGAGAATGGCCAGATTCTGCAGAGTTGTAATCTACAGCAGACAAAGGGTGATTACTTTGAGTCATCGAAAATGTAAGATAGTTTTGAGTTGTTACATTTATTTTTCTTTTGGTCACTGCATAATTCCCATACTTCCATTTCTCTTATTTCAGAGTTTTGACGACTTTTTTATTACTATTTTCCACATTTCAGAATTATAATATTCTCTTTCACAACGCAGTGCAGCAAGTCCTCTTAAAATGTAGCATACTACTGTTTGAAACACTTTGTTGCATACCGTTTTACATACTTTTTGAAAATCAGGCAGTAAACAGTACTGTACAGTATACAGTAAGCTGTACACTGATATTCCACTCCAAACATAGGCAGTCTCTGCTGACATTTTCCTAAACTTTTCCTAAGCCTCACTCTGTCTCTATCTCTCTTTAAGCTGTTTGCTTTAAAGCATCAGTTTGGATGAGTGAGAGAAGGGCACATTGCTGTGTCGAGCACCCTACAGCGCTGGTGTCCGTGTGCTGGGTTAGTGAGCAGAGAGCAGTCTCTGAAACAGGAGCACAGAATACATAGAGCTTGCTTTACACAGATGAGTGAGTCTCGGGCAGAGGTGTGTACAGGCCCTCAGTGGCAGGCTAGCCAGAACTCTGAGGAAACATAGAGATCAGACAGAAACCTTAGAGGGAGATTAGGCAGATAAAACAGAGAAAGATAAGACAGAGAAATCATGGAGATCAGACAGAAATCAGAGAGATAAATCAAAGACAGATCGGACACAAATCATTTGGAGATCAGACCGAGGTCACTGATATCAGACAGGAGTCACAAAGTAATCAGAGAAAGATCTGAGAGATTACAGAGATCTGACAGAGAAATCATTGAGAGAGAGAGAGAGAGAGAGAGAGAGAGAGAGAGAGAGAGAGAGAGAGAGAGAGAGTGAGATCAGGAGTCAGATAGAAATCAGGAGTCAGAGAAAAATCAGAGAAAGAGCAGAAAGAGAAATGACAAATATCAGTAAAATTAGACAGAAATCAGAGATCAGACAGAAATCAGAGAGAGATCAGACATGAGCCAGAGAGAGATATCAGACAGAAAAAAATAGAGATCAGAAAGAAATCATTGAGAGAGATCAGAAAGAGAAAGAAAGAGATCAGAGAGAGAAATCATAGATTAAGCAGGAATCATAGAGAGAAATCAGAGAAAGATGAGACATAGAGAAATTACAGAGATCAGAAAAATCAAACAGAGAAAGCAGAGATCAGACAGAAATCAGATCAGATAAAAAAAAATAAAAAAAAGATATCAGAAAGATAAAGTAGAGAAAGAGATCAGACAAAAATAATTGAGAGATATCAGACAGAAATATCACAGAGATCAGACAGAGAAATCCAGGAGATCAAAAATACCAGACAGAGTAATTGCAGAGTTTAGAGATGGAGAGATCAGAAATATCAGACAGAAAAAAAAAAGAAAAACAAATGTGAGAGATCATATAGAGAAATTTATTGAGAGGTCTGAGAAATCAGATAGAAAAATCACAGAGAGATTAGACAGAGAAATCACAGAAATCAGACAGAGGAATTATAGAGAGATCAGAGATCATAGAAAGACCACAGCTGAAAATCATAGAGAGAGAGAGAGAGAGAGAGAGAGAGAGAGAGATGGAGAGACAGACAGTAGAGGAATATTCAAGCAAGTGGACAGTGGATAGTAAGACGGTTATATGCATGACAACCCAGTTAAAGAGTGTACGCTGGGCTGAAATAGAATCTCTATACTGGGTTACAGCCACAACATGGAAGCCACTCATTATGCCCTGGGTGGGAGAGGCATAGGGCAAAACAAGTTTGACCATGAAATACCAGGCCTGGCTCTCCAGCTGCAGACACCCCCCGACACTGCGGGCCCACACCCTGTATCCCACATATGTAGCCCAGTCCTGCTAACACGGTCAGGGGGAAGGCCAGTGACGGCCGGCCTCTCGTGCTCCCTCAAAGGTGCATGTATTTATAGTGACAAACTACACAACTTGTGACTGACCACAAACCAAAGGCAGCGGCTAAGAGCAAAAATAAACACCCCATTGAGGTCCATAATTCAGCAGGGTGTACACAGCGACAAAGACATGCGCACATATAGATAAGTACATTTTATTTATATAGCACCTTTCAAGAACAGACGTCACAAAGTGCTTCACAATAAAAGACTAAAAGGCAAATAAGAAAGAGTAACAGACATAAATTCAGACAACCAGATAAAAACAGGAGGCAGACAAAAATGCAAACTACAAACAAACAAATTTAAACAAAAGCAAGTCTAAACAAGTGGGTCTTTAGCTGCTTTTTACACCCTCTGGGGTCTGAGGGTGTTTTGGGTCCTGGAGAAGTTTTGACATGCCTTGACATCTGTGCATTTTTCAGTTGCTTAAAAACATATTAATGGCTAAAGTCTGATAACACTGTATTCAGCACAAACTGGGCTACAATAATATGTGAGCAACATGTATGTACATGTTTGTATTTTTGAGAAAATAACGTTAATGCGTGGTTTTTGAAAAAACAACAATTTTAAGTCACTGAAATAAGGCCATATAACACATACTAAATATTTGTTCACAAGACTTTTGAGAACTGGATCTTGTAGCCTAGAGTTTTTGCTACAAAATGATGTGAAAACCATCCTGATCACTCATTCATACAAAACAATACAGTCATTTAACTTTTGTAAGACACTTTTAGTGTTAGAAAGACCATATGCGAGGAGGCGTGAATGATCGTGAATATTGATGTGATTCACACCTGAGACAAAGACCCCTCCCCTGAGAGAGAATGAATGTGAGGAGACTTAATGATTGAATGTATTGTTTGTAACTTATTCACAAAATCAAGTTTACATTAAAAGAGGTAATCTGACTTTACATTTTCTTTTGCACTTTGACAACTTCATCGACCGGGCATATTTACAGCACATTTTACACATTTACACCCGAACAGATATTTGCGAGCACAAGCTTCGTTGATGATAATGAGGCAGCATAAATACTAGTTAAAATATAATCTAAACATTCATATTATTTTTATATCATATTACATATCATATTGATATCATACAGCATACAATTTAAATACCTGCTTTAGCCGAAACAACATTTAAAATTTAACTAAAACTTGCCTATTAGGACATATTTCAAATTCCAATACTCTGAATCCTGGCTGGCAAGTCTGGAAATAGTCCAACTAGTAAAATATGTACATGTTTACATAAAATAGAATGTCAACTTATGTACGTAAAACTAAATGACTTACTCATCCGAAATTGTATCCTCGGCTGGATCAAGTCGCTCTTCAAAATGCAAACGTTCACGTCGGAGTCCCGCTCTTCTTCTGAGGAAAATGTGAACTCTTCGTCACTATCCAGGACCATCTGAAGAGCTTCCTCACCTGTGTAGCGTGCCATCTTCCAAATGTGCAGGAAAGTGAATGAATCAGATGATGAACTTGATGCTTTTTAAGGCACTGCTGGGGCCGTTTACTATTTGCATAGATCGTCTCAGCACATTACCGTATGAATAGCGCCCTCTGCACGTGGGTGTGATCACATTAGCGATAATTAGCTGAGCCAGGAGAAACTGTACATCTCTTTAGTTTCATACAGATTACATTGTTGGAGAATATTTGTTTTAAATTTGAGTTGTTTTATCTAAAAGTAGACATTTAAAGCTTTCTTTAGACATATGTTTCATTTTTGTGTGATAAGTATTCGCAGAGTTTCAGTTCATTTTTGTGACGTGTTTCAGAAAGATGCTCGCGGAGACAGAGACGGCTGAAAGGGCACCGTTTATTTTCTTTATTTTACAAAAGCACAAGGTTTTGTTGTTATTGTGAGTGTACACAAATAAAAGTAGACCCTTTATAGTCTCTAATGATGTCTTACACTTATCTGTATGCCCAAAAGTGACTGAGTATTTTAAGTTGTTTCCACTGTTATGAGGAAAAAATCCAGCAGGACGCGCCGGTGCGTCCGTCGACCCCAGAGGGTTAAAAGTGTCCACAGAAAGTTTTCTCAGTATTTAGCTGTAGAAAATTATCTGTCATCCAATCTTTTATAGAGTTGAGGCAATTCAAAAGAATAGACAGTTTTGAAACATTTTGAGGCTTAAACAAAATGTATAATTTACTTTTTATTAAGTTTAATTCAGTAAGGAAATTCACTGCAAAAACTCCTATTGTTATCAAGTGTTTTTGTCTTGTTTTCCATTTAAAATTGTCTAAAAATCCTTAAAACAAGATACATTTACTTGAGAAGCAACATATAAAATATTTAGACTTGCTTTAAGAGAATATATCTTAAATATAAGTGTATTTTGTATATAAGTGTGTTTTTTCATTTGGTTATATTTCTGCAAGTGCTGTTAAGACAAAATACACTTATATTCAAGATCTATTCTCTGAAAGCAAGTCTAAATATCTTATATGCTGCTTCTCAGGTGAATGCATCTTTTTTTAAAGGATTTTTAGATATTTTTAATATTACCATTTTTAATATTACATTCAACATTCTCAGATAACTATTTTTTCTTCTGCAGTATAGCTGCTAAAGAAAATGTACATTGTTCTAAAGGAGTTTTAGATATTCATATTGGAAAACAAGCCAAAACAAAAACAAATCAAAAACGTATTTTGATGCAGTATATAAAGCGGCAAAGACTAGCCTCTCTCACCTTTCTGTTCACTTCAATCCATCTTTAACTCACAAAAAAACAAACTCTCTCTTATTAATAAAGCTGTGTATTGCCAATTTTCTTCCTGATAAGAAATTCACAGTGACATATATTATGATTCAATAAGTCACGAGCCATCACGTTATAATCTAGCTGCATTAAGCGCGAGCGCTCGAGTGACCAGCGACAGAGTGTGCCTCAGCCGGGTGCAGTGTCAATCTCTCCCCCTTAGATCGGGACATTCACGCAACTCATAGAAGAGGTGCTGACCGCACAGAGAAATGCCAGTTTCAGAGTTTGTAGTTATTTACATGATCTGCTTCCGTATTATTTGAACTTTAATAAAATCCACTCATTATGGGATGTAACGCCGGGGTGTTTCCTTTAAAGTCGCTCGGCACACAAGTTTTGTTTCAGTGGAGCGGCAGCTCCAGCTCCACATATTCCACAACGAGAGAGCTTCTGTATTTACTTATTTTGTATTTTTGTATTATAATTCCCTCATACTTTGTGATCTACATCACCTGAAGCTGTTTGGAAAGTTTAGAGTGCATCTGGAATGTGAGCTGTGTTTTCTTCCTCTCCTCAGTCAGGCGCGAGCTGCAGTGCTGCTCTCGCACGTCATCATTAGAGTTTAATGTGATCTCATGTTATGTTAAATGACATCAAATGACAATTCGAAACGAAAATTTTTGTCGATTTTACTGTCGACATTGTCGATAACGTCGACTAATTGTGTCAGCCCTAATGCAAACAGCAACGGGCCCAGGACAGAACATTGGGGAACACCACAAGACAGTTTAGGCTTGATGCTGACCTTTGACACACTAAGACAGTCAGGCTGGTCTTCAAATAAGATAGCAAGGAAATGCTGTAAAAGCCAACTTCTAGACGGATGCTTTTATATGAGCAGTTTTGGAAAGTCTGGACACAATCTGAATCTAATTAGGCTAATTTTCTCATCAGTTTGACATGATTTTTTATTTTACAGGCTTCTCCCAACAGCAGAAACAAAGCATGTGTGAGCGTATTTCAAAGGCTGTTATTGATTGAAGCAGCCTCAGAATTCAGGTGCTTGCCAAAAATGTACATCAAAGAACAAGCACAAAAATATATTTATACGCTCACAAGGTGTCCTAATTAGGCACAACGCAACAAGTTTCCAGTGACAAGTAATTTGCCTGTCTACAACAAAATGGTGTGTGGCACAACATGATCACAGACAATCTATTTGGTGTTTAAAATACAGTGGAGCAGGATTTTCAAACAATGAGATTTCATTGTGGGCGGGCTACAATGGTTTGTTTGGTCCATTTCCCAGGAAGAGAAATACTGCAAATTTAAAATGTGTATATCTGCTAAAGGTTATTTATTTATTAATGGATTTATTTATTTTACTTTTAGAAGTACACTTGCATTCAGATGTCTTCAAAGCTAATTTAAAGACTAAAAGCAACAAAACTCAAATTTTTAAGACATACAAGAGTGCAGCGCGTAAGCTGAACAAAAGAAGCATACACTACTTTACCTTCAAAATATTTGTGTGTGTGCATGCTCAACCCCTTCTGGGTGCACCATGTCGGCTGATCTGATTTACTGTTTTGACAACACACAGTGGATTAATTTCCCCATGGGGCCTGGATGTTACCGAGGACATCTAAATAAGAAGCTGTTGCAGTGTGCGTGATTGGCAGTGCTGGAGAATGCTCAAGCGGTGGCAGAGGCGTCAGGTTCGGTTAGTGCTGCTCAATCTGTTTCCCTCGTTAGCCGGCTTCTAAAGGGAACCAGTGAGTTGTGTCAACAGGGATTTTTGGGTGAACTCAGTGGGGTTCAAGAGTTTTACACAGCAAAGCTGGTTATGTAATCAAAATGGCACTTTGAAACACTGTGCTGACATCATTTTGTCCAGGTATGAAAAGTCTGTAATGCAAATCCAGGGTTGTGGCATATTTTTTTTTTTTTTTTTTTTTTTTTTGCCGTGTGAAAGTGTGGGTGTGTTACGTAATTTAAATTTTGCAGAAATCTGTATAGGTTGAAGCTATTTTTATAGTGTGCTCGGACATAATTGCTTAAGCAGAACAACAAAAAGTCCTTAATTTAGGTCTGAACAACAATATTTTCAACCTGTTTTCCCACAACCCCCTTTCTGTTTTTCGTTTTCACTTTCTTGCACCATGTCTGTTTTCTGTTCAGATGAAAACACAGTAACATTTGCTTATGGTCAGAAATGTCCATTAAGAAAGCTAAAGACTGATGAAAACAGACAGGAATGGCCCCTCAAATAATGCAGCTTGTTGAAGAGAGGGGCCTGCTATTATCTTTCTAAGCTACTTAGGACTGTTGCCTGGTGCACAATAAAACTCCAAAAATTCCAATAGACATACATTAAAGGAGGAACTTGAGTCATATCAAAGAATTAATATAAGAGACTTGGGGGTGGACTCTTTTGACTTGGGCCATTACATAGCCATCTAGCAATCACCCAGAACACCATAGCACCTGCATAACAACACACTAAAAACCATTTAGAGCAGCTTATCAACTGCATGGCAACCCCCTGGTAACCACCCACAACCTGGCATTATGGCAGACTAAGGGAGTCACGATTATGAAATTTGGCTGCCCTTTTGGCCCCGCTTGCCGGCAGGCTTTTCCCCACCTCTCTAGGGCTGGGGAAGGGGACGAGGGGAGGGAAAAACAAAACAAAACAAAAAGAGGAGAGGGAAAGGGCAAGGCGGAGGGACAGTGAGAGAGAGACAGAAAAAACTTGCTCGCCGGTTTCCCAGACACGCCGGCGCCTGGTCCTCGATCACTCCTCCACCCTCTGACAGATGACAGCTGCTCCTCCTCGGGTGGACCGGAGACAGTCCTCCGACCCCTTGCGGATGGGACGCCCCTCCGTGTTTTGGTGGCCGGTAGGGAACTCCTCCGCTTGCAGCAGCTCCACCGCTCCAGGGGGCCAGCAGCAAGCCCCTCCTCCCCTCATGGACGGCAGCCGTTCCTCTGTGTCCAGGCGGCCGGCAACAACTCCTCCGTCCCCCGGCGGATGGCCGCGGCTGCTCATTTGGGTGGATGGCAGTGGCAAGGACTCCACGACAGCGCATCCTTCCTCCTTCCCAGGCTTCGGCACCAATGTAACATGGTTAAAATGGGAAAGGAGGAGGTGGGAACCGGCTGAACAAAGTAATATTTGAATAGGAACTTAAACAAAAAGACACAAAAACATAAACGCACACATGGCAGCTGCATGTGGCTCTCTCTCTCCCGAACTGCAGCGTTCCGCTGCACTCATCCCTCTCCTCGGCTGATTAGCACAATTGAGGGCCGGGTGTGCGTAGTCACAGCCCCGCCTTCCTCCTCGTCACAAGGGCTCTCAAAATTATGACGATTAATTGTCTGTTTAAGGGCCCCCACGATTATGACAATTAATTGTCTGTTTAAGGGCTCTCACGATTATGAGGATTAATTGTCTGTTTAAGGGCCCTCACGATTATGATGATTAATTGTCTGATTAAGGGCCCTCACAATTATGATGATTAATTGTTTGTTTTAGGGTTCTCACGATTATAATGATTCATTGTCTGTTTTAGGGCCCTCATAATTATGACAATGAATTGTCTATTTTAAGGACTTTCACAAATATGGTGATTATTAGGGCTGTCAAATTCAAATTCGAATATTTGTTGAATTTAAGAAAAAAATGCACATTCAAATGCTAAAACTGTGTATGATGACTTCAGATCGATTGCACTCTTGCGCTAAAAAGGCTAGACACAGCGCAATAAATACAGTTTAACAGAAAGCAGGTGTCTCAATATGCTTTTTAATTTTCTTTTTAATTAAGACACAACATCTAAAAAACAGCAGTCCTGCACGAGACACTGAATAAACAAAAATAAAGCAAAACAAAGATGTTTGTCTACCACACGTTTACATAGAAAAACAAATGGATTGTTGAAAAAGCATTCGGTGTGAACAGCCTCTTACAGTTGGTGGAGGTACTTGCGTCTTTCTCTCTTAATTAGCGTTTCTACGTTAGAAATACGTTTTTTAAACACTTTGTCAGGAAAGGGGTTCAACTTGGAAATGTGTGTCTCAAGATTCTCGCATTCTGTTCCATTCTGTTGTGTTCTGTCTGTTTGAACAGCCCCTGGCCTGGGCTCATTGTCTGAGCCGCTTCACCACCAAGTTCAGCAGAATACTACTGTTATCTGGGAATATTGCTACCCTACATACACTGTAATGAATAAAACACATTGTGGTATTTCGCTGTTATTATGAACTGTGGGATCAGTAAGTGTAACACCATGTGAACTGTATATCAAATATTATTCAAATTGTTAAAATATTTAAGGTAAAAATTCAAACTTAGTTTACCTGCCCAGTTGACAGCCCTAGTGATTATGAAGATTAAATGTCTGTTTAAGGGCTCTAATGATTATGAGGATAATGCCGATTAATGTCATACAAATTGTCATACTTGTGCCATTGGTGTATGTGTGCAAAAAAAATAAAAAAATGTGCAATTTGAAAAAATATTTCAAAATACTTAAAATATCGCCCTCTTTTTGGTCATCTTTAGTCTTGGTCTATTTTGCATTAATGGTGTTGTTGGAACTGAATAGCTATTATATTATATTATATTTAGGGCTGGGAAATTCAACGTGATAATTAATATTTTTTGTTTAACACATAATAACGCACTTGATGCAGTATCCTTTTTTAACTTCCTGGGCCTTCACGCGATAGGAGAAAGGTCTCTCGAATTGTTCCTGGCAGGCTAAAAATGTAAACAAATAATACAAATCTAATGATAAAATAAAATGAGTAAATATTTTCATAATGTACCAAGTTAGAAGGTCCCCTGTATAATTAAAGGTGCTGTAAGTGATTTTTTCATGGAAAGGCATGCAAAATATGTCCATACTCCCTGAAAGATATCACTGAAATAAGTGTTGAGAGCAGTCTCTGTGACAGCTCTAGACTCTGTAAGCAAAAAACAAAAATGTGTCCACGGGCCATGGCCTCTGACACTTTCTGCCTGTCAATCATTTTACGCGTTCTTATAGTGTTGTAGCTGCAGTGAATTATTGAGGATTAATGCCATTTTATGCCATGTTTTTTTTTTTTTTTATAACAGTTGTCAGTTGAGGGTGCTATTTTGCTACTGTTGTGTTTGACAACCATGGGATGACAGTCTTCTGCTCCGTGTCAGCCGCTACGGTATCTCTGACATGCGGGTTTTGGAAAGAAGGGGCGTGGCTAATTGAACTGCTCAGCTCGTGGAAATTCCAGAATGCTAAAATCGCTTACAGCACCTTTAAAAGTATTACCTGAGAGAGAATTTCTTTCATATGTAAGCAAAATGGACAATATTACGGAAAAACTGTATATCTAAATGAATTAGTATCTAATCGAAATTGGAAGTATATTGCATTGAGAGCTTGCGAACTGCAATCAAATCAAATCTAGAAATCATTCTGTATCAAAACGTAGCCCTGCTAGCAAGTACCACTCATATTTTATTATTTAATTTATTTCAGAAAATATAAAAATCTAATTTTTAACAATTTCGTTTGATGATAATGATGCAGAAATTACCCATCTATCTTTTGGTTAATGCATAAGAAACACACGCACACACACACGCACACACACACACACACACACACACAGTCATGTGTTGGTAGTTCTACCTCTATCACTTGCTTTGCTGATGCGTCAGTCCACACGTACACCACTCCTGCATGCATTTCAGGTATTCACATCAGATACCAGTATGAGGAAAGATCTTCAATAAACACATTATGACGTAATCACCAGCTGATCTCAACAAACTTCACAACACCTCCTCTCACACACACTCACCATTACGGCCACAATCTGTTATATGTTCCTATTGTCATGTATTTTGTTAGTTCATGTTTATGTTTCACGTTCATAATTAGGGTTTTTTGGATTTCACTTTTGTTAATAAAATTGCACTTGGGTCCTTCACTTCATCGTCATCGTCTCCATTGTCACTGCCAACGCCAGCACACAGTTACAGAATACCTGACCGCAATATGAACACAGCAATCCAGCTCCTCCGCCTACGTCAGGGGAATCGTCCCCTGGAGCATTATGTGGAAGATAAGAAGATCCTCAAAGACTGTTTCCATTTTGGATTGTGTGAGCCAATCTCCTCGTTGATGCCTGGTGGTCGCAGGTTCCCTCAAGCTGGTTCAGTATGTTGACCTTGCCCTGCAGATTACTGGTTCTACGTTCACTGTGGGGGAGATGGATGCTGAGCCGGAGTCCCACGTCATGGTCAACGAGCCGGAGTCCCACGTCATGGTCGACGAGCCGGAGTTCCACATCATGGCCGCCGAGCCAGGGTTCCACGTCATGGCCGCCAAGCCAGGGTTCCACGTCATGGCCGCCAAGCCAGGGTTCCACGTCATGGCCGCCAAGCCAGGGTTCCTCGTTATGGTTGCTGAGCTAGCGCCATCTTTTGCCCTGGATCCTGAGCCTGCTCCATGCCATGTCACAGCAATGCCTCAACCTGCTCCATGCCATGTCACAGCAATGCCTCAACCTGCTCCATGCCATGTCACAGCAATGCCTCAACCTGCTCCATGCCATGTCACAGCAATGCCTCAACCTGCTCCATGCCATGTCACAGCAATACCTCAGCCTGTTCCATGCCATGCCACATCTGAGCTGTCAGACCTGGAGATGGTTCCCGCCCTTGTACCCACCCAATGGACATTTCTTCATGATCATGCAAGGGGAACTTTTGATCCTCCGACCCCGCCTAGACCCTCCGAGCCCTGGACTCTGCCTTGGCCTGTCGATCCCTCGACAACACCTCGGCTCTACGTTCCCTCGGCTCCACTGCGGTCCTTCAGCCTGTTGGCATTACCGGGGTCCCTTGTCCCTCCAGCTCCTCCTTGGTCTGTCGGTCACCAAGCTCCACCTTGGCTCTCCGATCCTCTGGCTACGCCTCATCCCTCCAATCTGTCAGCTCCACCGGGGACCTCCATCCCTATGGCTCCGCCTTGGTCCTCAGCCCCACCAGCTCCGCCTCAGTCTTCTGATCCCCCAGCTCCGCTTTGCTCCTCCGAGCCTCCAGCGCCACCTTGGTCCTCCCTGCCATTGTCTCCACCCTGGCCCTTTGAGTCTTCGGCTACTCTCTGGGTACCAAGTTCCATGGTGTCGACCTTCAAGTCTCTCACGGCTCTGCCTTCCATGGCTCCGCCCTTCAAGTCTCTCACAGCCCCACCTTTCACGGCTCCGCCCCTTGAGCCTCTCAGGGCCCCACCTTCCATTGACTCTGCCCTGGTCCCATGCCCTACGCCCTGTCTCGCCAGGCCACGCCCCACACCATGCCATTCCAAGCCACGCCTCAAGACCCCCCCCCAACCCAGGCTCCCTACAGAACTTTGAAATTATGTCATGTTTAATGTGTTTTCCATGTTTTGGGTCATCGGGAGCCGCCCCTAGTGGGGGGATATGTAATGTTTAATGTGTGTGTTAATGCATCGTTGTTGGTTCCACAATCAAGTCAAGTCTAGTCAAGTCATGTTTACGTTTATGTTTTTTTTCATAATCTAACCAAGTCATGTCAAGTTTAGTTTAGTCAAGTTCATGTTTATGTTTTTTCACGTTTAGAGTTAGGGTTTCTGGATATCACGATTTATAATAAACTGCACTTGGGTTCTACACTTCATCGTCATCTTTGTCTGCATTGTCATTGCCAGCGTCAGCAACGTTACACCTATTCTGGTCATAAAAACAGACATCTATGATTTCCATATTCAAAGAGTAAAGAGCCAGCCACTGTGACTCAGTGAATCAAAAACTAACTAGTTACATACAGAAAAACAAAGAGCTTTCTATCTCTTTCTCATTCCTTACTTTACTTTTTCCTAGAGCCTGCATAGTCTCTTTTATTTATTTTTTAACTTATTTTTCACAAAAACATGTAAGAAACATTTACCAAACCAGTACGCATTCAAAAACAAAACAAAATAAATTATTAAAAATAAAAAGTTTATTAACATAAATTATCATAATACAATAACAATAAAAAGTTTGAAATGATGTAAATTAAATTACTACCTATTGCTATGCACACACTTTCAATAAAGCAAAATGCAGTCTGATAACAAAAGTGGATATTGGAATAGGGAGCTGGAAAAACACAGCAAGGGAGAGGAATACTGGAAGTTTGGCAATTAATCAGCTGAAGCATTAGAAGGCAGGAATTTCACATTAAGACTTGAAGAATTTCTTCCATTTTCACATAAAATGCAGCAGAAGACAAGTTATCTGCCACCACCTGTCACAAGAGCGCCCACCCACACAACATCCCTCACACAAACCCTCAACAGTCTACTTCCCCTCCACATCTGCAGGATCTTCATGTAGATATAATGTAGCCACGGCAGGAAAGACACCAAATCAAGCCCTCCCCCTCTTACAACGTGTCCTAACCCAAAGGAATGCAATAATTAGGGATGTGCGAGACCAGTCGACTAAACGGTTCTGATGCTGCTATTCGACACTGGAATTACTAGTCAGTTAATGCTTCCCACCATTAAACTGTTCAACGTTTTTACACATTTACATTTGACATTATATTTTTACAGAGGCTCTGCTTAAATGACTGTCATATAAATGTTACACATTTTAAATATAATTAATAATACAAATATTATTTTAAAAAGAGGATATCTGGAGCAGATACAAAGTTTAATTTCACTTCAGACTGTGCGTGCTTCTCTCTAACACGCGGCACGCACTCCGCACAGGAAAATGTCCTCTCGCTAAACAAGCAAACTCAGCAAAGTAGTTATGAAATCATTTCGATGGTGGTGTGGGCAGCGGATTTCCGAAATGTTGGGCTACAAGTCGCTATGGATGTTTTCACATTTGAGTTTTCTTTAAATCTGTGCGTGCTTATAAATATTTTTTTCATCGAGCAGGCTTTTTGAAGAGCAGGATAGTCATCTCAGGTGAGTCATGTCCGTTTTTTACCGGGCCATGACGATGTGTTAATTTAGCTAGGAAATGTAAAAAATACCCATTTTTTAATCAGCTGATTAAGAAGGCTATTTTCAATAGGTGCCGACTATTTAACGGGTTAAACTATCTTTTATTCTGTGCACGTCATATTTAGAATACATTATGTTTATTGTAGGCTACATCACAGGTCTATTTTTTCTATCCTATAGCTATTTTTTTTTACATCGCAACTGTTATCGGTTAACGTTCTTTACAGAACAGCTGTCATAATAGATGGCTAATGCAAGTAATGCATTTTTTCTCTCTCGTAGATTTGACTTGCCTGTTAATTGTTTTCAACAATGTCCTAACTGTTTTAATACATTAAGTAACTTTTACTTTGTGAATTCCATTTAGAACGGCTATTAGGGTTGCACTATTCTTTCAATTGTTTTCAATAAATAAAACTGTATTTGCTAACTTTGATTCAGTGAATGAGTGTCATGTTCTATATTTAATGTACAATGATGATAATGCAAGGTGAGCATGTCACAGATAAATGCCCTTTTTCAGGAATTTAGCATCGGATTTGGAAGAGATTAAGTATTTTAAATGGGTCACAAACAATTTTTTTTTTTTACTGTTTTCTGAAGGTTGGTTTCTTTTTAGACTAGTCAAATATTCAACTCCAAAATCTTTGTTTAAACGTCATTGAAATTAGTCGTTCCGCACATCCCTAGCAATAATATTCCAGTAACAAGCAATCTGTCTGTCCACACGGAAAGGTGTGACACAATCACAGCCAGTGAGAACACATTTAATGTTTAATGGAAAGTTATGAGGAGCAGGATTTTGGATCAGTGAGAATTCACAGTGGGAGGGGCTATAGTGGCAAAAAGGTAAAAAAAATAAACATAAAATGAGGCCTACTTGCACCAAGTCAAAATATTTGGCATGAAAACTTTTTATCAAATATACAGTATGTAATGTAACAGCAGTTTGAAAATTTTTTTATAGTTTTTTGTGTAGATCATGTGGCTAAGGAGGCTTCACAGACCTGCAGCAGTGTTCCATGGATATGGTTATGTTGGATTCCTGGTCCAGGTTCTTGAGACTGCTCCTCCAGTAGAGTC
The DNA here is from genome assembly GCF_019703515.2 of Myxocyprinus asiaticus. NCBI lineage: Eukaryota > Metazoa > Chordata > Actinopteri > Cypriniformes > Catostomidae > Myxocyprinus > Myxocyprinus asiaticus. The sequence continues at coordinate 12,251,005 of NC_059366.1, forward strand.
TGGATGGTAGAGAGAACTTGGGTCACCAGAACGAAAGGAACCAACACTCTAACGGCCATTTCACGAGTGTGGTTTACAGCGGATCGTCCATGTCTAAAAACAAAATACATTGGGAAACCGGTTCACAATTATATTTCAGTCACTTCATGAACTCTTCAAATCAGAGTTACCGGGGAAATAATGGTAACATTTTACAATAAGGTTCCATTTGTTAACATTTGTTAACATGAACTAACAACTGCTCATGAGCAACTTCAATCCTTTGCTGTCATAGGTCATGAAGAGCTAACAAAACTTGTCAAAAAATCAAAAGCCACAACATGTATGTTAGATCCAATAACAACTAAGATCTTAAAAGAGGTATTCCCAGTAATCTCAGAATCTCTTCATAATATTATTAACTCCTCGCTATCCTTAGAACATGTCCCAAGAAACTTTAAAATGGCAGTTATCAAACCGCTTATTAAGAAGCCACAGCTTGATCCTGGAGAATTGGCTCATTACAGACCGATTTCAATTCTACCATTTATGTCGAAAATACTAGAAAAGGTATTGTCCTCCCAACTATGTTCATTTCTACAGAGAAATGGAATATATTAACAATTTCAGTAAGGATTTAGGCCCCATCACATTACAGAGACTGCACTTACCAGAGTTACAAATGACTTGCTCTTATCATCTGATCGTGGCTGCATTTCTCTTCTAGTGCTTTTAGATCTTAGTGCTGCCTTCGACACGATAGATCACGACATTCTCTTGAATAGGCTGGAGAATTCTGTTGGCATTAGTGGACTTGCATTAGCATGGTTTAGGTCCTATTTATCAGACTTCTACCACTTTGTCTGTGTAAACGAGGAATTGTCAAATCAAACAAAAGTTAAGTATGGAGTGCCACAGGAATCAGTTTTAGGACTTCTGCTTTTCTCCTTATACATGCTTCCCATGGGAGATATTATCAGGAATCATGGAATAATTTCCACTATTATGCAGATGATACCCAACTTTATATTTCCTCTAAACCCAACGAAAATTCACAATTCTCCAAATTAGCAGAGTGTATCAATGAAATCAAAGATTGGATGGCCAGAAATTTCTTTCTACTCAATTCCGAATAAACAGAGGTACTAATGATTGGACCAAAATCCTCTAAAAATAAGCAGCTAAAATATAATTTGACTCTCAATGGATGTACTGTTACGTCATCATCTTCTGCAAAGAACTTAGGTGTTACATTTGATACAAATCTGTCCTTTGAAAATCAAATTTCCAATGTTTGTAGAACAGCATTCTTCCACCTGAGAAATATTGCTAAGTTACGACACATGCTCTCTGTTGCTCATGCTGAAAAACTAATTAACGCATTCATGACCTCAAGACTAGATTATTGTAATGCATTACTGGGAGGATGTCCAGCAAGTTCAATAAATAAACTTTAAATGGTTCAAAATGCAGCTGCCAGAGTGGAACCAAGAAATATGACCACATTAGCCCAATTTTATCGTCGTTACATTAGCTACCTGTTAAATTCCGTATTAATTTTAAAATTCTGTTAACTACTTACAAAGATTTGAATAGTCTAGCTCCACAGTATTTAAGTGACCTTCTGACACGCTATATTCCGTCATGTTCATTACAATTACAAAATTCTGGCTAATAATTCCAAGAATATCAAAATCCACAAAAAGAGGTAGAACCTTTTCATATTTGGCTCCTAAACTATGGAATAGTCTCCCTAACACTGTTCGGGATGCAGACACACTCACTCAGTTTAAGTCTAGACTAAAGACTCATCTTTTTAGCCAAGCATACACCTAATTTATCCATCAACTCACAATTAGGCTGCTTTCGATAGGTCTGCCGGAACCAGAAACATCCATCATAATCTATAACTCTGCATAAAATTGAATGGCATCTACGCTAATATTATTCTATTTGTTTCCATGTCTCATGGAATTCATATCCCGAGGTTAAAAGAGCCTGCCAGATCCTGCTCCGTACCTGCTTGTTGTCTGACTCTACTGCAATGTGTCGCTGAGAGATGACGACAAACTACAGCCGGTATTAGCCAGACACCACTTCAGTTTTTTTTACTTCAGAGGATGAACTGATGCCAACTCCAACTGTAAGATATTGAATACTTCATATGCCACTGCCTGAACCTTGGACCCCACCGAACCTCACCAAAATGACCTGCCGGTTGAACTGCGATGCACCTCATTTATCTCTGCCTGCATCACCTTTGTCTATTGATGGACTACACTCTTGAAATGGAATACATAGACTATCATTTAATTGCCAACAAAAGCCTTCATCAGCCAACTAACAAAGGACAATGCATCTATGTGAACTTCTGCAGTTAATCCAGGATGGACTTTAAAGACATTAGTCACTAATCTTAAAGTTCATAATAAAATATTTTATTTTTAAAACACTGGATCTTAATGCTTACTTAATTTACAAATTTTAAACCATGACTTGCAGTGCACACAAATAACTAATATTGTTATATTCATCTTGTTTAGCCAGAGGGGAACTGGCCCCCACAGTGAGCCTGGTTTCTCCCAAGTTATTTTTCTCCATTAACCAACATCTTATGGAGTTTTGTGTTCCTTGCCACAGTCACCTTCAGCTTGCTCACATGGGTTCTAAATAAAATTATTATTTATTTAATTTCTATACACATTTTACAATCATATTTAATCAAACTACACAATGATCATTGTAAGACATTATAGATATTACAGTTTATTTTTTTAATGCATGATTTCCTGTAAAGCTGCTTTGAAACGATGTGTGTTGTGAAAAGCGCTATACAAATAAAAATGACTTGACAATGAACAATTTTACAGCATTTACTAATCTTATTTATTGTAAATTTCAACATATACTAATACATTTTTAAAACCAAAGTTGTATTTGTTAACATTAGTTAATGCACTATGAACTAACAATGAACAATTGTATTTTTATTAACTAACATTAACTAAGATTAATAAATGCTGTAAACAATATATTGTTGAATGTTTGTTCATGATACCTGATGCATTAACTAATGTTAACGAACGGAACCTTGCTGTAAAGTGTTAACAAAACAATTTCAAGAGGGTTCATAAAAAGGGTTGAAAATCATTATTAAAATTGTTATTTAGGAGTTTAGGAGCATATTTTAGAATAATATTAGTCATCAAAACTATGAAAGATCACAAATGAAAGTTTGGTAATTATGCAGTGACTAATGTTAATTCAAAACTATGAATTTTCAAAGTAAAATATAAATTAAAATAATATATATATATTATTATTATTATTATTATTATTATATTTTTTGTTTTTGTTTTTGTAGTTAAGCCAAGGATTCATATAAAAGGCATATTTATATTTGTCTGAAAAACTAATTTCAAGAATTTAAGCATCCGTGTTTAGATCACAAGGTCTGCAAGATAATGTAAAACAAGTTCAGTCAAGTGTGGCCATACTTTGGGAGCAGCCCCCTTGATGACTGAGATGAGTAGTTTACAATCGCTTGAAGTTCTGGACACTCCATGCATGAAGCTCGCGAGATATGAAATAGGGAATATCCATCAATCAAAAAGTGGGACAGGAAAAAAAAAATAGGAACATGGTGAAGGCCCATGAGATCATGTTAGAACATTCACAAAAGGATGTTTGAGAGATTAATAGATTGAAATAAAAACTACAGTAATACAAAACCATGTTTGGGTCTGCTGACAGAACATATAAGAGAGTATGAAGACTCTTACAGTTACAGTTTGTATTAGCATTCTCTCTCTCTGACCGAATGACTACAGTTAGAAAACAGAGCTCTTCTGACATTACTGACCTCAAACCATGAATGATGGTTGGATCTTGAGAGAGACACACTAATTTGTACAATAACAACTCCTTGAGGGGCTAATTAAACTCGCGTCATAACATCAGAAAGATTTAGTTATGCTACTACTGTTCCCAGAAGGAGGAAAACATGGTACAACACATGACTGGATGGAATAAAATGCTCTTGTGCAACCCACTGAAGACTTTTATACCAACCCAAAAGGGCCAGAGGTCAGTCCTTGGTTCTTCAGTTAAAAAAAAAGTGGTTTTCAAAGTCTTAAACAGCAGGCCCCCATGACAGAATTTACAAGACAGCGTCCTCCTTTAGTGTGATTAATTAAATGAAAAATACCGTGCTAACAAAAAAATAATGCAATTAATTATGACCCTGACCTGTACTTAAATTTTGTAATAAGGAATGTTCCTACCATTAGATACAGAGAAATGCTTGTACTACCTTGGTAAAGTAGGGGGCAGTCAGTGCTCCAGCTGTACAGGCAACACGCCTCGTCAAACCAACGAGCAGGCAGCACAGTCTTTCACCAACTGGACTGCTAGACTGGGCACAAGATCAAAAGATGCGCAGAAAACTAGTGAGACTAGACACAACCGAAGTGACACTCCCCAAAAGCGCCGGTCCGACACACGAGTACATAGACCACAATTAAAAATAGAGCACAGAGAAGAAGGTCAATAAGAGTTAGTTTCAGTGAAATGGAAACAAACAATATTTTAAATTTTAAAGCCACTTTTTGTATTGTCTTAATGCTTTACTTGTCTGTTGCCAGAACATTATTTAATGTAGTTGAATTATCTGAATAATAATATTTATTCGGCCTATATATTATATTTTTAATTCTTTTAAGATTATTTTATTAATGATTGTTATTATTTTTAATTATATTATTATTACCTAAATTACCTCCATTTGGGGGCCTTTTTCAGGAAATATTGGTATGTGATTAATTGTGATCACTTCATTTAATTAATTTGACTAAAAATGTTAATAGATTGATAAGTTTTGAGCAACGTGGGTAAATGGTGCAACTCGATTGGACTGACCAAACTTAGATATTTGAAGGAGTGATTTCTACAAAGCAATTTAAACAAAAGCTTTTTTCACCTCCTATAAACATGTAACTTCATTATCAATAAATTAAGATACACAATTGTGTATACATTCAAAATTTACTGCATGTGCATCCTCAGTAAGAATGGGCATGACGCTTCTGGGTCCAATGGTAGTAATACATAACAGCCACCTGTAACATTTCACCGGTTCAAGAGGAAGAACTTGCCAAACTTTTCCTGTAGGCCACAAGGTCATTCAGCATGAAGTTTGGGCAGAAACCTTACAATAACAGCCACAAACGGGTGTTAGCTATAGGCTTGTCATGTTTCATGAAACTAAGCAGTGTACTAACCGTAAGTTAGATACACGTGACAGAGCTTTTGCAGTTCATGGAGCACAGGTATGTACTGTTTAATACATGAGGGGAGGGTGGGGCATCCCAGTGTCAACTTGCCTGATGATCAGTGTATTGACCATTGGAGCATGAATGCATGGTATCCTGCAGTAATGTGTTGTACAGGAAGGGCCGCAGGAAAATTCTCTCATAATTTACTCACCCTCATTCCATCCTAGATGTGTATGACGTTCTTCAGCAGAACACAAACGAAGATTTTTAGAAGAATATCTCAGCTCTGTAGGTGATCGGCACTTTAAAGCTCCAAAAAGCACAGACAAATTAAAAGAAGCCTAATCCATTTGACTCCAGTGGTTAAATTAATGTCTTCTAAAGCAATAAGATCGCTTTGGGTGAGAAACAGATCAATTTTATGTCCTTTTCACTTTAATTGTTTACTTCTGGTCGCTCTCCAATGCGTGTCCATGAGGGGAATCTGTTCATGCTGCCTCTCGCGTGACACAAACACACTGGCATGTTCAAATGAAAGCAAAACCAATGCAGCTTTTGAACAGTGTTCTCTTGTAAACAAATCAAACTGCTCTTCCAGTTGTATCGCATCAGTTCTCGAGTGAACATCCCATCATGCTTACGTCATGTGAGAAACAGCCCCTTACAAAAAAATCTAGAGTTCTGGAAATCTAGCCGCAAACGTGGCGCAAATTTGCTGCAGATTTGCCACTCGTTATTTTCACATGCAAATGAGCTTGTGATTTACATCAAATGTTTGCCAGAAGTTTGCAGCTCTTCAACGGTAGAGTTGAATCTGCAGCAAACCTTTGGCAACAATGGACAATTTGCCATATATTTGCAATGAACTCCCAATTTTTGCAAGGGGCTTGAACCTCATGGATGCGCATTGAAGAGCGACAGGATGTAAACATTTAGTGATAAGGACTTAAATATTGATCTGTTTGTCTCCCAAAGTGATTGCATTGTTTTTGAAGACATTCATTTAACCACTGGGGTCAATGGGTTACTTTTACTATGACTGCCTATGCTTTTTGGAGCTTTAAATGTCTGATCACCATCCACTTGCATTGTATGGACCTACAGAGCTGAGATATTCTTCTAAAAATCTTTATTTGTGTTCTGCAAAAGAAAGCAAGTCATACACATCTGGGATGGCATGACGGTGAGTAAATGATGAGAGAATTTTCATTTTTGGGTGAACTATCCCTTTAAGGTACTCCGGGTCCCAGTGTTTACTGTTTCGATGGGTCCTGTCAGTTTGGGCTTATTTTAATCGAGAGAATCTGCTTTAAGTAATCGTCTATAACAGTTTTTCAAATAATGTTTGTGTTTCATGAAAAATATGCAACAAATAAGCCACATCTGTTAATAACTGATAACTCTATGCTGTATACAAATAAACTAATTCTGTAACACAAAATGCCTGTTGTATTCTATTAATTAGCATCTGTCTATCTGTGAATATTTCTGATATTTGAAACCCATTTTGCTGTGCACTAACTATCCGGTTCACTGACAGAATAGTTTTACTATGAGTGTGATGAAACGTTATTTTGTGGGTATGTGAGGAGTTGCGTTTGACAGCGTTCTAGAGTTTGTTAGAAAAATAATGTTATGATGGACAGAATATTGAAATTAGTTGCATTAGGTACTTTAAGGAATTTGGAAGTTCAGGGCCCCCTGCAACCATGGGCCCCGGGGCTTGCCTGTGTGTTAAAGCGGCCTTGTGTACAGGGTATACTCACTAAAGGCTATTTCACACTGCCCCAACAAACCCCAATAAAAGCCAAAATTTCAAGCTTTCTAAAGTTGCCTATTGTATTTAGAACACTGGGAAACATAATTGTCACAACCTGTCTACACTGGAAGAGGTTTTTGATGTGTATACATGAGGTTAGAAACAAAAAACTATTTAAATTAGTAGACCAGAGACCGAAAACATCAAGAGCTGGCTTTAATGTAACAGTTAGAAGTAAATTGAATCTGTCAACTGTCGGCATGACAGTGTTAACACACTGATTGAACAAAAGCTAACTACCATTTGGAATTTATTGTTTGTTAGCAGTTGTTGGAGACGTGTGAATTGAGATGGAAATATGCTATACTGTAATTGTCTGCCTCACGCACAGTGCACATCAATTTTGTCAACAGCAGGCTTCGTGTGGACTGTGCACCAAAAAAGTATAACCTTGGTTATTCAAAACAGTGGTAAACTCACTTGTTTCTCTTTCATCTGCATTGAAATTCAAAGCTTTGCATAAAGATATTCTTATTTCGTTACTTTGGAGTTATTTTGGATTTTCTTTGAACAGAATGTGTCATAAGTTGACACAGTGCTACAGTACTTTTTGCCTTCTTAAACTTGCTCTGAATGGTGGTTAATATCCTTTTTCATAAAGAAAATTACATCAATAATTTAACTATAAATATTGATGGAGTGTGAAAATCAAAACAATATCGCAGGGATGACAACACAATTGCAATAAATTAAAAATTAACAATTGCATACTTGTAATTTATCTTACGTAGGAAAAATGAGTTACAATTATAAGGGTTCAAAATAGAATCAGGGGTTTTCATGTCTGGACCTCATGAATTTTGGAACAAGCTATCAGTTTTCCTCCTGTATAAAATGTGCTGTTATATTACCCTCTAAATGTTAGAGAAAATAAACCCTGGCCTTGCTTGCCTTCAAATATTCCTATAGATGACTTCAATCACCCCCACCCCTAACAGACAGCCAGACATATGAACTCTCACCTGCTGGGTTCAAATTTCACCAACATACAGACATCCAAATTAACACAGACACACACATGTTGTACATGTTGCCTTTAGAAGTCACAGCATGGAAACATTCAAACAGCAAGACTTGTCACATGACACACACTAAAACAGAGACCCATTGTGGCTGAAAATACACAGCACATACAAAACCAGCCTAACCTGTTGTTCACTCTTTCTTTTACACAATAATGTAAATACAGAACAGGAGAAACACATCAAAGTGTACGACGCAAAAACATTGGTACAGACACTTATTCCGATCTAATGACTGCCAAAACCTCTTCTGTTCCCCCTCTTCTGGCCTCATATGTTAACTATCAGTGCTAATTTTTCCCATTAAAAGTCTTTGGAGAGGAAATGACAGTTTGGAAGGGTGTAATTTTAGAAACATAGCAGTCTGAGGCGAGCCATCTCCAGGGGGCTTTCTGAGTCTCGACTCGCCATTATGGCTCAAAGGCCATCTGGCTCTTATTAGGTCTGGTGGTACAGTTTCCCCCCGCCCAGTATGACTCGGCAGTCTGTAAGCACTAAACAAACCTCATCTCAGCCTGCCTCCAAAACAACAGAGTCCTGGCTGAAAGTGCGATGGACAGCACCTGGCGAGAGCTCCATTTCACATCTCGTTTAAACAAGCTCTTCTTGCTCTTGAGGTGCACAAGAGACTGACTCAGAGAAATAAAATGAGAAAGAGAGAAACAGTCCTGTTGCACACTCCAGAAAATACATTTGCAAATAAACACAACTGACATTTTCGGAACATGCAGCTATATCTGACGTTCAGAGACAAGTGAATTGTGAACTGAATTTGATGCTCAACCTACTAGAATATTCAGCTATCCAAAATCAAGCTAGAAGTCCAAATGAAATCAAAATTGCCCTCATTTACTTTCTTAAAATAAACACTTGGTCATATTGTGCACAGTTCATCAGGGCATGCTATTACTAACAAACTGAACAACAAACTAACAAACCGACCAACCAACCACATTGTTCACAATTCATCAGTGCACGTTATTCCTAACTAACTGACCAACTTACCAACCAACCATACTGTGCACAGTTCATCAGTGTATGCTATTCCTAATTAAGCAACTAACCAACCAACCAACCAATCTACAAATCAACCAACCAACCATATTGTGCACAATTCATCAGTGCATGTTATTCCTAATTAACTGGCCAACTTACCAACCAACCCAACGACCAACCACCAATATTGTGACCAACTAACTGACCAATCAAACATATTGTGCACACTTCATGTGTGCATGTTATTCCTAATTAACTGAATAGGTTTCCAACCGATCTAACGACCAACCAATCATACTGTGCACAATTCATCAGTGCATGTTATTCCTAATAAACTGACAAACTTACCACCCAAATAATTGATCAAACAACCATATTGTGCTCACTGCATCAGTTTACATTTTTCCTAACTTACTGACCAACTATCCAACCAAACGAACAACCGACCAACCATATTGTGCACAACACATCAGTGCACGCTGTTCCTTACTAACTGACCAACCAACTGATCGACCAACCAACTGACCATATTGTGCACAATTTATCAGTCATGTTTTTCCTAATTAACTGACCAACTAACCATTCTGTGCACAATTCATCAGTGCATGTTATTCCTAACTAACCAAACAACTGGCTAACCACCAAAAGAAAAAAAAAAATGTAATAACTTGCTCCATCTCTGAAACAACTATTCCTTTTCCTGTCATCACATTGATCATGTGGCTGGGGGAAATACTTTTAACCAATAGCCATTAGAGTAGCAATAGCTATATAGACCATTTCAAGGACTGTTGGTCAAGTGACGTCAGTGTTCCATGAACATTTCCTGCATGTCAGAACACTTCTATTAAAATGAATGGGAGAAATTGGAATGCCCAATGGTGGCCAACGGTCAACAGATGTAGAAAGGAAGTCCTGCCTTACAGGTAAAATAGCCAATCACCTTTTAGAAACAGAAATTGCCTGTCAGAGAACGTGCATGAGCATTAGCTATATAAGACAGTAAAAATGAATTTTTTTGCGTAATCCAAGTTAAAAACTGACAATTTAATATACCGGTTGTGACGGAACGACACGCACCTCCCATGGATCATCGTTGCCCGCTGTGATTTACCCCATTTGGTGGCCCGTGATGGGGCTCACCTGAACCCAATGAAGAGCCTCATCGCTGCCTTTAAACACCGAGTGCGCCTCTCCTCCAGAGACCAGTCTCTACCTGCTGGTGTCTTTGCAGGTCCACGAACGGAGCGGCAAGGGTCCGGTGCAAGTTAGATATGTTGCCGGACCCGCGAGTTAGATGCGTTGCCGGGATTGGAGCATGCGTCGCGGCCAATGGGCCAGGATGCTGGGCCGCTATTCCCCTTAAGTTAAGCTGCTCGATTGAAGCCGCAGCCCCACGCCTCAGACCAAGGAGGAGCATGTTGAAACCGCCAGGACCCCACCCACTCTCACCTGTACCCTGCCCTGTCTTCACTACTCTTTATTCACTTAGCCCTTTCCACCGCAAAGGCCCCAGATTCCCCTTTGTTTTGGGCATTTTAAATAAATGCCTCTCTGAGGCCTGATGCCACACCCACTGTGTCCGTTTCTTGCTCACCCTGCCACACAGTGTGATTTTACTGCTTATTTTATATGTTCTATTTATCATAATCTTTGACCAACCGTTTTGGAGATTTCGGTCTCCAAAACCATTTCCAAGTTGATAGGAGCTGCACTTTCATGATGCTTGTTTACATAGAAAAATAGTTGCCAAAACAGCCCAAGAGCGTTCCAAATACAGCTGGCGAGTGGACAGACTTGCCTTGAAAAAGAGACTGTTGAAAGATCCGGAAATACGTTTGGACCATTCTAATTCCTTTGTATAGATTCTTTAAAACGTCTACAGGCAGCTATTTAGGGGTTAAAATAAAATTGGTCTGGAAAGTTCCATCCTCTCCACCATTCTTTTTTTCACTTAAGATATTCTGTTTCACTCAGAAAAGTCACACTATGGATCTAAAACGGCTAGCTAATGTAATTTAATGTTGAACTTCAGGTGGTAACTGGTTCTATGTGTTTTTTGTTTTGCTGGTCCAAGCAGGTCTAAATGAATGATCAGCTGGACTAATAGCCAATGGACCTGGTAGACCATCTTGGTCAAGCTGGTCAGAGAATCAAAACAACTATCTTGTTACAAAAAAGTTTTGACCACATGAATCTGGAACAACCTGGTTTTGTCCAGTTTTCTGTACTGGCTCTAACGTATCTAAAGGATGTAATGTTTCAGTTTGCAAACCATTGTTTGCATACCATGCAAAAATATAATAAATCAATTTTCAGTACTTTAAAATTCAGCCAAATTCAAATGCATCCAAATTTGCTTACAGTCTTGAGTAACAGAGATTGGCTTGTCATGGTAAAGCCCAAGAAAGCCTGCTTTTTCAAATATTTCACAGAGTGAAGCTTACCAGATCTACCCAGACACGAAAACAAGGCTTTGAAGACTTATACACACAATACAAATTTAAAGTGTGACAACCAAAGAGATCAAATCTCTAGGATTTATAACTGTGCTGACATCACTTTGGGCCTAATCTTATGAATTAAACACTTATTGTGGAACAGAAATCGCATTCTACTCAAGTAACTTACAATGGGTTGTTTCATGTCAACCAGAAAAATAATTAACTGCACAGATTGCTTAAGTGTGGTGCTTAGAACTTATGTGTTGTTGGACAAAAGGGCCCTATCAACACCAGACACACACTCACAAACACACATGCCTGGGGAGAGGAGGAGTCTGTGGCAGCCAAGACAGGGCTATATTTAACATCTTGTACATGTGGGCTTTATTTGGGTGGATGGGCCTGCATACTTCCACTGACAAGAACCAGGCAGCCCCCAGTCAACTAGTTCCTTAACTTTTGCAACCCTGCACTGAGAGGCTGAGCTGCACTGATTCACTGATTCTGATCCCTCTCTTAATCTGTTCATCTGTCCATCCATTCTGGATGTCTGACTCTCCAAAGTTATATTAGTATCTTGTCTTTTTTTTCAGATGGACCGAGAACTTTGCTGATCACTGATATCCGGCAGTGTGGTTTGGTGCTGTTATTAATTGAGGCTGGGAAATGAAGGGAGCTAGCTATGGCACATAACAGTCATGTTAGTAAACATAACTAAAATAACTAACATAACTAACATGACTTACATAATCGGCAAACAACCGACCAACTAACTGACTGGTCAACCAAACAACTGAACAATCGACCGACCAAATAACCAACCAACCAACAAACTGACCAAACTAAAATAACATCACTAACATGACTAGCATAACCAGCCAGACATCCGACTGACCGACCAACCACCCACTAAATTGGCCAACCAACCAACAAATTCACCATACAACCAACCAACCAAATGACTGACCGACCAACATAACTTAAATAATATAACTAACATGACTAAAATAACCAAACAACCGACTGGCCTACTAACTGACCAACCAACTAACAAACTAATCAACTAACTAACAAACTGACAAACTAACTGACCAACTAACTATCTAGACAGGGAATTTACCTACTAACATAACTAACATTACACCACTAACAAACTTCCTTAACTTACTCAACTAGAATAATTAACTTACATGACATTAATGTAGCAACAACAAATCGATAAAATCAATAATTATCAATAATGAAAATCATCGACAACGAATTTCATTATCGATAGTTGGATATATGCTACAAGCTCCGTCAGTGACGTCACTTTACAGGAGTGAAAAATGTTTTGAATGATGAAACTCGTTTGAAAAATGACTGAGACAAGTTGAAGCATAAAAAACATGACCCAAGTTGTCCAGCACATCAGAGTACTTTATAAACACCTAAAAGAAGATCATAATAAGCATTATTATGATTATTATAAAATTAAATATAATAAAATGAATTGTGGACCAGTTACTGTGTCAGGTGCATTGATAGAGTGATTGTGCTGTTTGATACGCTTAAGAGTCGTTTCTCTCCAGCGCATAACTTACATTTTACTACTATATATTTTTATAATGTATACATGCTATGAATTCAAAATCAGGCATGTTTATCTGCGTATTTCACAAAACTGTTTGTCTTTACCACAAGCGAGTCTCCGTTAAACGAGCGCACGCATCCACCTCAATCAAACCAATTGCAATGGAGAAAAGGAGCACATTCATTTTGTTTAAACTGTGCTTTGTGGTTTAGTATTAATAATAATTTAATAATCATATTTATTTATCACACATTTGCACATATACAGTGAAATTCTTTTTTTTCCACATATCCCAGCTAAGCTGGGGTCAGAGGGCAGGGTCAGCCATGATACGGCGCACCTGGAGCGGATAGGGTCAAGGGCCTTGCTTGAGGGCCCAACGGTGGCATCTTGGTGGTGCTGGGGCTTGAACCCCTGACATTCTGATCAGTAACCCAGAGCCTTAACCGCTGAGCCACCACTGCCCCGTGCAACATAATACCACAATTTTCAAGGATATCACACAGACGTCTCAGAGGTCAAAGTGTGCTGGTTTTTAAGTGTTTTAGATGATTTCTCCTCAACATGTAAACGCATGTAATACAATGAGCACCGGGATGAGACTTTTCAGCATGAGAGTGAATCTGCACTGTGTTTACAGATGATTGTCCTATATTAAACTACTGTATATATGATGCTGAATATAATGTATAATAAATCTGAGGGTCCTGATATTTGATAGTCCTCCTGATAATGCCAAATGTAATGTCTGATTTCACCAGTTAATACTATGGCAAACATTATTTAACTGGCTAAGAATACACTATCGTTATTTTTTTTATTTTTTTTTAAAGAATAGTTTAGAAACATGTTATCAGTGACAATACTATTTTAAAGCTTACAATATTAATTAAAAATTCTTAAAATGTATGTAATCAGCTTATAAATCTAACATAATTAATATCTCTATTCTGGATTTACCATTGCCCTCTGCTGGGCTGATTTTTAGTCCCACTCCATCCTTGATAGATCATTTTGCATTTCAATGAACAGTAATTTTTGTTAAGTTTTACATGTCAATGAAAGGAACCGGTTTGCATATGTCCTAAAAGTAATCATAATAATAAAATTATTCAAACTTAACTTTCATGATTCAGGTTTTGTTTAAAGTTTTGTGGGAGTATCGAATCATGAATCAGTACCATAAATCAAACCAAATCCTTACGCCCTTTATAATTTCTGTTTTTAAAATCACATTTATATAAAATACAGGAAATAAAATTATGTTTTAATCAGATTAATAGAAGAAATAATCGAAGATTAATCAATTATCAAAATAATCGTTAGTTGCAGCCCTACATGACTTAATTACTAAATTTACAAAAACAACTTTTGACTAACTTCCTTAACACAACTAAGTTGTTTTTATGGTGTCTGGGAAATTAAGGGTGATAGCTATGACTGATCAGTCAGGGTTCATTTGAGCCATTGAGCTTGATCCAGCAGAACACTCTCTTCCTCCTTGCTCTATGTTATCTGTGTTACAGCCCTGAGGCCTTGAACTGATCCTTTCTCCAGCCCCCACACACCTCTGCTCCACTCCAGATGCCAAATGTACACATGAAAATACACAAAGGGCCTCGAAATACACTTGCTCTATTAAGTCGAGTGTGCACTGTATGATTTTCTTTTGTCCTATACGATTTTTGCTCGTCATATTGTGAGATATATGGCTCTGAATGACATCTTGGAAAAGACAACAAAAAAAGTTGAAGAGTCTGGAATGAGAAGTGGCTGGGCAAAACAATTAGTGGACTGCTAATTCTGCAAAGCACACTCGAGGTCATTCTGATAGTATATTCAAAAAGTGAAGGGAACATTAAATCACTAAATATTTATGTTGCATATTGTAAAGACAAGCTAGTATTAAGAATTGTAGCTGAATCTCTTTCTTTCTTTGTCTCTCCCTCTCTGACACATACACACTTCATCAATTGCTGTGCTTTTATTGGTTCATCAGACAACAGTCATAGGTTCAGTCACACTGCAGGACTGCGAGCTCTTATCAGCTAAAAATGGTTGCAAAAGAAAAATAATCTGCCATATTTTTAATCCAAGACTGCAGTTTTTACCCTATGATGAAACAAATATTTTACAATTCAAATTATGTCTGTAAAAAGTCCAACAAGTCTGTGTCAAGAAAAAGAAGGCTAAAGAAGTTTCTTGCAGAACTCCAAACTCCTGCCAGACTTTGAGTGTGTGCCTGCATGAGTAGGGTGGACAGAACATTACTGGCATAAACACAGGAGAGAATAGAATAATGACACGGAAGGGAAACTGGTGAGAGGCCAAGGTTGTGTCAGGCTTTTGGTCACCAAAAGGAAAGGCATCAGTGGTTTTCCACATACGTACATCTGTACCCAATAGGCTCATGCGACTGTCATTTAATGTGCTGAGCTGAAACTGAAAGCAATACGTGTCAGTTTATGTGAGATATGGGTTATTATCAGGACCATCAATTTCAACTGAAGTTCTTACACTTGATTTTCATCATCATAAAAATGTATCTGTATTTTAAGAGTAAGCTTGCTGGATAAACCTCAATCGTAATACTATCGTGTCAATCTAAGCAAGAGCTTGTAAGGATATCTGATGAATTCAAACCTGTGGTCAACGTTTTTGAAACAGAAATTCAGAATTACTGAAAGAAACCGGTGTTGATCATTTTTCTCTCTAGAACACACACTTTGGAAAACGATGGCATTAGGGAACAGAAAATTGATTTTTCAAACTAAAACGTTACTATGGACATGGCCTAAGAATAATGTGTGGAAGTGAAACTGATTTTACATCAGGAGTGCACTTATGATACCTTAAAATGCTGCCTACATAGGCAGCTCACTAGGTTTTGAAACAAAGCCTACTTATATTCTATTATTTTACTTGAAAACTTTGCTGAAATTGTAAAATGCCATCACCAGCTCTAAATGGAACTTCAAATGGTGTTGGTCGATGTGTGTAGCAAGCATTCATGTGGAGATGCAGAGTCAGGAGCTGTGTTATCAGAGGCAGCAGTGGAAGCAAGAATTCTCCACCCTTATTTTGAGCAAAAACAAACACCATCCTGCTATTGTTTCTTTCATCCAAGGAGATTCTTTCATTGCTCCCCAGCAGAAGGAACACGGTGTTCCATGACACACTGGAATGGGAGTGGATAAGGATTACTCCTGGCTCTGGGATCACATCTGTGTGTGTGTGTGTGTGTGTGTGTGTGTGTGTGTGTGTGTGTGTGTGTGTGTGTGTGTGTGTGTGTGTCTAAAGGCCACATCTTTGTTTGAATGCCACTGCAGGTACTTGTAGAACATGTTCCAAAAATAGTTTTCCTATTTTCTGCCTGAACAGTGAAAAAAATTTGTGACCGAGAGCAGAAATGGTACAGTAGTTTTACTCGGTAGTACACATCTAGAGCGTTACAGATGATAAGACAAGGAAAAATGTGGAGGCAGAGGAAGAAATCTATTGCAGACATGGATTCACTGAGCTGAAAGATGGGAAGATGTGCAAAGGAAGCTGACTGAAAGAAATAGCTGAATCTAGTTAATATTTTATTGTTCTGTTGAGAAACTCAGTGCACCCCACCTACTTATCTGACTTGTAATAAAGATGCACTCAGCTATATTTTTTTGTTTGTGTTGGGCCTCATGTATTCAGATAGAAGACAAACGCAGGCCTAACACAGTCGTAAAAACCTAACTCGGGCCCCCACATACCAGGTCATAAATTATACTGATAAAAACCACGCCAAAATCAAACAAAGGGAGTCCAAAACAGACTACAAATCCCATGAAGCCTTGCTCACTAAAGGATCGAACTCTCAACTCCTATTGGATGAGGCACACAACAGAACGTCCCTCAAACCATGACATCATCAGGAGTAGAAATAACTCTGAAATGCTTCCGGGATTTGCTTCCAGCAACTTTGTTCGCCCTGTATAGACGTAGCTCATCGCTGCTCTCAGGTGCAACCTCGTGGCACAAGGAAGTAACTTGAAACTGTGGCCATACAATCTCCATCTCGCTGGACGAGTTGAGATTACTCTGTGTTCAACCGAACACTCTATCCGCATCTTTATCCATTTGCCTACAGAAGTGAAGAGATTAAAGATTTCTCTTCCATCTTCAATCAAGTCGACATTTCTGAGTTCTCCGCCAGCCCGCCGAGAATCAGCAGCCGTGCCCGCCAACAGAGCGAGGAAACGGCCTCCTGTCATCACCCGAGCCTCAAGGAACTGGGTCGGAGTTAAAGGACGGATGAACACACATTCTATGTCCTCATGTGATTCAAGTAAGAGGTTTACGTCTGGGCAGAGATAGAATATTATAGTGTGTTATTGCTTGTACAGATTACGGACTGCCATGTCCGCTCATTATTAATACTCAGGGTATTAATTATCACAAATTTGTTTTGCTGTATTGTGGTTCAACCAAATTGGACTATTGTGCATTTTCGCCATCACGGGTGAGACCGGCAAACTGAGTTTATCCATTAAAGAATCAAAGAACGCGGGACTTTTACGAGCTGTCCACCACGTCTAACAGCTGCTTTCTCTCCCACGATCGCGAAATCGGTTTTAGGGCCGTCACTTTATTCTCTCTCTCTCTCTCTCCTACTAACCACCCACACACACACACACACACACACACACACCCTCATGTGTTATAGAATTATTTTGATTTCCATATCTAATCATATCACTGTTTAGTTTGTAGTTGTAAATCGGAAGTTTATTGACTGCATTGTATTAATTATTAATTGATATTACTGCATAAATAAACGTTGTTTATATTACAAAGAGAAGTGTTTTGGTTTGTTTTGCATACGCCTGTGTCATGCTGACGGGATGTCAGTGCTCGGATTCAAGCCTTCATTCATTGTTTTTTTTCCCGAAAATCGATATTCTTCGGATGTCGATTTTCCTAAGAAAACAATCTAATATTGAGACTGTTATACTATCTGGTTATTAGTCCCTGATTCCAGGGTGGTGCCCCATCAATGTTAGTCCTTATTAATATTCTGTTGATTTTTGATAATTGATAATTATCTTTGATGATTGTTGAATTTGAATGATCAATAAGCTAGTGTTCATTTTAATTAATGCTTCATCGATGTTAATGATTAGTGATTATCTTTGATGATAGTTGATTTAAAGGATTAAAAAAGCTAACATTGATTCTCATCAATGTTCTATTGATTTTAATAATTAATAATTATCTTTGATCATTATTAATTACTGCTAATAACCAAACCCGCTCCTAAATGTAGCGCACTACATTTACTGGAGCCCCATATGAGGTTTCAATGAGTTAGATTCAATTAATTAATTTAAATATTAATTAATAACTAAAGAAATAATTATTAATTATTTCTGATTGTAACACTGATCTAAACAACCAGTAAAGCCCTACATTTGTTTGTTTATATCATATTGGACACTGATACCTGGTGGCATAGATGCAGCATCATTCAAACGCAGTAATTTTCATTTACAGATGCCTTTGTAGAATTACAGAATTCACAGCCACTCATGATTCATTCATGAGGAACACCCTGTCTGCACCAGACGTGAGCGGCATGTCACGTCAAAAGCAATAGAACCACATTATAATAAATTATGCTGTCTACACTGGAAGCGTCTGTTGACAACAAACGGGTGTCGCGTTCCATTTTGCACTGCACGCGCCAGCGCTACTATACAAACTAGCGGTTGAGAACGTGTGTCGACGCGTCCAGCGTAGACCGTGTCAAGCCGTTGCGGCTTCATTTCTTTAAGAGTAAAACTTTTTTTATTGAGGAACAAATTATTGAATGCACCTTTAAAGTTAAACTAAAAGGGCGAAGGTATGTGTATGCTTACCTGATGATTAAGGGCATGAAGGAAGCTAAGCCCAAAGGGGAGGATGAACCATCCATGGGTGACTGGCAGAGACGACCCAAAATCAACAACAAGAAAACACTTGGGTGCAATTTCACCTGCCCTGAATCACTGAAAGAGAGAAATACATTGAAGAGCTGAGTCAAAGGTTGCAATGCATTTATTTACATAATTTATTTGACTGCCAACTTACTCAACATACTTGACTAACTAATGAACTGAGCTAACACAACTTCCTCCACTAAGACTGACTTCCATAACTTACTTGACTTGCCAACTTACTCAACATACCTGACTTTATGTACTTCCTTAACTAACCAACCAGACACCCAACATGACTAACATGACAAACTTCTTAACTTACTTATGACTAGCATTACATTCTTAACTAATTTACTAACTAATTTTACAAAAATTCACAACTTACTTATTTATCTATTAACTAACATAACTTCCTTAACTTACTACCTAAACCTACCTAACTTTCATCCCATTTTTGGAGGGTTAAAAAGCAGAAATTAATTCTTCTGTCAAAACTCTTCAAACATAATAAAATAATAAAAATAATTCTTCTGTATTTTTTGAGCCGCAAAGTTGTTTAAATAGTAATTTTTTTGGTTGTTTTAGGGTTTGATGACATTACATCATCATGGAAACAAAGTTGTAAAATTGGATGTAACTTTACACAGAAAAGGTTAGTGAGTAAGGAATAATTTACGATGGACCATTCAATTATTGAAAAATAATGCACACCTTGAGGTGGCAATGTGGCCACAATGCACAACAGAGGTAATTATTTAGCTAATACTACTGTTACCACACCTTAAGACATCATTCAGGATTTTATCTCAAGACATTTTCTGGTTTTCGTACCTAAAACGCTCTGTTACTATTTTTCGAAAACGTCACTTTAGAACTAGCAACGGGGGCTTGTGCTGCTTTGCGTGTTTGTGTGTGTGTATGTGAGCGAGAAAGAGAGAAACTGAGAGAGATCGCAGGTGGGATTACTTTTGTCTGTTGCGGCTCTCGTCAGCAGAATCATCACTTTAAATTGCCAAGATGTAAGTTTAAGTATACTTCTCAGCAGCAGCGAGTGTCGCCATTCTTGTATATAGCTTCTCCATTGCTAAACAACTGTTTGCAACCACACTGAGTCACAGGGGTGCGCTGACATGAACGCTCTGTTTGTCGCTTGTGTGTATGTGTGTGTGTATCTGTGTGTGAGAGTGTGTGTGAGAGCAAAACAGAAGGACAGGGGAGCACGAGGGTGCTTTCTACAAATATTAAAAATATTATTTTGGATAATATAGGAACTGTTGTATTGATCAAGTCGCGGGGGTGCATTTACATCAAAGCTTGTTGGTCGCAACTCGAGTCTCTATGTGTGTGTGTGAGTGTGGTTGTAGGTGAGAGCGAGCGAGCGAGAGAGAGAGAGAGAGAGAGAGAGAGTGAGAGAGAGTGCGTGGGGGCTTTTCAACAGAAATTGAAATAAATGTAGGAAATTATAGACATTCATTCTTATCCGATATAATCAGCCAGTGTCTTTGTTTTAATTGGTTATTTTGCTGTGATAGCCTGAATGGCTCTTTGAAATAACTGAAATAATTTGGCGAAGTGATATGGAACCGTTATGCGGTCAAGACCTGGTACAACTTCATAGCCATGTATTTACTGGAAAATAATTGCACACCTTAGAACATCTGTCAACTAATCAGAATCAAGCATTCAACAGACCCGTGGTATAAGTGATTTTATCACACTTAAATTATTTTAACACACATATTGTTCACATCTTGTGGCTATACTTTTGAAACAGTGAGTATTTTAACTTTTACGGATTGACCCCATTCACTTCGATTGAGCTTAACTTGTACTGAACCTGGACTATTTAATTATCAACTAATACAACTTCCTTAAGTTACTTCCTAAACAAACATTACTTTATTTAACTTATCTAACAAAAATAACTTACTACACACTTATTTTCTTACTAGCTTAACTTACTGGCTGACAGATATAGATATCACAAATCACTTTTATTGTCACACAACCATATACACAAGTGCAATAGTGTGTGAAATTCATGGGTGCAGTTCCGAGCAACATAGCAGTCATGACAGTGATGAGACAT
The DNA here is from genome assembly GCF_019703515.2 of Myxocyprinus asiaticus. Taxonomy (NCBI): domain Eukaryota; kingdom Metazoa; phylum Chordata; class Actinopteri; order Cypriniformes; family Catostomidae; genus Myxocyprinus; species Myxocyprinus asiaticus. Next base: position 12,272,154 of record NC_059366.1, read on the forward strand.
ATACCAATTTACAATAAACATCAGATTTACACATCACAATTTACATATCTAATATACACATATTTACACACAACACAATATACAAATAATAACAAACAATGTACATTATACAATACACACAATATAGAATACACATTATACAATAAAAAATAGTATATATAGTATATATAAAATATACAGTAGGTTGTATTGTACTGTATTGACATTCAGGCTGTCGGTTGATAGTCAGTTGCCAGTTTGTTGTTAAGAAAGAATATAATTTATGACAGTCCAGTGTGAGATAATAAGATTAATAAAGTGCAGTGCTGATGTATATTGATCATGAGAGATCAAGTGTTCAAAAGTCTGATTGCTTGGGGGAAGAAGCTGTCATGAAGTCGGCTGGTGCGAGTCCTGATGCTGCGATACCGCCTGCCTGATGATAGCAGTGAGAGCATCCCATGGCTCGGGTGGCTGGAGTGTCTGATGATCCTCCGAGCTTTTTTCACACAACACCTGGTATATATGTCTTGGAGGAAGGGAAGCTCACCTCTGATGATGTGTCTGGCAGTTCGCACCACCCTTTGCAGGGCTTCGTGGTTGTGGACGGTGCTATTGCCGTACCAGGCGGAGATGCAGCCAGTCAGGATGCTCTCTACAGTGCTGGTGTAGAACCATGTGAGGATGTGGTGGTTCATTCCAAACTTCCTCAGCCGTCTCAGGAAGAAGAGGTGCTGATGAGCCTTCTTCACAATGGCCTCAGTGTGGACAGACCATGTGAGTTCCTCAGTGATGTGGACACTGAGGAACTTGAAGCTGCTGACTCTCCATTGATGGTGATGGGGCTGTGTTCTCTTTCTCTTCTCCTGAAGTCCACCACAAGCTCCTTTGTCTTGCTGACGTTGAGGGAGAGGTTGTGCTCCTGACACCAGTGTGCACCTCCTCTCTGTAGGCTGTTTCATCATTGTCAGTGATCAGACCTACCACCGTCGTATCATCAGCAAACTTTATGATGGCACTGGAGCTATGTGTTGCAACACAGTCATGTGTGTACAGGGAATACAGGAGTGGGCTGAGAACACAGCCCTGTGGGGCTTCAGTGTTGAGGGTCAGTGATGAGGAGATGTTACTGCCCATTCTGACCACCTGGCGTCTGCTTGACAGGAAGTCCAGGATCCAGCTGCACAGCGAGCTGTTTAAGCCCAGAGCCCGGAGTTTCTCATCAAGCTTGGAGGGCACTATGGTGTTGAATGATGAGCTGTAGTCTACAAACAGCATTCTCACATAAGTTTTCCTTTTTTCAAGGTGGGAGAGAGCAGTGTGTAGTGTAGATGCAATGGCATCATCAGTGGAGCGGTTGTTGTGGTAAGCAAACTGCAATGGGTCCAGTGAGGGAGGCAGCACAGAGCAGATATAATCTCTGATTAGTCTCTCAAAGCATTTGCTGATGATGGGGGTCAGAGCAACAGGGCGCCAGTCATTTAAGCAAGTGATTTTGGATTGCTTTGGTACAGGCACAATAGTGGACATTTTGAAGCATGTGGGGACCACAGACAAGGAGAGGGAAAGGTTGAAAATATCTGTAAAAACACCAGCCAGTTGATTCGCGCACACTCTGATGACATGGCCCGGAATGCCATCTGGACCCACGGCTTTACGGATATTCACCTGTCGGAAGGATTGGGTTACATCCGCTACAGAGACGGAGAGTGAACTAACCTCTGTAGCTTCGGCCGCGAGAGCTCTCTCTGCGAGGGTGGTGTTATTTCCCTCGAAACGAGCATAAAAAGTATTTAGCTCATCTGGGAGAGAGGCAGCGGTGTTCATGGCGGAGTTTTTATTCCCTTTAAAGTCCGAGATGATATTAATTCCCTGCCACACGCTTCTAGAGTTGGTGGTGTTAAACTGTCCTTCAATCTTGTTCCTGTACTGGCGTTTTGCTACTCTGATAGTTTTTTAGACATAATTGGCTTGTTTATGCTCCTCCGCATTCCTGGAATTAAAAGCGGAGGTCCGTGCATCAAGTGCAGCATGAACATCGCTATTAATCCAAGGTTTCTGGTTGGGGTAGATCCTTATTGATCCTTATCTCCCAGTCCACGTGATCAAAACAGTCTTGTAGCGTAGAGTCTGATTGGTCCAACCAGCACTGGATCGTTCTGAGGGTGGGTGCTTCCTGTTTCAGTTTCTGCCTGTAAGCAGGCAGAAGCAGAATGGAAGAGTGGTCCGATTTGCCAAATGGTGGGCGGGGGAGGGATTTGTAGCCATCCCGGAAGGGAGAGTAGCAATGGTCCAAAACCCAGTCCCCTTGTGTGTTGAAACTGATATGTTGGTGGTATTTTGGTGCGATTGATTTGAAGTTGGCTTTGTTAAAGTCCTCAGTCACAATGAATGCGGCCTCAGGGTGCGTGGTTTCCTGCTTGCTTATACTCCCATACAGTTCCTTCAGTGCCCGGTCTGTGACGGCTTGTGGCGGGATGTACACAGCTGTGATAATGACTGCTGTGAATTCCCTCGGTAGCCAGAATGGTCGACACAGAAGCATGAGAAATTCCAGATCAGGAGAGCAGAAAGACTTGATAGAATGTACGTTCCTCTGATCACACCAAAGGATTTGTTGGAATCTCCGCAGACATCCAAGTTTCTATTAGGCAGATAATGCAGCAGTCCCTTGTTGGAAAGAGATCCGTGCTCTCAGCTCGCAGAGCTTGTTGTCCAGAGACTGAACATTTGCCAGTAGAATACTGGGTAGCGGGGGTCGATTTGCGTGACGTCTTACTCTGATGAGAACACCAGCTCTATTTCCCCTTTTCCTTCTGCGTTTTCGCGGCCGGGCTGCCCAGACAAAGGGCTCCGCTGCCGTGTTTGTAAACAGCGGGTCGGCATTGAGGAATTTGAAGTCCGGATTACAGTGTGTAATTGCAGAACCAATGTCCAAAAGTGTTTGTCTGTCATAGACAATAAGGCAGACAATATCCAAGACAAAAAAACATAAGAATTGTAAACAAAACAAACAAAAAACTACAATGTTGTGTCGGAGCTTGCAACGCAGCAGCCATACTCGGCGCCATATTGAGTCAGTAGGTAGATATGAGAAAAGGGTTGGGATCAAGGTAGAATGGGCTGAAGGATTCAGAATCAGCCATCAGCCACATTACACAAACACCTACTATCACACAATGTAGCAATGACAAGTCAAAGATGTGGTCACCATAACAAACCCAACAGCCCTTCCATTCCTTTCTCTCTCACTGTATATCTGCACAAGCCCAGTCTTTCTCTGAGAGCCCAGCAGAAAGAGAGGACTTATGCCAGAACATACACGCACACAAATGTAAATTACTCATATATTTTATTGCTTGCAGAGGGCCAAAATCTGTTCTGTTCTCTACAGGCCAACTTATTTAACACAACTTCTTCAAGTAAGTTTCTTGAGATACTTCCTTAACATAATAAACTTAACTAAAATATATTCCTTAACTTGCTTCCTAAACTAGCATAGCTTCCTTTAACTATCTAACACAACTAACTTACTAAACTAATTTACTTAACTAGCTTAACAGACTGACTGATGAATATGACAACAGGGCAGGATTTAATAAACATTCAAGAGAAAATACTGGAAGGGGGAGTGCAAGAGAGGACCAATAAATAGAGTGAGTCAAAATATGGGGAAAAGACATAAACAAGAGTAAAAAATGCAGTGAGGGTGAAGAGGTGATAAGACTGGAAGCAAATGTGAGATTAGCAAAGTGCGTGAGCTGGAACAAAGTGAGAGTTCAGTCCTGGCTCCACTTGCTTCAGTCTTTTCATCTCATTTCATCTCTGGTGCATGTCCAACTGAACCCTCTCAGTGCTCCTTTCCCATGTAAAATGTTACATTTTTTTTTTTTTTTTTATAAAACCTCTAGGCAATTGTTCAGGCGAGGCAAATTAATATTGATGATTTAGTTTGTAAAACACTCATGGGCTCTGTTCCAAAACCAAGTGAGCTGCCTTGCTGTCTACTGTCTACATAGGGAGCTGCTTGCTGTTCAGACTGAACACATTCCTGAACTAAAAAAATCTAGATGCAGTACAACGAATAAAACAGAACGCACTACAGGCACTACAGCACAACATGCTGAAAAAACAGCCAGATGCAGCAAAACGGTCAAAGATGTCTGTCTAGAGTTATAGAGAAAATAAATAAATAAATAAATAAAATAATTTGGGGGGGGTGCAGATGGACGCAAAAACGTGTGACAAGGCAGCATCTTAACTGAAATGGAACCTCATAAGTGAGCGATTCGGCGCTTTACATGGGCAGCAACTCTGTACATCATACAAATATACTTACAAGAAGCCAAAGTTTTAAGGCAAGTCAGTTCACTTTGGTCGCCTTCTTGGTAATACTGCCGGCAGCCATTGTCCAAACAGGTTATAGGCTGGTTATAGGTTATTTTATTGCTGATAACATGCCAAATCAGCAATAAAATCCGTCAACAATGGTATCGTAAATTGTGATTTTTATTTCTTTATTTTTTACATGCTCCAAAAAAAAAAAACAAAAAAAAAAAACATTCCAGGCTGGACAATGCATGCACATTCTAGAGTAAACAAACTCTACCAAAAAAGCTTCAATATTTTATGGGACTAAACTAGTTTTTAATTGATTCGATCAGTTTTGAATGAATTACTGCTATAATGGACATTTCTCTCACTTTCTCCACCATCTTGGATGGTTTTTTTGTTTGTTTGTTTTTTCAGTAAGCTGGCCGTAATTCATTATGGGATTGCTTTTCCCCGCGAAGGAAGAATTTAGCCAAAAAAAACCAAAAAAAAAACTTAGAACCTTTTGGAGCAGCTATCGCATCAGAAGCACACCTACAATGCTACACCTACGTAGGCAGCATGCTAGGTTTTGGAACAGAGGCCAAGGAATTCTGATTTAGTTAGTGGACGTAGTGCTCATGAAATCTACATATCATGAACCACTTTACAAATTGCAGGGAGGGCGAACCATATTCCAGAAACTCACATGCTTTACGCAGTCTGCTTTCCTGATAAAAGAAATGTTCTGGACTGTACTTCAACAGGAAAAATTTCTCCAAGTTAAATGTCATAATTTCACCCCATTCTCCCGCCAGATATCCCATGATGCTTCTTTCACATTTGGTAAGGTGGGTGGTGCAAGGGCGTTGATGATTTTTAAACCTTTTCACACTTCTCTCTACTCTTATTTATGTCAAATGATTTATTGGAGGTATAAAATATGAGCATTGTGGAGTCTGACTGGCTTGGCAAGCGGGAAACTGAGAGAATAGGCCATGGGAAAGAGTCAGATCTTTCTTAGGAGAAAGAAGAGAACGGCAGATTAAAAATGCATTAGAATAATTTGATACATGTTAAGATAATATTGGATCAAGGGTCTCTTTCGCAATGTGAGTGCTATTTGGAAGACTCGAGAAATTAAATGAGGGAGATAAGAGAGAAGCATGTTCTCACAGTCACTGAAGAGCAAGGTCTGGGTCCAACATGGCCATCACTCCCACACACAGTTTCCTTATCCGAGACATCTGAGCTAGAAATCTGTCCATCAGTGTGGTCAGGCATGCTTAATAGGTCTAAAGAGGCTTGATGAGCCACTTAAATGAGCTTAAATAAGGGTCCCAGAGAAATTAAAGCAGGGTGAGAAGAAGAACTGGGTCTATTTAGCGAACGCTGGGACCTTTCAACCATTAAACAACATCCGACAAAAATCGCAGCCATATTGCGGGGTCCTGTGATGATATTAGTGGTACAAAGAGTGCTACACACATGCCCAGTTGCCTCCGCGTCTGAGACCGTCAATCCGCGCATCTTATCACGTGGCTTGTTGAGCGTGTTGCCACGGAGACATAGCGCGTGTGGAGGCTTCGCGCCATCCACCGCAGCAACCACACTAAACTCATCATGTGCCCCACCGAGAACGAACCACATTATAGCGACCACGAGGAGTTTACCCCATGTGACTCTACCCTCCCTAGCAACCGGGCCAATTTGGTTGCTTATGAGACCTGGCTGGAGTCACTCAGTCGCCCTGGGATTTGAACTAGCGAACTCCAGGGGAGGTAGCCAGTGTATTTTACCACTGAGCTACCCAGACCTCAAATAAACTATTTTAATCTAAACATCCCTTAAACGTACCCAAGAAGCATAACTCCATCAGATATTAAGGCTTGTTTTCAGAGAATGCATCTTGAATACAACTGCATTTTGTCGTTTTAAAGGGACGTTTGCACTAGGCTATGAGCACGCAAAAAAAAATAATAATAATAATTCGGACAACTGGAGGGCTTCTGGTGTAAGTAAATAGTACATTGCAAACAACAAATTATATTATATTTAAATTGTTAAAATATATTGCCAACTCACTTTCCTGCAAAAATTAAATACGCAGCTTTGAAATATGTATTACTTGTATTGAGCCAAGAGGTCAGCATGTAACGGCAAACTTGAAATCTTGAACACAGCGGAGTACAAAATTTCTTCACATGATCTTGCATTTACGGTCTACCACATTCAGATGCGTTTGAATGGGAGTGAATGGAGACCAAAATGTAGTGAGACCGAATGAACTACTTGAGTGTAGGAGTAATTCGACCAAAAATTATTTATTAATTAATTATTGTCATTATTTATCCATTCACTTTCATTTGTTCCAAACCCACTACCCACGTTTTTCTTTCTTCGGTGACACTCAAAGACAATGTTTATCAGAATGTCCAGGAGCATTCAAACTTGGTCTAGCCAAGTTTGATGTCAGCTGCCTACTTTCCATCCACTTTTCGCGCTATTTTATTATCGACAATGTGAAAATGCATAAAACATTTTTTGTGAAATTTGCCGTCTTCTGCCTGTTTCCATTCAAATGGCCTTTTATCGATAAAAATGGTGTGCGTGATGACGTCATGCTTAAAAAAACACTTTGTCGCATAAGTTTTGGTTTATCGCAAAATAAATCCGCCCTTAAGCCGTTTCCATACAGAAATGTGTGTTTATCACTAATTGTGTAACTTTTGCCACCAAGATGTCCCTTATTTTTTTCCTCTGAAGTTTTGATAAAATGGGGAGAGTATTGAGACAATTCATTGAAATTAGATAGATTACAGTCATTTTAATTTCACAAATAAATGCAATCAGAAGAGGAGGAATTGCAATCAAAAGGGAGCAGTTGCCCTTCTGATAGGACTGCAATATTGGTCCTCCTGATATTGCGCCTATCGCAGTTTGCCACCGGTTCTGACCCGAAAGCGAATCATCATGGCCCTGTTCAAGGTGGCAACCTGCACCAAGTAGTGGGGCAAACTTTCGGTCTTAGTATAAGGACCATCCATTTATGTGTATATGCTGTGTGCACAGCTATTAAAGAAACACAGATGCAGTGTAATATCAGCGTTTACATATGATACATTCCTGATATTCAATAGGCTGTTTTGAACAATCATCTAAAGCATCGCCATCACAACTGCATTATGACCCGCATATTTGTCCAACAACGTTTAACAACCACCTGAACTTGATTGTCATCTAAAATTAATTTTAGCGTCATAATAAAATTTACATTTTCTGAAGAAGCTCAACAAATGCTATCCGAGGTAAAGAGGGTTAGATTTAAAATATTAAAAAGTTTTAAAATGTTCAAAAGCTTTCTGTAAGTGAACTCAGCATTGGACAAATATTTCTGATAGTTTATAGTCTTGAAAAAAGTGTAGAACATTCTGAGAATGTCATTCAGCTGATTTTGTTCGCCTACAGAACAGGGTAAGGCTAATTTAAGTTTGTGTAAAGAAAAGGCAAGTATATAGGTCTAAATATATACTTTTTTTCATTTGGTAATTAATTATTTTATTTAATGCTTTATTCATTTGGTAATTTATTTAATTTAATACAGGGAATTTTGCCGGCATTTTTTCAAAAGCTAAACAGTAAGTTTCTCAAATTGGGCTGTATGTTAGTGTTCCAAAAAAGCACACTGATGTTTTTCTCCTAGTATTGTGTATTTATTTTTTATTTAAAACATCTTTGTGCACAGAAATGATATGTTTTTTGTATTGTGGGCTAATTCCATGACTGCCGTCTATCATTTTGAATGGTGTGGAAAAGCAACTTTAATAAATAAACGGATGGCTACCACGATTAAATTAATCACAAACAGTGGCCATTAATTTGTTCTCCGTGCACTTGTCGATGTGCATGATACGAGATATTTGTGTTGGCACTCCTGGAAGTGTCATGTTTGCAGCATCGGATCTGTGCTATGCCATTAAGATCAATCCATAATCACGTACAATAAATTGACTTTCAAGGATGTAGGCTATACCTTTTCATCATGATTAACACAGGCTAACGATTGGGGTAAATTCTGTCATATGACACTATATTTTTGCGTTAATGCCTATTTTCTCGCCAAAAAGTGTTTTCAAACCAGTTTTTCGCAACATCTGAAGTATCAACATAGAATTTATGCGCTAGAGATAAACGGAAAAATATGATGTCAACACTTGTAAAAGTGTTGCGATAATGTGCGTTTCCATCAGCTTTATTATGCGCTAAAACGTTTTCCGCAAAAAATCCTTGGATGGAAACGTAGTTAGTGACATTAGTTTGAGTGTTTGATCAACACAATGAATTGGAAAGTCTTGAATTGAATGCAAGCATGAATGCTATTTGAAAGCGAAGGTGAAAGGCAAGATTTTCAACGCCTTAAACTTGAAAACTTAAAATCAAGTCATACGGACAACTTTTGTGTTATTTTTATGTTTTTTGTCTTTTTGAAAGCTTAAAAGCAGAAAAAGAGCTGCTTAGTCACTGTGCAGAGTAAGTGGCTGTTCAGACCAAATGTGTTTTTGTGCTCTCAAAAGCTAGATGTAGCGAAACGCAGAGAATGGAATATAGTTGTTTCAAGATGTGAATTTGAAAAGTTGATGTTCTTTTAAACCTGATACTGTGTCCCAACCAGCCACAACAGATTGCTTTTCACTGGAATCTTATCACTTTGCATCTGGTTAGGAACGTAAACATGTGGCATGGCGTCTAAGAAACACGTAGCTTCTGTCCAAGACGCTGATTAAAACACCATGACCCCTTTTACACCTGGTATTAAGATGCATTTTTGATGATCGGATCACATGTGGTCATAGCTAAATACAGGTCTATACGGGGTCTAAAGCGTTTTGTGATCAGATCACAAAAAACATATGAATGTGGTCAAAAACGCATGTGACCGCATCGCTTTTGAGGTGTAAACGCTAATCCTTCTTAAATGCGTCCTGGACAGCAGTGAAGAACCACTCCTCACCTGTCAATCAACTGCTGCGCTAAAACAATAGTTTAAACGTTGTCTGTTTCAAGCAGCTTTAAAAGGAAACAATATCCAATCTGAAAATATAAAAAAAACACAAAAAAAAACGGATATATACACAAGTGTGAGAACTTCTCGGATCTTCTTCAGTGTGTCCAAAATCAACATGCACAGACACTTATGAAAAGCACGAGCATTTGCAGCTCAAGTTAATACAGGTAATCCACTAAAATAACGAACAATTCTGCTCTAAATGTTGCTTTTATGGTTAGATTAAATTGCAGATGCATCTGGGAGAAATAGTGTTGTTTTTTCACACTTTCTTTGTCATTTCTGACTTTGCTGTGCTTTAATGTCATGCAGTAACACACTGACATAGTGACTGATAGTCCCTCCCCTCCAAATCACAGGAGATGCATTTAAAGGGGACCTATTATGCAAAATTCACTTTTACATGGTGTTTGAACATAAATGTGAGTCGGCAGCGTGTGTACACAACCACCCTACAATGTTAAAAGATCACCCACTCCTCTTTCTTATATTTCTATTAATCTAAAACAGTGTCTCAAAGTGATTGGTTTTCGTTTCTGCTCTAACATGACGTCACGTTAGAGCAGGCCTCGCCCACAACTGGTGACGGACTCCACCCTATTATCATAGATCCTCCCCTGAGAGATCTACACACAGTCCGCCATTTTTTTCCGCGCTGGAGAAGCTATGGTGAGAAGAATAATGTCTCAGCTTCGTAAGCGTCATACGTGCTCTGTTGTTGGCTGTAAAAGTGAACATAAGCGTCTTCATGTACTCCCGGCATCAGAGCCACTGAAGACGCATTTTTTGCAAATGTGCCTCAAAACATACCAAAATTCGTGTATGTCTGTGCAAATCATTTTACACTGAACTGATTTGTGAATGAGGGTCAATATATTTTTTTTATTCTCAAGCATGGATCAGTACCAACTGTTCGTGTTCCAGCTTTATATCCTGAATATGTAAGTATCGCACTTTATATTTTGTGAATTTTTGCAATTCACCTTTCCGAATGTGCATGTTAGCTGATTCCATGGCTAATGCAGCTAAAGTTACCATTGTCTCTGATTGTATTCACGGAGAACAGAGCTATGTCATTATTTTTACATATATGGCTGAACTCCATGGTATATTGTCATATCAGTCATATTGGTTCTGATTTGTTGTTGCTGTAGTATCCGAAGCACCAGCTGTAAAGGCACAGCCCTCTTCCGGAAAGGGGGCGGGGAGCAGCAGCTCATTTGCATTTAAAGAAACACACACGAAAACAGCGTGTTTTTGATTCCACCCAAAAAGAGGCATTTACAACATGGTATAATAAATGATCTGTGGGGTATTTTGAGCTGAAACTTCAGTCACATTCTGGGGACACCTGAGACTTATATTACATCTTGTAAAAAGGGCAATAATAGGTCTCCTTTAAACAACCATGTGTAAACAGTGATGTGTCTCATCTGACCTCATGTGATCGGATCACCTGAGACGCATCTTAATAGAGGGTGTAAACGGGGTCTATGACATGGCACAAAGTTCAAAAACGTCAAACTATCGCATGTTTACATTAAATAAAAAATAAAAAATAATTAAATAGTGCAAAATGATGCAAAAAATGGTTATGTGTGAACAGACCCTTACTCCTTTTATGTTCCATGGAAGAAAGTCAAACTGGTTTGTAATGACATGAGGGTCAGTAAATGATTTCTTTAAGAGAGTAAACAAGTGGGGGAAAAAAATTACAATTGAATTCAATAGAACTATTGTTGTTGTTGGCATGTTGATAAGCTAACAATGTGATTAGCATAAATAATAAAATACATACACAAATAGTGGGCAAAATAGTAAATTTTAAATTAGGGTGAACTTAGATAAATTATTATTGTATGTTTTTCCATTTTTTTTTTTTTCAATATGTAATGAATTACATTTTAAATCGACATTTCTCACTTTGTCCACCATCTTGGAATTTTTCGCGGAGCCCATCTCAATGCACTATGGCAAGGTTTTTCAAACATTTCGGTGCCAAGGACCCCCAAATATGATGATTTTTCAAATATGATGACCCCCCTTTCCTATACACAGATCAGCCACAACATTAAAACCACCTGTCTAATATTGTATCGGTCCCCCTCGTGCCGCCAAAACAGCACCAACCCGCATCTCAGAATAGCATTCTGAGATTATATTCTTCTCACCACAATGCGGTTATCTGAGTTACCATAGACTTTGTCAGTTCAAACCAGTCTGGCCATTCTATGTTGACCTCTCTCATCAACAAGATGTTTCCATCTGCAGTTCTGCAGATGGAAACATCACTGGATGTCAGTCCAGAAGACATCTGCAGAACTGCCCATCACTGGATGTTTTTTGTTTTTGGCACTGTTTGTAAATTCTAGAGACTGATGTGCGTGAAAATTCCAGGAGATCAGCAGTTACAGAAATATTTAAACCAGCCCGTCTGGCACCAACAAGCATCCATGCATTTATCTAATCAGCCAATCAGTGTGGCAGCAGTGCAGTGCATAAAATCATAAAAGCAGATCCGGGTCAGGAGCTTCAATTAATGTTCACATCAACCATCAGAATGGGGCAAAAAAGTGATCTCAGTGATCTGGACCGTGGCATGATTGTTGGTGCCAGATGGGCTGGTTTGAGTATTTCTGTAACTGCTGATCTCCTGGGATTTTCACACACAACAGTCTCTAGAACTTACTCAGAATGGTGCCAAAAACAAAAAACATCCAGTGAGGGGCAGTTCTGTGGACAGAAATGTCTTGTTGATGAGAGAGGTCAACAGAGAATGGTCAGACTGTTTTGAACTGACAATGTCTACGGTAACTCAGATAACTGCTCTGTACAATTGTGGTGAGAAGAATATAATCTCAGAATGCTATTCTGAGATGCGGGTTGCCGCTGTTTTGGTGGCACGAGGGGGACCTACACAATATTAGGCAGGTGGTTTTAATGTTGTGGCTTACCGGTGTATATCTATGCATTTTAATGTATTAAAACTCATTTAGACTGTGATAGAAAAGTATATATTTCATACTGTATTGTCATTGTAGGATACAAATATAACCTGGAAAATGTACTCTGTATTAAGTTAACTATGTTGCATCCTTTTTCTTCCCACTATTTGATTAGTTAAATAAATAATTCAATTCAAATCTGTTTATCTTGTGCTTCTATAGCAGCATTAACTATTGCCTAACAAAACCCAGGGAATGACCTATGGCGAGAAATTAGAGCTGTCTAAAGAATGAAACATTCATGATTAACCTCATGATTTACAACCAGTCTTTATAAAACAGAATAAAATGTAATAAAATTCAGTGTAATTTTTTCATTTTTTTTTGTTGTTGTTTTTTCACACTTTACACTTATCTGAAATTTTTTGTGGACCCCCTTGCAACACATGTGAACCCAGTATAAAAAGCCCTGCATTATGGAATTGCCTTCTCTGCAATGGACACATGTGATGTTGCCTTTTTGCCAGAAAACAAAAACAAAAAACAACAACACTTCTGTATGGCCTTTTGGAAAAGCCTTTGCATCAAAAGCATGTCTGTGATGCCTTCAAATGCTGCCTATGTTGGAAGCTAGGACCAAATCCTAGGTGACACAAGGAGAGGAAACAGGTAGATAAACCTAGTCAGATACAGACAGGGAGAGAGAAGTTAGGGTGTGGGAGAAAGACTGCAGCCTTTAAAAGGACTACTTTGTAAACCACTTCCGAAAGTCTGAGCTCTTTACAGATCTATAAAACTCTCATTAGCTGAACCACAGATGGTGCGCTGCGGGGATACACGGCTAAGGGCGCCTGTTTGTTTATTCTTTAGAAAGCGCCGTGGCAGAAAAAAAAACAAAAACAAAAAAAACATGAAAAATGTACTCGAAGACAAATGTGTATGTGTTAAAGGGATAACTGACCCTAAAATTCAAATTCTGTCATCATTCTGCCTCATGTTGTACCTAAACCCTTTTGCTTAGTTTTTTCTTGTGTGGAACACAAAAGATGTTAGGTAGAATGACAATCTCATTCACTATTCACTTACATTGCACTAAAAATTATGCAATGAAAGTGAATAGTGGCTGAGACTGACATTAGGCCTTTAGTACCCAGCTGGAGAGAAAGTCATATGGGTTTGAAACAACATGAGGGTGAGTAAAGGATGACAGAATATACATTTCTGGGTGAACAGACAGCAAAAGTGTATGTGTGACTCACATAAACATGTCTTTATCATATCTTAACTAAGCCTCTATGTTTAAGATAGACCTTCCAATAAAACTTTTTTTCTTCATGTCTAACTGAAACAGTCCATACAGGGCTAACCAGCTCAAGAGCCAATATTTCAAACACGTTGTGACACACCACATCCTGTTTCAACCACTAATGCACACAATCTGTTCTGAACTTAGGCCAGGGCGCTGTCATGGTGACAAGGTGGATCATCTACGTCTGTCACCCGGCTCCACACACACACACACACACGTGCACGCTTTCTGACATGGGCAAATGTGGTTACGGTTAAGCTTGACAAAATTCAGCATTCTTTTGGTATGGATTAGTGTCTTCTAAAAACTTCCAAGATGGCCACAAATGCAGTTTAACCACAATTCATTTGAGTCAATATTTACATTCACATATACATACAGCACTGGAAAAAATGAAGAGACCACTGCAAAATTATCAGTTTCTCTGGATTTACTATTTATAGGTATGTGTTTGAGTAAAATGAACATATTTGTTTTATTCTATAAACTACTGACAACATTTCTCCCAAATAAAAATATTGTCATTTCGAGTATTTATTTGCAGAAAATGACAACTGGTCGAAATAACAAAAAAGATGCCGTGTTTTCAGACCTCGAGTAATGCAAAGAAAAGTTCATATTTATTTTTAAACAACACAATACTACTGTTTTAACTTAGGAAGAGTTCAGAAATCAATATTTGATGGAATAACCCTGATTTTCAATCACAGCTTTCATGCGTCTTGGGTAGCTCTCTGCTAGTCTTTCACATTGCTGTTGGGGGACTTTATGCCACTCCTGGTGCAGAAATTCAAGCAGCTCGGCTTTGTTTGATGGCTTGTGGCCATCCATCTTCCTCTTGATCACATTCCAGAGGTTTTTAATGGGGTTCAGGTCTGGAGATCGGGCTGGCCATGACAGGGTCTTGATCCGGTGGTCCTCCATCCACGCCTTGATCACACCCATCCAGCATTGTCCTGCTGGAAAAACCAATCCTCAGAGCTGGGGAACATTTTCAGAGCAAAAGGAAGCAAGTTTTGTTCCAGAATAACCTTGTACGTGGGGCTTGATTCATGTTTCCTTCACAAAGATGAATCTGCCCGATTCCAGCCTTGCTGAAGCACCCCCAGATCATCACCGATCCTCCACCTGGTCATCTAATGGTTAGATGGAGACCTGGAGAGGCCTTCAAGCCACAGTGTCTCGCACCCACTGTGAAATTTGGTGGAGGATCGGTGATGATCTGGGGGTGCTTCAGCAAGGCTGGAATTGGGCAGATTCGTCTTTGTGAATAAATGATTCCATAATTTATTAATATACAGCAATATACTGTATATATATATATATATATATATATATATATTAGGGCTGTCAAATGACTCAAATTTTTAAATCAAATTCATTACATGACATGCCAATTAACCATATTCATAGCAATTAATTGCACACATCATTATTTGCTGATAAAGCCCACCCAATAAAGAATTTATACAAATAATGCATAATAATTCAAATATTTATAAATATGTAGGGCATATAATAAATATACAGTATAATACAGATTGAAGTTCAGTTTGAAATAAATTGCATTTTCCATGTTTATTTCCACATTTATATTCTATTTTTGAATCCCAGATTTTCAATTTGGACATTTGGACCACACTGTATGTAAACTGATAAGCTTTAGAATAAGTTAAGAGATTAAGGTGTAATGCACTTAAAACCGGTATACACTTGTGCTTGTTTACAAGATGCAGGCTGCACTGGGTATTAAAACCACAAGCACTGACCACACACTAGACTACAGTATTTCTTTAGCTAATTTTTTCATCTATTGAAGAGTACAGTCAGAACAACAGTAAACAAACATATTTTAAGTATTGTGCACCAGCTGACCTAGATCAACAAATGAGGGTTTGAAGAGCAAAATATTTTTAAAAAAAACCTGTCTGTCCAATCGTAATTCTGATTAAGCGAAAATTTATAAACAATACAATGTTTTTGATGCAAAGTAGCTAAACAAGCTTATAAAAGGCACATGTTTCTGTGCAAAAATAAGGTAAGATGATGATAGAGGCTTTGTTAGTTTCTTTATTAGTTTTGTTTATATATTTTATATAGACACTACTGAAATCAAAATAGCACATATCACAAAAGGTTACGATAACAACACTGATGAAGACTGATGTGTTTCGTTTATCCAACTAAGAATGAATTCAAACATTTTTCAAACTGTTTTCATCTTGTTCAAAGAGAGCAAAGAAAAAAACGTTGTACTCTTGGATTTGTTTTGACCTCCATAATTGTTATAATTCTAAAATCCACATGAATTCAAACATTTTTGCAAAATATTTGCATTTGCTGTAGACTGTTTTATAGTTACGCAAAACATAAAAACTAATGTCAAACACATGTTTGAACAGGAATAATCAACCCAGTGCATTGCAGACACTTACATTTATGCACACACAAGACCGTAGCTACTCACAAAGACTCAGATTTGATAAACCAATGACATTACAAGCTTTAAAAATCTGGCTTTATTATTTGTGTATTTTATCTGAGAGATGGTGAGTTTGTGTGTTCGAGTCTAAAAGGTCACAGTTACACACATCCCTCTTTCACTTCTCTATGGCAATGTTGGAAAGGAAAACTAGCTTACAACTTACAGAATACATTGCAGTATACTATATATAAATTATATATACACACACACACACACACACACACACACACACAGTGCTGTGGAATAGTATTTGCCCCCATCCTGATTTCTTCTGTTTTTTGTGTATTTTTCATACTAAATTGTTTTAGATCTTCAAACGAGATATAACATAAAACAAAGGCAACCTGAGCAAACACAAAATAGTTTTCAAATATATATATATATATATATATATATATATATATATATATATATATATATATATATATATACACACACACACACACACAGTTGAAGTCAGACGTTTACATGCACGTAAGCTGAAGTCATTAAAACTAATTTTTTAACCACTCCACAGATTAAATATTAGCAAACTATAGTTTTGGCAATTCGTTTAGGACATCTACTTTGTGCATGACATGAGCGATTTTCCCAACAATTGTTTACAGACAGATTGTTTCACTTTTAATTGACCATATCAGAAATCCAGTGGAGGAAACAGGCTGACAAGTATCTATATCCACAGTAAAACGAGTCCTACATTGACATAACCTGAAAGGTTGCTCAGCAAGGAAGAAGCCACTGCTCCAAATCCACCATAAAAAAGCCAGACTACAGTGTGCAAGTGCACATGGGGACAAAGATCTTACTTTTTGGAGAAATGTCCTCTGGTCTAATGAAACAAAAATTTAACTGTTTGGCCAAAATGACCATCGTTATATTTGGAGGAAAAAGGGTGAGGCTTGCAAGCCAAAAAACACCATCCCAGCCATAAAGCATGGGGATGGCAGCATCATGTTCTGCTTTGCTGCAGGAGGGACTGGTGAACTTCACAAAATAGATGGCATCATGAGGAATGAAAATTATCTGGATATATTGAAGCAACATCTCAAGACATCAGCCACGAAGTTAAAGCTCAGTCGCAAATGGGTCTTCCAAATGGACAATGACCCCGGGCATACCTCCAAAGTTGTGGCAAAATGGCTTAAGGACAACAAAGTCAAGGTATTGGATTGGCCATCACAAAACCCTGACCTCAATCCAATAGAAAATTTGTGGGTAGAACTGAAAAAGCATGTGCGAGCAAGGAGGCCTTAAACCTGACTCAGTTACACCAGCTCTGTCTGGAGGAATGGGCCAAAATTCCAGCAACTTATTGTGAGAAGCTTGTGGAAGGCTACACAAAACGTTTGACCCAAGTTAAACAATTTAAAGGCAATGCTACCAAATACTAACAAAGTGTATGTAAACTTCTGACCCACTGGGAATGTGATGAAAGTAATAGAAGCTGAAATAAATCATTCTCTCTACTATTATTCTGACATTTCACATTCTTTAAATAAAGTAGTGATCCTAACTGACCTAAGACAGGGAATGTTTTTTTACGATTAAATGTCAGGAATTGTGAAAAACTGACTTTAAATGTATTTGGCTAAGGTGTATGTAAACTTCTGACTTCAACTGTATATATTTTATTGAAGCAAAAAAAAAATTATCCAACACCTATATCACCCATGTGAAAAACGAACTTAAACTTAATAGCTGGTTGTGCCACCTTGAGCAGCAACAACTGCAACCAAACGCTCCGATAACTGGAAATCAGTCTTTCACAATGCTGTGGTGGAATTTTGGCCCACTTTTCTTTGCAGAACTGCTTTAGTTCAGCCACATTGGAGGGTTTTCGGGCATGAACTGCTCCTTTAATACCCTGCCACAGCATCTCAAATGGGTTCAAGTCAGGACTTTGACTAGGCCACTCCAAAACTTTAATTTTGCATCTTTTGAGCTATTCAGAATTGGACTTACTCCTATGCTTCATTGTCTTGCTGCATAATCCAGTTGTGCTTGAGCTTCAACTCACGGACTGATGACCAGACGTTCTCCTTTAGGATTTTCTGGTAGAGAGCAGAATTCATGTTTCCCTCAATTATTGCAATTCGCCCTGCAGCAAAACATCCCCACACCATCACACTACCACCACCATGCTTGACCATAGGTATGATGTTATTTTTGTTGAATTCTGTGTTTGATTTATGCCAGATGTAACGGGACCCCCGTCTTCCAAACAGTTCCACTTTAGACTCATCAGTTCACAGAACATACTCCCAAAAGGTTTGAGGATCATCAAGGTGTGTTTTGGCAAAATTCAGACGAGCCTTAATGTTCTTCTGGGTTATCAGTGGTTATCGCCTCGCCACTCTTCCATGGATGGCATTTTGCCCAGTGTCTTTCTGATAGTGGAGTCATGAACAGTGACCTTTATTGATGCGAGAGAGGCCTGCAGTTCCTTGGATGTTGTCCTTGGCTTTTTTGTGACTTCCTGGAGTCGTTGCTGTGCTCTTGGAGGAATTTTGGAAGGTAGCCAATTCTGGGAAGGTTCACTACTGTGCCAAGTTTTCTCCATTTGGAGATAACGGCTTTCACTGTGGTTCTTTGGAGTCCTAGAGCCTTTGAAATAGCTCTGTAACCCTTCCCAAACTGATGTATTTCAATCACCTTTTTCCTCATCATTTCTGAAATTTCTTTCGACCTTGGCATAGTTTGCTTACTGGGTGAGACCTTTTGGCCAACTTCATGCTGCTGAAAAAGTTCTATTTAGGTGCTGGTTTGATTGGACAGGGCTGGCAGTAATCGGGCCTGGGTGTGTCTAGTCCAGTTGAACCCCATTATGAATGCAGTTTCATAGATTTTTGGATTTAGTAACTAAGGGGCAAATACTTTTTCACACAGGCCCAGTTGGTATTGGATAACTCTTTTGCTTCAATAAATAAAATTATCATTTATGAACTGTATTTTGTGTTTACACAGGTTGCCTTTGTTTTATGTTATACATATACATACACACACAAATATTTCACTCAAATTTATTCAAGGATTTGACATGTCTTTTAAATCATAAATGCACAAGTGTCTGATATTAGCAACAAAAAGCAGAGCTCTGAGTAACAAACAACAGCAATTCATTTATTTTGATTGTTGAAAAAAACTAATATGAACTCACAATTTTCATGTTTTTCTTGAGAAAATAATTTTTCTACACTCTAGTCATTTATATTTGTATAGCACTTTTCACAATACACACAGTTTCAAAGCAGCTTTATAGAAAATCATGCCTCGTTGTCTGAAAGCCCCCTGTGAACAAGATGAAGTGACTTTAGCCAGGAAAAAACTCCTTTCAATGTTATTTAGTGGTGAAAAAAGCTTGAGGAACATGACCTCTGGTTCTATGCTATATGTATATAATCCAATATTTTTTAGCAACTTGAGCAAAAAACTATCAACAAGTAATTTTTTTGCCCTCTTCCCCATTTCACTTTGACTTTAAACTTTACCGGCATTATTCCTGGCTTATAACATGTGTGCGAGTGCTGTTCTCAAAGCTGTTTACTTTTCGAAGTCAAAAGCAGAGAATTATAAGACTCATGTAATCGCAGGTTTCTTACGTTGTTTTTTTTTTGATAAGCTGTTTTTTTTATATTTATGACTCATAACTTGTGTCTTGTTGTGCATGTCATGCTCAGTGTTGGCTGGGAGAGGTGGCTGTTAAACTTACTGCTGCTGTTTCTGCCTCACAAATCCACCGATTTGTGTGGAAGTCGACGTAAATAAAACGACATGTACTGTAGCAAAACAATATGACACCATTGTTTGGAAAATTTGAAAAGCTGTACCGCTATAGTACAATCTACTTGGCATTTGCCACCGATCTTCTCGCCTACTGTATGTTATGTGTGAGCACACAGCTCCAACTCTCCAGGGAGGAGACTGTTCCGCAGCTCTCAGTTTTGCGCTGCATGGTTTTAATTACACTATAATATGTTTATGTATTGTACGATACATATGTTATTGTATAGAGAGTGTCGTATCGTATGATACAATACGATACAATATTTTTTCCACCCCTAATAAATATATTATATATATATATATATTGTAGGGCTTTACTGATTGTTTAGATCAGTGTTACTATCAGAAATTATTATTTCTTTAGTTATTAATTAATATTTAAATTAATTAATTGAATCCAACTCATTAAAACCTCATATGGGGCTCCAGTAAATGTAGTGCGCTACGTTTAGGAGCAAGTTTGGTTATTAGCAATAATTAATCATCAAAGATAATCACTAATCATTAACATCGATGAAGCATTAATTAAAATTAACACTAGCTTATTGATCATTCAAATTCAACAATCATCAAAGATAATTATCAATTATCAAAAATCAACAGAATATTACTAAGGACTAACATTGATGGGGCACCACCCTGGAATCAGGGACTAATAACCAGATAGTATAACAGTCTCAATATTAGATTGTTTCTTAGGAAAATCGACATCCGAAGAATATCGATTTTTGGGAAAAAAACAATGAATGAAGGCTTGAATCCGAGCACTGACATCCCGTCAGCATGACACAGGTGTATGCAAAACAAACCAAAACACTTCTCTTTGTAATATAACCAAGTTTATTTATGCAGTAATACCAATTAATAATTAATACAATGCAGTCATTAAACTTCTGACTTACAACTACAAACTAAACAGTGATATGATTAGATATGGAAATCAAAATAATCCTATTACACATGAGGGTGTGTGTGTGTGTGAGTGTGTGTGTGTTAGTACGAGAGAGAGAGAGAATTAAGTGACGGCCCCAAAGCCGATTTCGCGATCGTGGGAGAGAAAGCAGCTGTTAGTTTATCGCTCAGAGACGCGGTGGACGGCTCGTAAACCGTCCCGCGGTCTTTGATTCTTTAATGGATAAACTTTGTCCAATGTGGTTGGACTACAATACAGCAAATAATATTTGTGATAATTAATACCGAGTATTAATAATGAGCAGACATGGCGGTCCATAAACTGTACAAGCAAAAACCTTGAAACACAAGAATAACACGCTATAATATTCTATCTCTGCCCAGATGTAAACCTCTTACTTGAATCGTATGAGGATGTAGAATGTGTGTTCATCCATCCTTTAACTCAGACTCGGGTGATGACGGGAGGACGTTTCCTCGCTCTGTCGGCGGGCGGTACGGCTGCTGATTCTCGGCGGGCTGGCGGAGAAATCAGCGACGTCTACTTGAAGAGGGAAGAGAACTCTTTTTCTCTTCACTTCTGCAGGCAAACGGATGAAAATGCGGATTGCTCGGCGGTCTCCTTCGGATCCGTTAGTGTTCGGTGGAACACAGAGTAATCTCAACTCGTCCAGCGAGATGGAGACTGTATGGCCACAGTTTCAAGTCGGACGTTACTTCCTTGTGCCACGAGGCTGCACCTGAGAGCAGCAATGAGTTGCATCTTCACACAGCGAGCAAAGTTGCTGGAAGCAAATCCCGGAAGCATTTCAGAGTTATTTCTACTCCTGATGATGTCATGGTTGAAGGACGTTCTGTCGTGTGCCTCATCCAATAGGAGTTGAGAGTTCGATCCTTTAGTGAGTAAGGCTTCATGGGATTTGTAGTTTGTTTTGGACTCCTTTTGTTTGATTTTGGCGCGGTTTTTATCAGTAAGATATATGACTTATGTGGGGGCCTGAGTTAGGTTTTATGACTGTGTTAGGCCTGCCTTTGTCTTCTATCTGAATACATGTGGCCCAACAATATATATACACACCCCCCTAATATACAGTGTATGTATGTATATATATATATATATATATATATATATATATCACACATACACACACACACACACACACACACACACACACACAATGTAAGATGAAAACACTTTCTTGCGTTCAAACACAGCTTGATGGAGCACAAATACGAACGCAGGGATCTCAAGACGTGTTTTTCTAAGCTTCAAACTATGTTTAACTTGACACAGCGACCTAAAAACGGTATGTTATGACGTGACACAAACGAGACGCTCCAAAAGCGTCTGACACATAATAAATCTCGGACTGATTGACGAATTTAATTGCAAAATGGATTGTGTGATGATAGGCAGATGACATAAGTTCAATAATATGGAAACAAACAAAATATTGCATACTAAAGCCACTTTTTGAATCGTCTTTTTGGTAACACTTCACAATAAGGTTCTATTCGTTAATATTGGTTAATGCATTAGGTATTATGAACAAACAGTTAACAATATACTGTTTACATTTATTAATCTTTGTTAATATAGTTAATAAAAATACAATTGTTGATTGTAAGTTCATGTTAGTTCATAATGCATTTCTAATGTTAACAAACACAACTTTTGATTTGAGAAATGTATATGTTGAAATTAACATTAACTAAGATTAATAAAAGCTGTAAAAGTATTGTGTATTGTTAGTTCATGTTAATGTTAACAAATAGAACCTTATTGTAAAGTGTTACCGTCTATTTTAATGCTTTACTCGTGTGCCACAATGATGTAATGCATTTTATTTATCTATATTATTATTTTTATAATATACATTTTATTTATAGTGATTTAAATATAACTATTTATAAGTATTTAATAATTATTTATTGAATTATTGTTATTTGAGGGGCTAAGCAAATATTTATATATGCGATCAATTGTGTTTAATTAGATTAATTAATCGGCATACCATGTAATTAATTCGATTAAAGATTTTAATCGATTGACAGCCCTAATATATATTACACACACACACACACACACACACACACAAGCATAGTATAATAGTATGTGGAACAGGATACATTGTTATCACATGACAAAACTGTTAATGTGCATTTTTAAATCAAATTTTTGTCTTGGTTTTTGGCAGTATGGTAATATGCAATATGTAATTCCGAACAGCATTTGAATGTGAAAAGACACAAAAGTCTGCTTGTTGTAATGTTTTGCAAGTACATATCAGCACAAACACAACACTTGCACACACTAACTTGATGTGACCAGAAACACAAGTATGCAGAAACAAGAACACAGAAAAACAAAGTGTGCATTTACCCATACATGCAAAAAAAAAAAAGAAAAAGAAAAAAAGAAAACAAATGCCACAAAGAAATAAACCAGAACTATCCTTTAAAAATGCTTGGAGAGATTGAGCAGATAAAGTGAAAGCATTTAAACAAAACATTGCGCAAAGGTTGAATGACCCATAAGATCAAGCAGCCTGCCATAAAAACACATAAAACTAAAAGACAAACAAATTGAGCTGTTGGACAAGCTGACGGCAAGGTTATCGTGAAAGCAAATGGCCATACAGAACCAGATTACAGTCAGCGTTACTTCAGTGTGATTGACACAGCTCTTTTGAGCCCCAGTGACGAGTCTTTTTAGCAATTCCCAGGGTAATCTACAAGTGAACTGCCACGTTCAGCTGACCTGCGTACACATGGGCACTTTGAAGTGTGATGTATTCCGATGCGCTGGCTTGTGTCATCATGGCGCACAATTAAAGTCTAATGAGCACACCGATTAATCAAAGCAAACCATGAGCACATGAGTGAGCGATTATTGCTCCTCGACAAGGTCAGAGCCACTCCTCTTTAATCTTTCCTCACTTCAGCCATGACCTCTCTGTGTGCAACCCCGGAATGCACAAGTGCATTCTTGCAACAGCTCATGCTCCACTGGTTTGGATGAGATTAGAGAGTTGACACACAGTAGTCAGGTCCCATCACGGCCCACCCAACCATACTGTGGTTTCCAGGGGTCAGGGGTCATGGTCAACTCAGTCACACTGGAAGGAAGTGGTGCTTGAAAACAGAATCACATGTGTTGTCAGCTAGTGAGGGTGTGAGAAAGAACAGTGCAAGCGTTTCAATGTTTGTGTGGCGAATGTACTAAACAGTTGCGCCACTTTTGAGCGTGGTATTTCAGCCCAAAACCCTGCGTCTTATTCACTTAACCTGCAATCTATTTCCAGGGGTTTCAAAGTCTTAGACAGTGAGGTAAACTGGCAGTAAACTGAATTGTATAATAAAGGAGATGTTTGTGTTCATTTTCTATTGATCATGGCAGCAGGATTTCATCATATGATGGAGAAGAATGTTATAAACTGCCATATATCCAGATGTGCGGTCAAGCACACTTTCTGCATTTTAAGAGTCAATTCAGGAGCTTTGATGGCAGTGGTGAAGTAATGCTGTACTCTTCTAGGAAAGTTTGTCAGATGGAGGTAGTCTGCAGCATCCTCCACAACCTAGCACTCAGTACCGACCCACACGATCAGGAATTGCACCATGAAAACCATTACCTGATTTGAAAAGTTTAAGTAAATCAGATGCTCAAACAACAGACAGCATGTGCAAATAATGCTACCAGTGGGTGCAAGTAATTATTTTTTCCCATTTGTTAGTGCATGGAAGCTGGAGAAAGATGTTGTTAGCATTCTTTCGATTACAAAATAGATAAATACGTGTGGAAGATAAATGGTCAGAATGGTTAACCCCTGTGCACGAGCGATCTCAACTCAAATGCCTTTCAAAGCTACCGATGAAGAGTTTGGAGGCTATCACAGTGAAAGTGTAAGTCTTTGCGAGGGAGGATAAACGTGGGAGAGAAAGTCAGAACACCAGCAAATAAAGTAAAACAGGGAGTTGGAAGGAACATTCAGAACATTTAAGGGGCTGGAGGATGTCCATGTGCTGTAAGCCAACAAAAGACAGAGACTGATGACTGGGATGGAAGACTGAAGAAAGAAAAGGCATAGAACTACAGTTCCCCCTAGCGATCAACCCCTCACAGAGCAGGGTCACAAATGAGAACTGGCCCGATCAACAACCTTAAGGCCTGTTCACACAGAGAGCGAACTTGTACTGCAACAATTCTTTAAATTCTTCACTTCACAAATAAATAAATCACTGATTAATATTAAAGCAAAAAGCCGAGAGGAGTTATGTTACAATGATTTGAAGCTGAAGTATGTAGTTCCTGCGACACTAGCACCATTAAACTGAACTGCAAAAATACACACTGTTTTCAAAACAGCTTTCTAAATACACCTCCCCATCTGCCATTGGTCAAACAGAGTAATTTTTATAGTGCCACAGAGACACAGTACTTACAGTTTCCGAGGAAATTAACCTATGCATGGCTTACTAATATTTATATCTGCATATTAAAGGGATAGTTCACCCAGAAATTCAAATTTTCTCATCATTTTCTCACCCTCATGCCATTGCAGATGTGTCTGACTTTCTTTCTTCTGCTGAACAAAATGAAGATTTTTAGATGAATATCTCAGCTCTGTAGGTCCATAAAATGCAAGTGAATGGTGACCAGACCTTTATAGCTCCAAAAATCACAAAGGAAACAAAAGTAATCCATATGACTCTAGTGGTTAAATCTATATATTCAGAAGTGATTTAATAGATGTGGGTGAGAAACAGATAAAAAAAAAAAAAAAAGATATTTTTTACTCTAAATCTCCACTTTCACATCTGAAAGTCACATGTCGTGCCTGTTTAGTTCAACTTTCACACCTGAAAGTGAAAGTTGAAGTAGAGATTTAGAGTAAAAAAGGACTTAAATATTGTTACGTTTCTCACCCACACATATCATATTGCTTCTGAAGATATACTGTAGATTTAACCATTGGAGTCTTATGGATTACATTTATGTTTCCTTTATGTGATTATTGGAGCTACAAAAAAGTCTGATCACCATTCACTTGCAATATGTGGACCTACAGAGCTGAGATATCCTTTGAAAAATCTTCATTTGTGTTCTGCAGAAGAAAGTCAGATACATCTGCAATGGCATGAGAGTGAGTAAATTATTAGAGAATTTTCATTTTTGGGTGAACTATCCCTTTAAGCCGGGAAAGGGAAAAGTATTTTAACACAGAAAAAGTAAAAAAAATTCAGCTTTAAACTAACCGTACACTATTTATGGTTGTTAAGCAATGTAGCAACTGGGCACATGAATATAAAATGGGTGGTCACTTGGAGGACTTCCAATCAGAATTTAAGAGTTGGAACTGTCCATTTTGTAAATACTTTTGAGTCATGTGCACGGAACTGGCATATCGTTGGTCTACATTTCAATCTTGGTGTGAAAAATATCTTTGAGTTTTTGCAGGGACAGTGTAGGTAGTGAGTCATGGATGACACGCTACAGGACAGGGTGTTGGGAGAGACAGTTAAGTCACACCTGTTCTTTTTGGAGTGCACATCCTTTCCTTTCTTCACCTCAAATATCCGTGTAATGAGAGTGCTGAACAGAAGAGTCGAGGAGTTCGTTACATGAAGGAGAAACAGACAGACAAATCAAGTGATGTCAGACTTTATAATAGAGATAGAAATATCTCTCAATGATTTTATATGATATATGAGATACATGGTATATCAATATTTGTTCTGAAATGGCTTATAAGGGTGTGCTTTTTTCCCTTAATCAGAGCAACTATCATTTCTACCAAACAACCTCTGTGGTCAATTAGATTTAAAGTACAGTAAAAATCAGGTTAGGCATGTTTTCCACAATGTTCGTCACTAAATAAAAGGAAGAATAACATTTAATGATTTTCATTTTTAAGCACTAATATAGCAATACATAGTAATAAACTGCAATATTTACCAACATATTTTTTTGCTCAAGGGACTTCCGAGACCATGTTTGAGTGATGACGCAAACACATCGCTGAGTTTTGAATCGATTTAAGGAAACGAGCAATTTGAACTGATTTACGGAAATAAATGTACTAACTCAAACACCATTCTTGCTACTAAAGTTTAAAACTTGATGCTCTAATACTCACATGTCCTGAGACAGGGAGGGATTGTGAAACTAATCTAGTGACACAGTGCTTAGGAAACTTAATGGCCAAATAAAAAGCTTTATTAAAATCATCATGGTATTCACAATGTTGCTTAATTTTTTTAATCACCAACATAATCATCATAAATATAGTTAATGCTGAAGTGTGTAATTTCTGCATCACTAGCGCCACAGAACAAAATTGCAAAAATTAGCACTGTTGAATATCCCCCATCTGTCGCTGATCAAACAAACAGATAACCCCCACCCCAAACTCATTGGTTGAGTCAATGTTGTTTAGTCGGGCTGGACAGCCACTCAAAACAAAGGAATTTTTAAATCGCAAAACATTGAGACATTGGAAGCGAAAGCCACTGGGGTAGCGTATGTTGATGGAAGAACTGTCCGTAACCCCCCCTCCCTGATATTTCCTGATTTGCTATGTGTGTGGGAGGCCTAGCTTTATAAACTTACAACACCGAAATTGAAGTTTGCATTTTACAGAGGTTCACACGTCTACTACACATGTCTACTAGTAAGGTAAGGCCAATATATAAATCCAACATCCTGATGAAATATTACTTATCAATATTTACATATTATAAACACACTGTATATTAAATAAGAAACAATTCCTTGTCAAAGAATCGGGTTCTGCCACAAATGGCCTCCTAAGCATCAGTGATCAAACTGAGCATGCTCAAAAGCTTGTAAGTTCTACCTTCACCACCAAACTTAACATTGCATGTGCTCACTGTTTAAAAACTTATGTTTGCTGATTTAAATGGCATAAAAGTTGACTTTATTGATTAATCAACTTGTTTATTAGTTCAATCAACTTTTAAAATCGATTCATGAGACAAAATTGAAGTGGACTTTGCAGTGACACAGTGTTTACAGTTTGAGAAAATTAACCTACAAATGGCTTACTTGTAGTAGTATCTGCATATTAAGCTGGGATAGGAGAAAGTATTTTACCTTCAAAAAGTGACACACTTAAGCTTTAATATTTCACTCAGCCCTATGTGCTTTGTTTCATGCAGTTTTAGCTAACAGTATTAGCCTACATAAACATAAGAGAGCAATTAGTGAAAGCACATGATGATAAACCTTGAGACCGATTCCAATGCAAAACTTGGTGATGCAGCTGAACGGTTCCCAAGAGAGCTTAGTCACAAGGCCACGTCATGCAGTCAAAGGAGCACCATAAGAACCTAGATTTGTTTGGCCTGATGACATCTAGAGCTCAAAGATCTTACGTGTCCATAGTTATGCTGGATAAATCAAACTTTCTATTCAAAATGCTGCCGTCTCATGACTTTAATCACATTATTATGTCAGCTTAAGAAAAATTCCATAAAGTCTACAAGAAAACTGTGAGTGTCGAGTGTAAACCTCATTTTAAGTTCTCCGTGGCTGACTACTGCATTCTAGGAAGGATTAGGCTTGCAGTACTGTACACCAAAGCCTGCTGGCTTGAGCTCTGTGATAAAGCATGAGTGAAAACTGTCTGAGTACAGTAGCTGATCCCCTGACATCCTGAAAGTATGGAAAAATTACTAAAGGAATAGACCGATAAGAAAATGAAGTGAGGAGAGACACGTGTAAGAGACTCAGGGGAGATAGACAGGTATGAGGGAGGAAGGACCAGGAATGTGACCTGGAATTGTCGCAATGATGACCTGTGGGAGCCGTGTCGCCCATGTGGAGGTGATCAAAGCGACCAATCCAGGGCAATATGCCAGGACCACCGCACAGCTGTGTGTGTGTGTGTGTGTGTGTGTGTGTCTGCATGTACGGCTCCTATCCCCCAGTGTTCTCATTTACAATAATTATTAACCTGTCAGTGCCTCAGCAACAGTTACTGCCTGACAGAGCACTGTACATGAGGAAAACAGTGAACAAATCAGTGTGAGAAAGAGAGGAGAGAGATAAGTGTCAGAGAAGGGAGTTACGTTGCTCTAGCCCCCCTATAAAGATCAATAAGACCACTAAATGTTGCTTTTATTTAATGCAATTTGAGTTACTTAGTGTGTGCAATGCATGTGCATGTACAGTGGCCCCATAGTAGTATACTATTAACCAACTTGTCCAAAAGTGATTTTCAGTAATGTATGAAGTCAGTTCCCCTCAAGTTTACACAGGTGTCCAAGCAGAGTAACCACAGGTGTAGATCATCACATAAACTATGGACATGTTCAATGAACATCTGACAGCCAGAAAGTTCTCATATAGTTTTTGATCAGTTTATATGTTTTATCTTTTAAAGCACACTTCTATTGTATAAAATGGCTTGCTTGAAATCTGTGCTGCACTTGGTTTGAGATTTATCTAATGCAATGACATTCATACACATTTAGGTGTGGCTAAATGTTAAAATATAAACTTTAGGCCACTGTATGTGTAATTTTTATTTTGTCTCTTTATTGGACAAATCCAGTGATAAGTGCCAGGAAGTAATTGGGGAGGGAAGGGATATGTTGCAGACTAGACTCGAACCTGCACCACACGGATGGTTGCCACGGCTCAAAAAATGTCAAGAGAACGGGTGCACCAGTGAAATGCAACTTTACTTTAATGCCATTGAGTATGAGATCATGTCTGCTAGCCGTTAAAAGCACTGTGGTAGAACCACTGAATAATGATGGCATCAGATGTTAATACCATGGTACTTTGAAATATACTTTGCAAATTAATGATTACCATATTCATTTACTTTGCATTTACATGGTACTCCAAATAATACCTGGGTAACAGCTCCAAAAAATAAAAAATAAATAAATAAATAAATAGTTTACATCAACAAATGAAAATTCTCATCATTTACTCAGATGTGTATGACTTTCTTTCTACTGCAGAACACAAATTATGATTTTTAGAAGAATATTTCAGCTCTGTAGGTCCATGCAATGTAAGTGAATGGGTGCCAAAATTGACACTCCAAAAAGCACATAAAAGGTATTATAAAAGTAATCCACATGGCTTCAATGCTTCAATCAATGTCTTCAGAAGTGATATGATAAATGTTGGTGAGAAACAGATCAATAATTAAGTTCTTTTTTGCTTGAGATTCTTCTCCCTGCCCAGTAGGGGGTGATATGCATGAAGATTGTGAATCACCAAAATACAAGAAGAATGTGAAAGTGATCTGTTTCTCACTCACACTTATATAGCTTCTGAAGACATTGATTTAACAACTGGAGTCTTATGGATTACTTTTATGCTTGCTTGTGTTATTTTTGGAGCTTCAAATTTTTGGCACCCATTCACTTGCATTGTGTGGACCATAAGAGCTGAGAAATTCTTCTAGAAAATCTTAATTTGAGTTCAACAGCTGAAAGAAAGTCACATCTGGGCTGGCATAAGGTTGAGTAAATGATGAAAGAAATTTCATTTTTGGGTGAACTATTCCTTTAATACTATTGTACTTTTTGATTTGTCAAGGAGCTAACATACAAACTAGAGGTACAGAAAAAAGAAAATGGAATGGTTTTAGGCTTATAATATGACCAAAACAGACACTTACAGCCCACACAGGAGAGGTGAAACCCAGGATTGCAGCTTGCATGCCCTCTGACACAAAAGGCACAATGTTCTCACCCAGACGCGTATCTCGATACAGAGCCCGCAGGATGTTCAGAGCGTGGACCTGTATTTGCATAAAAGCATCGATAAAACAATAAATGATCAGATCTAATGGTAAATTCACTCATTTTAATGCCTGCTCCACTTAATGAGTCCAAACAGAATGTCCTCTTGGAGAACAAGCGTGTGTGTCCACCTGTGGCACAGTGCTGCTGTCAGTAGCTCCATTAACAGAGGGCATGGCCAATGTTGTCAGAGATCTCATGGTCATCTTCAAAAGACTACAGCTGGAGGACTTGGGCTCAGATGACAGCAGGGCCTATACATAACAGACACATTAAGATGATACTACAGTAATAGCTAAGAATGGAAGTCTATAGGGTAAGTAGTGTAGGAGGGTTAAAAAGCTTGTATTTGTTAAAGCACTTGCATGTTTTTTTACCAGTAAAACAAGTTTGTTATTTGAGCTATAAAGTTGTATGCATTGGCCTTTTGAAGTGGAACTGGTTTTGAGTAAATACAATTTAATTCCTGTGCGTGGAGTTTGCTCAGCTTCATGTAAACAGTGCTTTACGGATAGTTACGCAATGTACCTTAGTGGTATCCTTGCACAGATGTAAAGTAAAAGTAACCTGGTTTACTTTCGTAGCCAGTCATGACGAGTTGAAAGATTCAATATAACTTCAGAAAGTCAAGGTTGCACCAATGCACCCCGAGCCAAAGTGCGTGAACTCGCCGTGCAGGTCCACGTTTTTCCGGAACATACCACAGGAATTTCCATTCATGCCAAAGTGCTGAGTTTATCTATCCTATCCCTGTCTTATTCTCTGTTAAATCCCTCTCTTTGTCTTTCCAGATATGAAAGACCATTTTTTCTTGAATACAGTACTCCGCTATTTTGACCTCTCAGAGGGCCGCCCACTAGACACCCATCAAA
The DNA here is from genome assembly GCF_019703515.2 of Myxocyprinus asiaticus. Lineage (NCBI taxonomy): Eukaryota > Metazoa > Chordata > Actinopteri > Cypriniformes > Catostomidae > Myxocyprinus > Myxocyprinus asiaticus. The sequence continues at coordinate 12,303,607 of NC_059366.1, forward strand.
AAAACTACATAAAAATCAAATACCGATCCACAGATGTTCAGATAACATTAATGAAAATAATTACTGGTGGTGGGAATCTTCAGAGGCTGCCAAACTAGGTGTGGGTGGTATGACCATAATCTTTTAACACGATAAGCAATTTAAAGCAATTTAATATCACGGTAACTGTATAACAATATAGTTACTTTTGCTGGAAATTCAAACCAAAAAAAATTCTCAGTATGTATTACATAACCACATATTAATGTAGGTTTTTGCTAATCAAGTGAATTAAATATTTTACAACATAAACTGTGTTTTACCAAAAATATTTCACAAATAATTCAAAATTTTCATTTTTGGGTGAATTATCCGTTTAAATTTTCAAATTAATTTCTACACTGTCTACATTGCCTACACTGGCCACAGGCAGCAAGTCATGCTGCATCAAATCAAAATCACACCCATTATTCACTATGAAGCAGTCTATCCTGGAAATGCAGAGTTGGCTATAGTGTTCAAATAAAATGAAATTAAATAAAAAATTCAAGGGATTTAATCTCATTGTCATCATTTCTTTTGGAACTTGATTGAAAGTTGTAAGGTTGCTTGGCAACTGTAAACATCTACAGTTGCATTGAAAAACAGTGATGTATCACAATGCAACAAAAGGCTCCCATTATAATCTATGAAGCTGTTAACACTGGCAGTAGTTTTCTGCTTGGTGGTGGATTTTCAAAATCACAGCGTCCATATAGAGCAGTACAATTTGTGTACATTCGTCACTGTACCATCTCCGATATCTGTAGTACATGCTATAAGTATGCATCACTAAAACATGTTTTTTCTTTCTTTGCATGTGTTTTGCTGAGTCTTATTCTTCTGCCAAAACAACCAATTTAGCTGTGGTCTTAGACTTGATTGACATTTACTGTTGAGGATCCAGCATCAGGAAAAAAAGCAAATGTTTGTTTACCAATGCCATTGTAGACATCCCCTATTTGCAGGCTTGTTTGTGACCCATGATTAATTTATGCCGCAACCGAAAGGGTCAGAGAAAGGGAGTAGTATTTGGCTGGTCATGTGATCTCAACATGAAGGGACCCTTATATAGAATAAATTAGCTTTTTAGGCCACTTGTATGACTGGGACTCTTCAAATCATGTGAACGCAAATTATTTTTACCATATTTAAAAAGGCCCAAAGGACTGACCTGGATGTAGAAGGGAATTCCTGCACTTCGGCAGGTAGCACAGAGTTTAGAGGAGGGGTCACTGGATTTAACCTCCTCAAGATCTTCCTTCAGCCAGTGTGCAGGGAGCTGCTGGAGCGTAGCTCTTCCACTCCTAACACACACATATACAGACACATTAAGAGGGAACAGATTAGAGACAACCCCACATAATTCCTTGTTGTGGAAATATGAAGAAGGCATTAGCTCCCAGCACTGTGGGCATCAAAGTTTGTAATTCCCCGTGTCCCAAGAACTGCTATGTTCTCTAATATGATATCATTCTGTTCATAGTTTTGCTGTTTTCCAAGCAGTCTGAAAACCAAATTTCATCTAAATGTCATCCAAAAGCAAAGTATTAACAAAACAATTCATTTGAATTTCAGTTTAAACACCAAAAGGGAAAAAAGCCAGACCAGAGAAAAGTTATACTAGTGTGGAAAAGTATTAAAGATAAACAATTTTTCATAAGCAGTCTTTAAGAATCTGGAGGTGACTGACTCTATTGTTGATCCTAAAGAACTTAATCTACTGTGGTACTGTAAGCCATTTTCAAAAACAACGGTTAAATAATTACACCTCAGGTTCAGGTCTTATTAACCCTGGGTTGTCGAAGTGATCGAAGCAAACGCTACGGGAAAAGGATTTATCAACTGTTATCTTTTTACCGAGGCTGTGAGTGGTCAAAGAATTGTTAATGTGACACATCCTGAAGCACACCAGCTATCTAAACGGTTACTCTTCTTAATAAAAACCTCATATGGTGCATTTGTACGTCTTTTTTTTCTCTCCACATTTTATGAAGTAAATGTCTGCATGCAACATAATTTTTCAGACACGCATTCGGTCCGCATCTTTGCATGTCGTAAGCTGATGTCTAGAGAGGTGGTGGATAGCCAATATAATGCAGATATAATTCAATTTAAAATTAGCAAATAAGATGTACACAAAAACATATTTACTCAAAATTAACAAATATTTGAAAACAGAATACAGTCCATTGACAAGGCTGTACTCTAGGTAGATTCTGTAGCTAAACTTTTGTTATTTGACCAAACAGGCGCAGTTATTGGCTGATCCCAATATTCTCAAAATATTGATCAATTAATTAGTCTGGCAGGTATATTGGTCTTCTGGCAGCAAAAATCAGCCATCGGTCGATTCCAGTAATCTCAAAATTTTGGTCATTGAATCAGCCTGGCAGGTTTATCGGTCTATTGGCAGGTATACCAGCTATCAGTCGATCCTAATCATCTCAAATTCTGTCAATTAATCAGCCTAGAAGGTTCATCGGTCAACTGGCAGGAATATTATTTATTGGTCAATCCCAATAACCTCAAAAACCGGTAAATTAATCGGCATGGCAGGTATAACGTCAGTATATCAGCTATCAGTTGATCCTCATCATCTCAAAATCTTTGTCAATTAATAAGTCTGGCAGGTATATCAGTCTATTGGCAGGTATTACAGATATCATACCATCCCAATATTCTCAAAATATCAGCCAATTGTTCTACAATATCAGAAATTATTGAGCACAGTATTCCCATTGACCCAAAAGTGCTTCTGTGAAACGATGACTTCAGAAACAACCTCTCTAAGGAACATAAGATAATTTGATTTACTGGCATAACAGCAGCAGGGAAAAAAATGTTATCAGAGCCTTTGCTCCTCCTATACATCTTTGATAACCAAAAATGGTGAGCACAGTGAAAAATGGTAAGTTATTTTTTCCATGTTTAGTATTTATATTATTATTATGATGCTTATCTTGTGTAGCCTTGTGCAATGCTCTCTCTCTCTCTCTCGAATAAATAACATTATCATTTAAAAACTGTATTTTGTGTTTACTCAGATTGCCTTTGATTTATGTTAGATTTTGTTTGAATTTTTGAAACAATTTAGTATGAGACATACACAAAAACAGAAGAAATCAGGCACTTTTTCACAGCACTGTGCGTGTGTGTGTATATTATATATATATATATATATATATATATATATATATATATACACACACACACACACACACACACACACACACACACACACACACACACACACACACACACACACACACATACATACACATACATACACACATACACACACACACACACGCACACACTTTGTTAATGGGAAATATAAAATGTAATAATGTACTGTAATATTTTACAGTAATTTGTTGGTAGGAGTGGGCAATATGACAAATTCTATATCATGGTACGAGTAATTTTATATCACGGTAACGGTATATATATCACAATATAGTTTCTTTTTTTTCAGGAAAATCAACAAAAAACATTTAAAAAAATAAATAAATAACCATATGATAGGGGCGGGTGAAAAAAAAAAATTAAAATGAAAAATAAAAGTTTAATGGTAACGGTCATGTCCATCGCAATGGAAAAAAACTTCAATCAACAAATAAATATTAAAATAATATTAGATCTGTTTTATATATTATGGGTTGTTTTTTCAATGCAAGCCAAAAATGAGGCTTCTCTCTGTTTGAATATCAGCTGCTTTGATTCTGGAGCAAACCCCTCCATCAGGTATTTGTTTTGGATTTGGTTCCGGGAAACCTTTTTGGCACCTATACAGCAAAGATATAAATAAAAGGTGTCATTTATTTCAGAATTTATAGGTTAATTGAGTCTGTGCGATTGTTTCTCTCTCCGTGTTTGCAGAAGTACAGATTTGTTCCTCATTTTCTCTTTGAATGTAAAGTGATAAGAACCCGAGCGTGCTCTCTCTCCGCATTCGCACAGTGTGCAAGTGTCAGAAAGAGCGCTCTTATCATCCAAGAACGTGAGGAAACTGCACCTTTTAAAGGAAATAAATAAATTCCTGCTCCTGTGTTTGACATGTCATCCCATTTTCTGGGTGTTAAAATTAATCTGCATGGGGGGCCCGGGTAGCTCAGCGAGTACTGACGCTGACTACCACCCCAGGAGTCACGACTTCGAATCCAGGGTGTGATTTACGTCCAATGGCTGGTATATCCTATCAGTTATTGGTCGATCCCAATAATGGCAAAATATTGCTCAATTAATCAGCCTGGCAGGAATCAGTAATAAACCGCTTAATCTGGCAAGTATATAATTACATTGACAGGTATAATTAATTAGTCAATCCCAATAATCTCAAAATATCACCCAATTAATCAGTCTGGCAGGTTTATGAGCACATTGTAAGAATCCTTATCCTGAAGTATGAACGCACCACTAATTACATTGAAAAGCTTGGCTGCATACACATACAAACACATAGCTGATGCCACCCAAGCATGTGCAGTTCGCCCACGTTGAGAGCAGAAAAGAATGCAAGGCATTCATTTTGAAAAGTGCCATAATTCCAGGAGCACTGGACCAAGCAGACCAGATCAAACAATCCAAACCACACAGCACGCACACACACACACACCTTGCTCATGAACATACCACCGTGAACATGAGGGGAAACCTTAAAAAAACAGCAGATGAATGCCCCACAATCAACACCTCGTAACAGGCTCAGTGGTTACCGGTGGGGCCATGTTACATTTTTCCTCCAGACAGATGCACCTCTGAGCCTCCATACCGACTGAACTATAATACAGGTCTCTCCACCACAAACCACAGACTACTTCTTCAGTGACTGAAAATGCAGCCTGTTACAATACATGTCTGAGCCGTAGCATGTGTTTGAATGCATGTTTTTTGGGGGTTTGTTACAGCTTTTATTGGTTGGAATAGAAGAGGACAGAAAAGGATGGGGAGAAGAGATGTTAATGGGTTCAGGGAATGACGCATGTCAGACTTTATCAATCTTCAATCCCTTGAGCACCACAGCTCAATGGCTACGTTCACAGTCAGTGTTTGGGATTAACAACCGTATTTACTGATAACAGTGACTCTGAAATTTTCCTGTTCATACAACAGCAGACAATAGTGGATCAAATAATAGATGCGTCCAAATTTGTGTACTGTCAGAGTATATACTGCATTTCATGAAAAACTTCTCATCCATTAATAAAAGTACATTATTTAGGTATGATGGTGATTAGTATGAATACATTCCTGGACACACTTCATCTGGGAACATGGGCACTGTTCTGTGACCCAAATATATTACATAATAAAATAAACCGCAAAAAAAAATAAAAATAAATAACAATACTTTCTCTGGTTTCGTAAGTGCAATTTAATCCCAAAGAACAAATTTTACTGGTACCTATAACACTTATAGTTGAAAAGAGCTGCCCGACTCGCTGAAGACGTCCTCTATGGCTTTATTGGCATGAAGTGTCCAGTGGATGCACACTTCAGAATCTCACAGGATGTAGTAGGTCATCGGAGTACTTCTCGCCTCCCGTTTTATGAATAATGGCTACTTAAGTCAATCCACTTAATTTGCAATAGCCTTGAGTAATGCCAGTAACCACCATAGTGAAATAACAATGGTTTATATCAAGACTTTCTATTTTGTCTTTAAGGATTTAAAATGTAAATTTGTCTTTTAATTTAAAACTGTTTTTGGTAACTTCCACCACTTTCATCCTTTAAAATATGCAGCGAAAAAGCTCTCTGGTTCTGTCCAGTCTGCTTTTTTCCCCCCTCTTTCTCTTCCTAAACACTACAAAGAAGAGTGTTGTCTCCCTAAATATGTACAACACTCCTATTTTCTGTCATTTTCATAACCTGAGAGGTGTCCCACCACAATGGACAGGATATAAATGTCAAGCTCAAGGGCTTCTGTGTTTAATAAATTAAAAAATAAAAAAATTATTGAAAAAGTTTTATTGAAAATGTTAAAAAGGTCTTGACATGAGGAATCAAAATTTCCTTGATATTTTGAAATAAGAGGTCTTCTATAAAAACCTATTGTAAATTTCAGAACTCAAAACTTAATCCCCAATGCGATAAAAAGCACTTACTAAAACCAAGCTGCCAAACGCCTTGTTCTCTATTTCTGTAATATTGTGATGTCACAAGGAGTACTCATTAATGATCGCCTCTACAGCAACAACATCAACGGCTACTTTACATCATCGCAGCCTTGGCCCCACCCACTGGCCCTGGGGCTCAGTTCGTAAACACACACACACACGAGAGAGAGAGAGAGAGAGAGAGAGAGAGCGCACGAGCAGGGCAAACAGTGTGGCCTAGTGTGGTCTAACTATTCCTAAACACCAAATGGGACCCATCTGGACAATTTTGAATTATTTTTGTATATACTGTAAACATGGACTAAACAGACGTCTTTGACTGTTGTCATGTCTCTGGCATCGCTTTTAAAAGATGTGGTTTCAAATTACAACTCAGTTTTAAGCCATTCTGTTACATTCAGCTGCTGCCACTTGTGCGCACAAACTGCTCAACATACTGTTCTTTTGCCCATCTGCGTCTGTCTTTAAATGTTGGTGTATTTAAACACCCACTAACTGGACCTCTTTAACCGTTTTGATGCGTTTATGACGATGTGCACCTCTGTAGACTAAATTTCATGTTTATTAGTGTTAAGAATTATCATCACTATTCATAATTATTTAGTAGCATTATTGATCACTTGTATTACATTAGTACATCTCAGTACAAGATGATACTGGAAACTGGATGTGTGTCTCTTCATTATGCTTTGGACTATGAATGTTCGTCACGTGGATTGCTTGTGAAACAGTCATAAAACGATTCAAGCTTTGCAAAGGAATTGTCGTTAAAGGATAGGGCAGTTAAAAATACTATTGGGCCCGAACAAAAACGTAAGTAAACAGTTCCATTCATGAATACCTGAAATGTCCTGACTGTTTTATAGTTTCTGGTGCTGAAACATTGTCTACACCGGGCATGTTCTTTGACGGGACACAACGCCTTGAGGCTGTCTACACAAACTTTCTAAATGGTTTGTGTTGTTGTTGGCCGTAGTAGTGTCAGCACGTGCAGCGCAAAATGGAATGGGAGATCTGTTTACAGTTTACTGCAACGGACTCTTCCATAGTAGACAGCATCATTGATTATATTGGGTTCTATTGCTTTTGATGCGACGCACCCCTCGCATCCAGTTGTGAAATTAACGGTTTAATATATCTGGATGCAATGTGTTGGATCTGTGTTAAGTGTAAACCCTGAAATGTAGTTTTATAATATGTTGGCTGTTCGATCTTTTCCAATTGAATTTCAAATATGGCTGTATTTGAGTGGCTGCACGATGTTAGCCAAACAGTGGATGTTTACAATGACATTTAAAGGAGGAGCTAAGGCCAAAAATGAGCGTTTAGACAAAGGGCCAGAAACAGTGAAAAATTATCATATTACTAAATTATGACTGTTTTGGTGAAGGAAAAAAAAAAAAAAAACACTTCACTGACATTATCAGTGGACCTCAGGGAAGTATAAAATAACAAATGAGCATTTCATGACCCCTTTAATATATAACATAAACTCACTTTCCTGCAACAATAAAAACAAACAGCTTTGAAATATGTATTCTTTGTATTGAACAAAGAGGTCAGTATGTGATGTTTCGATCTTCTAGTGGTCACAGGTCTTCTCTTCATTCGAATTTGCAGCAGAGAGTTCACCAAGCTTAAAATTTGGTACACAGACCGCACAATTTCTTTGCATGAACTTGAGTTTCCAGTGTCCTGTGTTTGGATGTATCTTAATGCAAGTAAATGGATTTAGGGGTGTAAATCGCAAGTTTCATCATGATTCGATCTTATATTGATTCTCTTAGACAGCGATCCAATGTTTGCTGATACTTCAAAGTCTTCCGCAATACGATTTTGATTTGATTCGATTCAGGGGCCTGTGATTGATTTTACGATTTTACAGTATGTGCCTATTTTACAGAATCAATTACATTTATCATCTCACAAATACAACCAAAATATAATTTTTATATATTTAGCTCTCTGAAAAGTGCAAATCCAGTAAACACACTGGGACATCCACAACAAAATAAGGTACTTCAGTCGTTCAAAAAAATGATACAGAAAAATAAATATAAAGAATGTATTCAAATACATGTGATCATCATTCGTTTGATGACAGCTCATTAGCTTGTGGAATGATGGAAACACTAGTGACAATTTGTTATCTCTACAACAATCAAGCAAGTCTTTCAATCCAAAATACTTACATACCCACGACAGGAGAGTATGTGCTATCCGTGTTTTTTCTTTACTACAACTTCCACAGTTGTATTGAAAATGTCTGTTACAGTTTACTGTGACAAATGTTAATAAAGGTGTTGATGTGAAAATGTGAAAAGTCTTGTAACTGATGTTGGTGCAGAACAGGTGTTTTTTCTTTCCCTCATCAGAACTGTTTAGAATATCTGGGCTGTTTAGTCATTTGAATTGGTTGAATTGCTCCACAGCGCTTTAAAAAAAAAAAAAAGAACATTCTCATGAAGAATTCAAATGAATTCCATGCACCACGATATCAAGGGAAGCCAAATTTAATTGCGCATGTGATCAGCTCTGCTCTATCCTGTTAGCGGAGCTCGCAGCCCTGTTGATGGGTGTGCATGGATAGACCAGAGCGCAACTTCAGGCTTCAATCACCCCGATGGAGTTTGAAGTGTAGTGTGACTAGGCCTGTCACGATAACTGCCTTTGTTGGACGATATATTGTCCCAGAAATAATTGCGATAAACGATATTATTGTTATTTTAAGACTAGGCCAGTCACGATAATCATGTTAACGACGTATCATACGATATATGGACACGACCTCGATAATATTGCCCATTGTGTTTACATGCGTGTTTGTTTACATAACAATGAATGGCACTCCACACACATACCCCGACAGGTGAAGATTACATGTTACTCGAGGCTAATAGGTGTTTTAATAGGTGTTTTTCCTGACGACTGCATAATTCCAGCCAGAAAATAGGAAGAATAAGTACAAATGGACTTGGTTTCAAAGCCACATTCCAGAGCTTTTAGGCTTTAAGCCGAATAAGAGAGGAGAGCCCATTAACGTGATCGAGCCAGAATGTCAAATTGTTTAAAAACAGTGACAATGAAATGTGGCAATTCAACTAACTAGGGCTGGGCGATGCAACGAATACCCACGATATCATCGCAATGATTTTGCTGAAGATATAAAATTCAACAATATCAGGATGATTTTAATGAGCCTTTTATTTGACCACTAAGTTTCATAGAGTGCATCAGTAGACCAATTTCACGATTTTTCAGGGCTGTATAAAATAAAATCAAAATGGAGATATGATCATTTGTGATTATTTAACTGCCAAAGGCTGTGATTAAAGACAGATAAACATGGTCTGTGTGCCCTTCAGAATGAACCGGTGATGCGCTGATCTGTGTGCACGTGCGGGGACTCGTGTTTGTAGCACAGTTCACGTGCATTGTGAAGTACTGCAGGTTCAAGCATTTACACAATTCCAAACATAAGTAACCGCTAAAGTTATTACAGTAGAGTTTGACACCGGTTCACAAGATTATTTTTAAAAAAATAAGCTCATGCCTTATGTCAATGATGTAGCAGACAACTAGTTGTTGACTGGTTCCATTCATACAGCACATTTAAACAAAATTCACTCTCAAAATGTGGTCCTTAACCTAAAAAGAAAGTCAATTTGATTACAAAAATACACGACTGGCAACCATCTTCCGCTGCTCTGTAAACGCAGCCAAAGTGTCAGAGAACATGCTCTAACTGCAAGACTGCAGCTCCAAATTGCGTGTGTTTTTGAGCGCCCACACCTTGAAGAAAAATTTACATTTTTTCCGCTTTCTCAGTCATCTAAGCTGAAATGCATTTGATCTAAACAAACAAAATGAGACCACATTGAGCTGAAAAGTATGGGAGGAAATTGTGAAAAGAAGCAGAGTGCTGGAATGAAATCAGATCATTAAAGATGCTCCCTCAGCAACTGTACAGCAGAACAGACCTAATGTCCCATTCATGTCACGCTTGTGGCAGCGAGCGAGTCCATTTCCTTAACTTCTGTTAAGAGACCACATACCAGAGCTCATTAAATCTTACATTTCCAGATGTTAACAGTTTTGAAACTTCCTGATTATTTGAAGCTTGTCCTTAAGGAGTACTGCTGGTTTGCATCCCAGCAGCTGCAAGGAGGCAGGGATGAAGAGGAAGGGGGCTGGATTGATTAAGGTATGAAATGCAGCTGCCAAGGACAACATCAGGGGCTCTGGTGGAGCTGTCCTTACCACTCCCTGATCTACAAAGATGCACACTTGTACTAACTGAAGCCTTCGGGTTGAAAGCAGCTTGGGTTTGAGTGGAAAACTGTGACTGAGGAATGACAAGGGGACTATCGTGTTGAAAAGTCAATATGTATGTTTAAATCATTATAAAACCACAGTTGGGCCTGGCAAAACAATTTGATTAAAGTATTTGTTGAATTTAGCAAAAAATAAAAACAAAAAGAAATGTAGTTTTCATAAATTAACATTCAAATGCTTTTCATTGAAAATTAAAATTACACCTGTAACGGTATCATTCCGCTGCATACCTGGACAGTACCATTCTAACTTTCACTTGTGTGGACATTTTTTTGGGAGAAAATGAATTGTAGATACAAAAACTGAAGCATTTAAACTGCCTCAATTGTTTGCAGATAGCCAGTCTCAACACAGCACACAACAAGAGTTCTCTCTCGTAAACCCTCACCCTCCCCAGAACAACATGTTTAGATCTGCTGTAAGAGGATTGTATTTCTAGTAGTGCAGCAGCATGTCCTACATGACTGTTGCAACATTTCTTATATATGTCTAATAGTGCAGCAGTAGCATGTCTTACATGCCAACAGCATGTCTGTGTATTTTTTAGTAGTAGCAAATCTTCGTACATGTTACTGCGTAAGCAGATCTAGCCTGCCAAGACTAAACCTACCACCTTGTCATATCCAACACTTTCAACTTATTCTCTCAGTTGAAATGACTGAAATGTAAAAAAAGCAATAAAACACTTAGGTTGGGTGTTATCTTTTCAAGCTAGTGTCTGCGACCTCTTGTGTATTAACACATCTTATCAAATCAGTAAGAACTCCTTCACAGTCCCATACTACGAACACAAGAGCTTTGTTCCAAAACCAGTGTGCTGACTAACTAGGCAGCAAATTAAGGCCTTGCAGGCATTTGGTTTTTTGGGACACATCTTAGATGGCTTACCTGCAAAGCATCTCAGTGAGCCATACAAAGCCAACGTAGGCCAGTTCAAACGCCCCCCTGTGACCAGACTGCAGCAACTGCTCCTGAAAATACTTCCCCACACCCTCCACCTGAGAGAGACAGAAACAGGAGGCACTATTGAATTTAAAACATTTGTAGTTTGTAACACAGTGACTTACTTGACTCCATAGGAATGCACTGGACTGGAGAAATATTAAGTTATGTCTGACCCAAAGATTAATTAATCAGAAAACACACAGAGTGCAGTAATGTTGAATGATGTCAGAGACAGACAAAGAACACCTGAGGCCATTTAGATGACATGTTTATGGGAAATCCATACTGAAAAATGAAATACATTATTAAAAATGTCCTAAAAATTCTAGGAGATTGGCTATAGTAGCAGAGTAGAATTATATAACTATTACTCTTATTTTCAAATTCAAATCTGCATCCTGTTTGCTACCTCAATTCAAATTCAGCTCTTAAATTTTAATTAAAAATGCACTCTCAATAAAATTCTCAATGTTGTTAAACTCTGCTAATGAATAACCAAAATAAAACAAAATAAAAACGTAACTCCGGCCAGCCCTGCTCTTGAAGCAGCAGAAAAGTGAGGTGATCTGAAATTGGCAATGTCATTTTTTTCTTAATGTATTTATACACAAAGCTAAAAAAAAAGTCGTTACGTTGTCCTTAAGAGTCAAAATGACCCTTTTTATGTTCAAATTCAAAAGCTTACAAATGTAGGCTCTGTTTGCTCTCTCTCTCTACTTTTGGTCTTAAATCGTTCATCTAGGTGCCAGCTAACACTAGCCTTTCAGGTCTGTATATTGGACTAGAAGGTGATGAGAAAAAAAAAAAAAAAGAATAAAAAAAACACAAATTAGTGTTAGCTGGCACCTAGACGAACGATTTAAGACCAAAAGTAGAGAGAGCAAATAGAGCCTTTATTACAAGCTTTTGAAATTGAACATAAAAAAGGGTCAATTTGACCCTTAAGGACAACGTAGTGATTTGATCGTTAAGACCAATGAGGGGTTAAATGCTGCAGCTTCAGCCAGACTTTATTTAGCCTGATTATTCCTGTTTGTAACCCCCTTTATCGCCAGCGCTAAACTTTGCTTCTGCTCCACGTGCGCAAAGAAATTTCTCAATGCAGCTGGCAAATTACACGTCAGGGTCAGTGACCTTAACAGCAGCTTTTCCAACGTGTCTAGAATAAAGAGACTTAGTGATTAATGCAAGTCTAATACTGTTGTTTGCTGGTAGTTTTGATTCCATTAACTTAAACCTACTGATAATCAGGCAATTCTGGTTAAATAAGAGATTTACAGGAGGGTGCAAATCAGAATGCAAGTTCCACAGATGCTACAATCTGCAAGATGTCAAATGACTGCATGCAGGGTGTCGCAAACTAGACAAATTCAAAATGTATGTCACCCAAACCAGTGGTTTTCTTAAAAAACTGGTGGGTCAAGACCCAAAAATTGGTCACAGTTTTTTCATAGAATGCAAAAAAAAAAAAAAAAAAAAAGCAATGTTAAATGCAAATAGTACATTAATATAAATATAAAAAGTAAAATGCAAAGAAAAATTTGAGCAAAATGAAGTCTCATCCACGAGTGCTCCATTGATTTATAAAGGCTGTGATTTTGTGTTGAAAATGTACAAATTCTTAAATTTTCCTATTTGCCTAAGAAATGTTAATAATTGCACATATTGATGGGCCTATACTGATCATGGTTATATTAATACATTTCAGTGTTGATTTTACGGAAATTTGTTAACCTTTGTACAATAAGCAATTTTGGTACTGTGTTAGGTCGCCACTTAATGTCTAGTGTAAAATCTGGGTCCCCAATCAAAACAAGTAGAGAGCCACTGACCTAAATCAAGGGTCACGAGCCAATATGGCCAAGCATACTATATGCAATTTACAAAAATAGTATGGAAAGCTATAAAGATTACATGAAGGAAAAGGTTTATTTTAAGGCTGGCTGAGGTCAATGGATCAAGTTTAGAGATGCCACCAAGATTTGTGCCCTGCCTATAAGACATTTTAACTGTGTACTTCAGAGACTCTCACATTCATATACAGTATTTCTCAGCTCTCAAAACAGTTCAAATTAATGCAGTCAACTCAAAAACAGAAAGCAGTACTCTAATGGTACTTAAAGAAAGCTTCTGAGTGCTCCCAGATTATCCTAATTAGTCATAACTCTCTCAGCTTAGTGCAAAGGGGACGGGAGGCCCCAGCTCAGACTCCCAGACAGATTGCACTTCCTTAGCACCAGATTAGACCCTCTATCCGAATCAAACAGGCAAGAAGATCAGATATGTAGACAAAGGAGTAGTACAATTTTCCACCAACTTTCCCAAAGGAGGTCTACTCAAAGGAAACTGGCATATGGTTATCCTATAGTGTAAAAGGAATAGTTCACCAAAAATGACAATTCTGTTGACATTTACACACCCTTATTACTTCCAAATCTGTTTCCAGTTATTTCTTATGTGGAACACAAAAGGAGAAATTTGAGGAATTTTTTAGGCAGCTCTTGCCATTCAAAGTTAAATGAAAGTTCAAAATGACCACAGATGTCAAGCTCCAAAATTAAAAAAAAAAAAAAAAACAGTAAAAAGGCCAAGTATCATAAAAGTTGTCCCCACTTTATTTTTATATTGTCCACACATACTATTTAAAAGATAAAATAAAAACTTTTAAAATGTAAAGAAAAATGTTGTATTAATTTAATTTTGTTAAACATTACACAATTTAATTTGATGGAATTTAGTTATGAAATTCAAATACGTAAATCTTAAAAATAGGCTAAAATATTATTTTGAGTGCATACGACTCATGCACATATTTCAAATGTTCTGAAGTTATATATAACACAACACATATTTGTGTTTAGAAAAGGGCTGCAAGTAACGATTATTTTGATAATCGATTAATGATTATTAGAACGATTATCCAACTATTCTGCAATTATTGCAACGATTAATCACTAGCTCTTAACCGATTACTCAGCTTGTGCCCTGACTTAAAAGGTCATATTAAACGTGCTTACTAACAATAAAGAGGACAAAATCATCTTTTAAAAATACCACTAAATGACATTCACTGAATTAAAGGGAAATTCACTGCAAAAAAAATCTTAGTCTTGTTTTCCATTTAAAATTGTCTAAAAATCCTTAAAACAAGATACATTTACTTGAGAAGCAACATTTATGATATTTAGACTTGCTTTAAGAGAATATATCTTGAATATAAGTGTATTTTTTCATTTGGTTATATTTCTGCGAGTGCAATAAAGACAAAATATATTTATATTCATGATCTATTCTCTAAAAGCAAGTCTAAATATCTTATATGCTGCTTCTCAGGTGAATGCATCTTTTTTTAAAGGATTTTTAGGTATTTTTAATATTACCGTTTTTAATATTATATTCAACGTTCTCACATAACTATTTTCTTCTGCAGTATAGCTGCTAAAGAAAATGTACGTTGTTTTAAAGGAGTTTTAGATATTTATATTGGAAAACAAGCCAAAATAAAAACGTATTTTGATGCAGTGTATAATGGGGCAAAGACTAGCCTCTCTCACCTTTCTGTTCACTTCAATCCATCTTTAACTCACAAAAAAAACAAACTCTCTCTTATTAATAAAGCTGCGTATTGCCAATTTCATTCATGATAAGAAATGCACAGAGACACATGTATTATGATTCAATAAGTCACGAGCCATCACGTTATAATCTAGCTGCATTAAGCGCGAGCGCTCGAGTGACAAGCGGCAGAGTGTGCCTCAGCCAGGTGCAGTGTCAATCTCTCCCCCTTAGATCGGGACATTCGCACAACTCATAGAAGAGGTGCTGACCGCACAGAGAAATGCCAGTTTCAGAGTTTGCAGTTATTTACATGATCTGCTTCCGTATTATTTGAATTTTAATTAAAGCTATAACGCATTCAGTCTAACTGCATTTAAGATGTAACGCCGGGGTGTTTCTTTTAAAGTCGCTCGACACCCAAGTCTTGCTTCAGCGGAGCTGCAGCTACAGCTCCACTTATTCCACAACGAGAGAGCTTCTGTATTTACTTATTTTGTATTTTTGCATTATAATTCCCTCATACTTCGTGATCTACATCACCTGAAGTTGTTTAGAGTGCATCTGGAATGTGAGCTGTGTTTTCTTCCTCTCCTCAGTCAGGCGCGAGCTGCAGTGCTGCTTTCGCACGTCATCATTAGAGTTTAATGACATCAAACGACTATTCTACAACAAAATATTTGATAAATTTAACTAATCATTTCAGCCCTAGTTTAGAATCGACAAAACCTTAAGTCATTATTCACTGTTACTGTAACATTGCACTCTGATGAAGCTCACGTTTAGCCTGCATTCATATCCAGAATTCAAAAACACTGTTTCGTGTTCTGATATTACAGAAGCAAGCAGCAATGCATTTTGCCGAAAATGGCATCGACATGCCATGTTTGAATTTAGACATGACCTTGAGCTGGACATGAGCATTGACAGAGCTGAAGATTGTCAGTAAATAATGACTTCAATATCCGCCTGTTCCTCACAAAAAAAGTTATTGTACTGCTTCACAAGAATACAGCGTATTAGTTGCATGGACTACTTTTATGGGTCTTTCATGGGCTAAGCTCAATCGTCAGCATTTTGTTGAAAAAAAAACAAAAAAAAAAAACATTTTTGCTTGTCCCTCCTTTTCTTTAAAAAAACAAAAAAAAACAAGGTAATAGTGAAGAACCTAGATTTTGGCTCTTTATTTTTGTGGTAACTGACATTATGCTACAAATGCCGTTGATTGAGCTTAAGTTGTATTCAACCCGGAATATTCCTTTAAGAGCTTGTGCATTTACATTTTTGGGTGAACTTTTCCTTTAAGAGTGCATGGCATTCGAATGACCAGAGTATAACTTCTTTGGGTACTAAAATGATGGTGAAAAATCCCAGAAAACCCTACTGTGAACGTCTTCACTCTTACACATGGTTCAGTATCCAGAATGGGTGACGAAAACAAGGAATTGTACACCATCGAAATGTGACTGTTTGCAGCTGCCATAGCAGTCTGAAAACATGTTCCGCGTTTCCATGGCGATGGAGTACATAACAGGATGCCGGATGCACACGTTTGGGAAAAATAAATCTTGACTGTCATAAACATACATGCTCACTGCTAACCCTCCAAAGACATGTGGTCTGGAAAGAGATGTAGTATGAGGCATCAACACAAACCGCAAACACAAGCCATGTGGACCGCGGCAACATCATTAGATCATCCTTTACATAACAGGCGAATGTTCCATGGTAACCACACCAGTGACATCACAGAATCATTCCACTCCATCTGTTAAAGCACTGAGGTCATTGCGCAGGCCAGAGCAGTGAAAATAACAATCGGACTGACAAGTAAAATGCTTTCAGTAAGTCCGCTGGCTGATCAATCCAAAATTCTAGTTCTGAAAGCTTCAAACAGATCACTTAACAGTTCAAATGATTTACTTCATTTTTGTGCAAGTGCGAATGATGTTGCAAAGTCTGCTTACTCCTTTCCTAATTTCTGGGATTGGAAACTACAGCAATCCATCACAGAAAACAAAGTGTGAACATCTGATCGTGCAGTCTGGTCTCTGCCAAATTTATACTCATAGCTTAAGACATCAATAAGAGAAGAATTTATACCAACAGTTGACAACTGCTATCTGGACTGAGATGCTGCCAGAACAACTGTTTGTAAATTACTCCCAAAGTCTCAGGTGTACAAACCTGGTGAATGAGTTGTGTGTGAAGTGGTCCAGCTCTTCAGGGAAAGAGGAAGCTATTTGGAAAGAATGTAGGACAGGGAAGGTAGTTAAACAGCAGGTTGGTCTTAAATGAAAGTGCTGTGCTAAGACGGCAGATGCTAATTGAAGGCGGGCACGGCAGGGGACAACGTATGCATTCACATGGTTTACAGTACCGCTGATGAAAAAAATACCAAAAAAGCACAGGCAGCTGGTACCATACGGTGACTGTTCAAGTTGAATTTGTGAGTGAATGTACAGCTCTGCTCAAAACCCTAGTGAGCTGCCCACCTAGACAGCATTTTAAGGCATCACAGGCATGCTTCTGATGTGAAGGATGTTCAAAACAGTAGGGACTACTTTAAATTACACTGCCTTCTAAGATACCTCATTTTGGCCAAAATAGAAGGCAGCACCACATGTATCCTTCACAGATAATCAATAACGGAATGCATTGTGATGAAATGTCACATATACTTATATTTTAAACAATACTGAATTATATTGATAAAACAATTCCATGCAATTAAAATTGACTTTTCACCCAATATTTGTGTAATCTATGCATTTTTGTGAGTAGAGAATATCCTGGTGTTAGCTTAGCAACATACAAAAATGTTTGACACTATTAGAATCAAATATAAGTGTCAAATCTCTTGTGCGGTTCACAAGAATCTTCACTTCTGAGGAGCACATAATGTGAATAAATTATATCCTTAGGTTGCTGTCTTTGTGGAGCATTTAAGAATCAATTAAAGGGATAGTTCACCCAAAAATGAAAATTTTCTCACCATTTTCATTTGCTTGATTTTTAAAAGAATATCTCAATGCTTCAATGCAACTGAATAGTGAGCAAAATTTGAAACTCCATAAAAGCACATAAAGGCAGCATAAAAGTAATCCATAAGACTCCAGTGGTTCAGTCTAAATCTTCAGAAGCGATATGATGGGTGTGGGTGAGAAACAGATCAATATTTAAGTCCTTTGCTTACTATCAATCTCCACTTTCACATTCTTCTTTTGTTTTTTCTTCATGCATGTCGCCATAGTAAAGAAAAGGACTTGATCTGTCACTGACCCACACCTTACATATAACTTCTGAAGTTATGGATTTTAACCACTAGTATCTTATGGATTACTTTTATCCTGCCTTTATGTGCCTTTTGGAGCTTCAAAGTGTTGGTCACCATTAAATTGCATTAAATAGACCTACAGAACTGAAATGTTCTTCTATAAATCTTTGTTTATGTTCTGCAGAAAAAAAGAAAGTCATACACATCTGGGATGGCATGTGGGTGAGTAAGATGAGAGAATTTTCATTTTTGGGTGAACTATCCCTTTAAGGGGTGAATCTCATCTGTCAAGAACATGCCCAGGACATAATTCACTCTTAAATAAAAAATAAAATAGGAAATTATATTTTGCATGGTGAAATTATTTTCATGAAAATCCCCAAAATTCTCAATGTTTTACTTTTGAGATTTTTCCCCATTCTCATTGGATTTTCAACGCTGAAACTGTATTACAGTCAATTACTGTTTCACGATTTCTGTTAAATGTAATCGTTTTTCCATTTATAAATGTAATTGGCTTATGTTTACAATTAATTTAATCATTAATTATTCATTATAATAATTATTTTATTAATATAATAAAATAATATATTTATTAAAATATATTTGCCATGAAAATAATGTCAACATCTTATTAGTGCTAAAAATAGACTTTGTTATCTTTGAACAATTTAAACATCACATAAAAACTTAATTATAATATATTGTCTTTTGATTTAGGGGTGAAATGTAACAGACATATTCTTGACAGGTTATTCATGATGTGAGAATTACCCTGATGGTTAGGAAAAAGGAGCTCTAAAATATGGATGTGGTGTTTGGAATGTAGTGGACAATGTAGATAGTAGACAATGAGGCAGCTCCCCAGGGTTTGGAACAGAGCTTAAGTGTCTGTACTGGAAATGCGTTTGACATTTTCTTTTTTATCTCAAGCAGACTCAGCGCGGTGGCAAATTAAGCTGTATTCAATGTGATCACATTTCTGAACAACCTTTTCTCTCCTCTTTAGGGGTTGTTAACGCGACCATAATTTATGTCTGTATAAGCTATTACCATGACATCTCATCTCTCGGCCTTGAGCTCTTAAAGATCAGCTTACTGGAAAAACTCTCCACTTCAAGGTATGAGGTACAGTTCTCCATTATATCTCACATTCTTATGTAACTGAGATGTTGGATTCGGGGAGGGTCCACTGGCTTCCATCATAAGAGACTCCCTTTGATGAGAATGTGTATGCACGTCAGACTCCCAGAAACATTATGCATACCCTGGAGGGTACTTAAAAGGATAGTTCACCCAAAAATGAAAATTCTGTCATCATTTACCCTCTCCATATGACTTTCTTCCGTGAAACACAAAGGGAGATGTTAAGCAGAATGTTAGCCTCAGCTAAAACCACTTTCGTTGCATGAAAAAAAAAAAAATGCAATCAGAGTTAATGGTGACTGAGACTAACATTCTGCTATTATCTCCTTTTGTGTTAGATGGAAGAAAGACAGAATATAAAACAGATTGGGGACAAAATGAGGGTGAGTAAATGAAGACATAATATTAATTTTGGTTCAACTATCCCTATAAGACTGATTAGTTGACTGGTTGTTCAGGCAACCCAATGATTGGTTGATTTAAAAGAATATGTAGTTTTACACCAGTTGAGTGTGTGTCTGTGTTTGGCTGACCTGCTACTCTGTGATGACTCGGTGGTCAGTATGTGTGTGATTGGAGCACAGATGCATGCTCTAACACATGACCCAGTAACATGCACATTTCTTTTATGGTCCTCCAGCAACACACCAACACCATCTGAGCAGTGACTCCATAGGCTTCTCCATCACCACTACCTAGACACAACACACACACACACACACACACACACACACACGAACTCGTAAAAGACCGATTAAACATCGGCCTCTCATGGACAGAATATGTATTACAGTTGTCAGACCTGTTTTGAGTGATTAATACGGTTGCTTTCACACACAGGACTGTTATTTATTGGTGTGACAACCGCATTCTATAACTGACATCGCAAATTTTCAGGTCTCACAACCGCAAACCTGTGCTGTGTGAACAAAACTGTACTGGACAACTAGTTGTTAGTTGCGTCATGTACAGTGAGAGACACACTGCACTGTACACATGTGTCTCGTGTGTTTCATGTGGGTTACGTTAACTCACAGATAAAAGAGCTGCTTGTCATCCGAAGACTCAGCCGCTGTCTTCCACTGGCTGCTCACGGGCGCGAGCTGCGTGACGACACAAAAGCCGCGCTCTGCACGCGGTTAGAAAGCATTCTAAGCAGCTGTAGGTTAATTGACCCTTGTGACCAATTGTGACCAATCCTGTCTTGGCAACTGTTGACCTTTCGCCATTACTCTGACACGTTTTTACTATTTTCCAATGACAGCCTTCGGAAGTACTGTGTGTTTGAGTACTTTTAATCAGGATTTTATCAAAATAATAAAGAAATGTAAAACACATTGTTGCCGGGTCATTTGTAATGGTGACACGAGTTAAACAGATAGGATATAAGCATGTTATTCTTTCTTTTAAAAAAATAATCTTTAAATCTGAAGAGCATGTTATGGATTCCCAAATGAACATATAACATCTGCAATGACACCTACATTTGCTGAAAGTTAAATTAAAGCTAATAACTGAACGTTAATTCATTTATGTATTGATTCAAGTCATAGTTAAAGCGATGGTGAATAAACGGTTCACAGCATCAAAATGAGTGTTACGAGACGTTATAAACACTCAGTTCGCTAACGCTTATGTTATTAGATGTGTAATCGCTATTAAATGAAGTTTTTTCTCTTTTCAAGTGACTGTAATAATCGTTTGCCTTGATTCTGATTCACAGACTCCAGTTTTTAATCAGCTTACTGTGTAATTTAACAACTTTTACAAAAAACTTCAGATAAATATGCATTACAATGTCACTCTTCATACCTGTTGTAAGGATTTTAAAATATTTAAATATTAAATATTATATTCAACATTCTCCAATAAAAAAAATAAATAAATAAATGTCTTCTGCAATATAGCTCCTAAAGTAAATGTACATAAGGAGTTTTAGTTATTTATTGGAAAACAAACCAAAAAAAAAAACAAAAAACAAAAAGACACATTTTCGCAGTGTATAATGGGGCTAAGACTACACACTCTGGCCTTTTTGTTTGCTTCGATTTATCTTTAACTCACAAAAACAAACTCTCTCTTCTTAATAGAGCTTGAATCATCGATTTTCTTCACGATAAGAAATGCACAGTGACATATATTATGATTCAATATGCTGCGAGCCATCACGTTATAATCTAGCTGCAGGAAGTGCCTGCGTGGGATGAGCATCTCCGAACCAGAGGGTTCATCAGCCAGGAGAACTTTCAAATTCTCTCGTGCTGTTTTTTCACGTGACTCATTAAGTGGCACTGACCGCATAGAGAAATACCAGTTTCGGAGTTTGTGCTTATATATATATATATATATATATATATATATATATATATATATATATATATATATATATATATATACAACCCGCTTCCTTATTATTTGAACTTTAATAGAGGATGCATTAAATACAGTATATAACGCCGGGGTGTTTCCTTTTTGAGACACTCTGACAGGCAAGTTTTGCTCAAGCGGAACGCGAGCTGAAGTGCTGCTCTCGTGCGCCATCATTAGCGTTTCAAATAATCTCATGTTGCATTGAATGAGGCCCCCAAGCAGTGTCTTGGTCCAATCCGCGACCCAAAATGAGTCTGACACCCCTGGGTTAAAACTAAATCGCTTCCAGTACAATAAACGAATCGGTCTACACTAGAGCTGCATGATTCTGGATGAACTGAGAATCACTAATTTCAGTGACATACAATATCTGAGCATTAGGTGTTGTACTGGAAAATAAATATGCAAATATGCTTTTAAAAAACACTCATTAAATTAAAACAATGGAGCCTTCAGTGTTTCTTTTGGAAACTTTGCTTGAAGTCTTTCAAGGAATTATTTAAGACCCAGTAATTAAATAGAGAAATATATACACATATACACACACACACACACACACACACACACACACACACACACACACATCAGTTCAAAAGCATGCCAAGACCTACAGACTGTTGCAATCTATAACAAACACTGCATCCAAAATCATAATGCCCTGCTTTTGATGAAGAAGGCACTTCTCGGACAGTAAAAAATTAAGCTTTTTAGGTATGCAGGTGAGTAGTATGAATAGATTCCGGACATGCTTCATCCTGGAACGAGGGCATTGTGCCGAATATACAGTATGACAGTGATGAAAACTGCAAAAATAATCTACTCTAGTTTTGTTAAACAAGCACAATTTAACCATAAGAAACACCTTTCATGGTGTATATATAGCATTTACAGTTGAAAAGAGACACCGGACTCGTTGATCACCGCTGTTTTTAGTTTTTTTTAAATTCAGCATTTTGAATGTGCTGTCTCTGCAGCTCCCGTGGCATTATGGGATCGTAAAGTGTCCAGTTGATCCGCACTTTAGAATCTCACCACAAATGGTAGCTCATCCGGGTATTTCTCGCTGCAGGCAGATGACTAAAATTTGTTGTGTTTGTGTGTGTACCCAGTGTTGAGCTGTTGCAGGACTGTAGTGATACAGTCAGCTCTGCCATATAAAGGACAGGAGGCAGCAGCCTGCAGAAGAGATGACTCGGCCTTCACAATCTCTTCCTTCAGACACACCATCAGCCAAAGCACCACTGAAACACAGCACATAAAAAACATCAGTATAGATTCAAAAAGACACTCTTAATAGTCATCTCATCTCATGATATAATGCAAATAATGGCAAGCAGGCATTTCAGGGCTCCATACTGCAAATAAATGGCTCTTATTTTTGGTGAAAGAACGAGTTCCTGTGTGTATTTGAGGGGAGTTTTTAATAAGCTCCCCACTCTAAATGAAATGCGGAAATGCTCTCAGAGAATAAACAAAGAAGCAGTTTTGAAATCACTATAACATGAGCATCACACACACTCTTTGTGTGTAGAATGACAGTAATGTGGCACCACTCATTCATTCTGAAGCATGCAGCCCATGCAGACTGTATATTTAATTTAAAGGAATGTGGGGGCCTGGGTAGCTTAGTGAGTGTTGATGCTGACTACCACCCATGGAGTCGCGAGGTCGAATCCAGGGTGTGCTGAGTTACTCCAGCCAGGACTCCTAATCAACCAAATTGGCCCGGTTGCTAGGGAGGGTAGAGTCACATGGGGTAACCTCCTTGTGGTCACGATTAGTGGTTCTCGCTCTCAATGGGGTGCGTGGTAAGTTGTGTGTGGTTCGCGGAGAGTAGCATGAGCCTCCACATGCGGAGTCTCCGCGGTGTCATGCACAGCAAGCCATGTGATAAGATGCGCGGATTGACTGTTTCAAAAGCGGAGGCAACTGAGACTTGTCCTCCGCCACCCGGATTGAGGTAACTGCGCCACCACGAGGACCTAGTAAGTAGTGGGAATTGGGCATTCCAAAATTGGGAAGAAAAGGGGATAATAAAAAAATTATCATTCAAAAGGAATGTTCCAGTTTCAATACAAGCTAAGCTCAATCGACAGCATTTGTGGCATAATGTTGATCACCACAAAAATTTATTTTGACTCTCCTTTTCTTTAAAAAAAATCAAAAATCTTGATTCCAATGAGGCACTTACAATGGAAGTGAATGTATACATAAAACACTCTCCGTTACAAAAGTACAGCCACAAGCCAACAATATGAGTGTTAGCATGATTTTGGTGTGATAAAATCACTTGCTAACCTTTTCTGTGTAAAGTTATATGCAATTTTACAATTTGGTTGCCATGACGACATAATGCCATAAACCCAAAATCGTAAACTGATGATTTTAACAACTTTACAGCACAAATAATGCACAAGTTTTAACAGAAAAATTAATGTAAGTGCTTTTATTAAATTATAAGCTTCATATTTCTGCCTTTAAACTCTCAAAAACTTGGCCCCATTCACTTCCACTGTAAGTGCCTCATTGTAAACTTTCTTTTTTTTTTTCTTTTTTTTTTAAAAGAAAGATGAAGGGACGAGTCAATTTTTTTTTTTTTTTTTTTTTGTGGTAATCAACATTATGCCACAAATGCTGTCGCTTGAGCTTAACTTGTATTGAGCCCGGAAAATTACTTTAATGGGGGCACTGGTCAAAAATGCAACCGACAATGCCAAAAAATGCCCCCAAAATTCAAAATGTGGGGGGAAAAACACTGCCCTGTAATTAATTCCTGTTTTTATATGCAAACCTCAAATTTAAACAATTCTTTTCTAGGTCTATTTTGCATAGGAGTTGATATTGATTTATTTTATAGCTAACAGCCATATACTGTAATTGTTCCAATTGAGAATAAATTGAGCTCTTCGACATAAAAGGATGACATACTGTATAGTGCATCTTTATATGGTTAACAAAAAAATGCCCCTGAAAATCAACTCCAGGGGACACATAAGGACTCCTTAATAAAAACAAATAATTTCTGACATAGGTTGTTACTGAATTTCCATCAGTCTGAAAAGTTTTTATTTTTATTTTATTTTTTTCTTCAAGTCACAAAATTAGTGTTCTCATGATCAATCAGTGCTGTCATTTCTAAATACATCTGTACTCAAGTCAATCCGTAGACTAGGCTGGTTTAGTCCTGGTTTGATGCCAGTCTAGCCCATGGACTAGAACAGCCAAGCTGCTCACCAGCTAATCAAGCTGGTTGACCAGTATGGTCTTGCTGGTTAAATTAGGTAAGAAGCATCCAAAACACAACCAAATGCTTTTTTGTATTCATCTAAATTTTCGGAATGGAATACCAAAATCTTTACACTGACCTGGAGTCGCACTGCTGTGGGGGGTAGTTTTTGTAAGAGGTTTCAAGCGAGCTTTTTCACCTCTAGAAAGTTGCTTGCAAGACAGTACAGCCTGAGCATGAGATACACTCACTGGCTCTCTGAGAGCAAAACCAACAGTGCCTGAAAAGGAAAGGGTAAACAAATGAATACATGATAGGCAATATTGCTATATAAACCCATCATCAGACTAGTGTGCAGTGTGTCAGAGGGGAGGCTGGGAAATACCTCTGTTAAAAGGTGAAATTTTCAGAGATCAGCCCCAGCAGGTGCAGAGCCATTAGACACCTGGAGAACGAGGCTCCTGGGTGAAGCACTTGCAACATGGCCTTACAGAACCAGCACAGGAACTCCTGATGAAACACACACAAATATGAATTGTGCCTGCCCTTGTACAATTCATTGTGCCCGC
Source organism: Myxocyprinus asiaticus (assembly GCF_019703515.2). Classification (NCBI taxonomy): domain Eukaryota; kingdom Metazoa; phylum Chordata; class Actinopteri; order Cypriniformes; family Catostomidae; genus Myxocyprinus; species Myxocyprinus asiaticus. The sequence goes on from NC_059366.1 coordinate 12,329,170, forward strand.
CACAATGCCAGGGTGATCTGGGAGGTTACCAGGGTGCTGCTACACAGTTGCTATGGTGTTCTGAGTAGTTTCTTGCAGCACAATGCAATGCAACATTTTAACAGTATTAATCTCCTGAGACCCGATGACTGCTGTGTGCATTTTCCATTTCCCTTTTTGATTTGTAACTAATAAACATATAAAATAAAAAATGTGTGTCCACAAATGTGGACAGTGGGACTAATTTGTCCAATTTTAAATAATACCAAGCTATAGAAAGCCAGATTTTTTAATCACATTTTTTATTGTTTCCAGAAGAGTTTGTTATTCATGTTTTTAAGACATTACAGCTGATGTTCTATAAAGATGCTTTGGAACAATGTGTATTTGGAAAAGCACAAATAAAAAAACTAGACAAAAAAATATGATTTGACTTTAATGTTACATTTTTTTGGCAACAAAATCTCAATGTTCTCTCTTTGCATTGTCAAACAATCAAGTGATAGCCAGTGATGAACTATTTACCAGTCAGAACTTAGCATAATTAATTCTAATCGCCAGCATCATCCAATCACTGCCAACCATGTTAAAATTACATTTAGCATTATAAATTCTTAATCTAATACTGACTATCATTGTCCCATATCTGCCAAACATGTTGAGTAGTCCAAACATCATCTGCAACCTGAAACTGAACTTTTGGTCAGATGTTAGGAGTCAATGCACTTGGCTGCATAGGAAAGCTATAGGATGCTCCCTTGCTCCCTATTTAGTGAATGACTTAACCTCCAGTGTGCTGTCCATCTACACTGGTCTTAGAACGGTTCGAAATGCACCTTATTTTCATCCTAACTCCATACAGAGCCTCTGAAAGCAATTTTTTTCTTCTCAATGTGATAAAGCACAGTAAATATAGGATTTCTAATGGAAAAACAAGCACTATTGTCCACTATAGTGGTCATTGTGTTTAACAGTGTGCCGTTTCGCAATAAATTGCTCAAATTTAAAAAATGGCATATCGGATGTAACTAGAGACTATTATTTTGAGTCAAACAGGTTTCAGTGTAAAAACTAAATTAGGTTTTTTAACAGATGTAGTTTTGTTGGCGTTTCTCTCAAAGACAAATTCCGCTGTGTACAGCGGAATGTTTTTTGTCACATGAAAGTTTAACCCTTTACTGACAGCCCAGAGTCTTCTGAACTCAGATCAGTTGGTTTAAATGAATTTAAATTATGCATTGCGTATAGCAAAGCCAAAAAAACAACGTCCATGTAGAGATTCGCACAAGGTTAAAAAAAAATATGAAAATGCAAAACTGTAATAACTCTTGAGGAGAGGCGAGACTGTACTTGGTACATGTCTAGGACTTGTTGCTGATCCAGACTTTTGTGCAGTAGCTGAGCACTGTACTTCACCCTACACAAGAGCTGATAACATAAACCAGACAGGAGCCAATCAGATTACATTTACGTAGTCCATTGGCCTATCAGAACTTGAGACAACACACTTTTAATGTGTTCAGAGAAATGCTGTTGACATCAATTCATACCTTCTTTAACAAACTGACTGTCTGCTGTCTTACTCCTGGTGACTGGCAGTTCAGATTAAAGGGCAGGAAGTGGCGGATCAGCTCCATTTCCTCTCTGGAGAGAGTTTCTGTGCTGCCATGACTCTCACATACCAAACCCAGAGCATCCATTCACACCTGATTTCACACACACAGAATATCAGTAAGAGAGAACTAGATTTTTACTTTTTCTGAGGAAAATGTGGTTCTTGCAAATGTTGTCACTACAATGCTAGGTTGCTTGCTAGGTATCTGCTTACTGGTCCATGTCAAAAGAGCCCAAGCCTATATGATATACTAAATAAGGCTTGGGTTCTTCCATCAATGCAAGTCTATTTTATTTTTACCTATTGTATCATCTGTCACACTTGTATCGGTCCTCTGATCGCTTGGAAATGTAATAGCACACCTCTCCTCAACAAGCCACATAATTTTAGGTGCCATTCATGTCATGATTAATGCATCGAGTATGAACAATAGTTATAGCGATGCTTGCCATAGCAAACTCTAGTAACATGTTAGACATTGATTATTAATTACTGATTATTTATAATTATAAGTTTAGTCAAATTTAGCATTAAAAAGTGGCTCCTGTACACCAGTGACTGCTCCATTAGTGGGGCACCAGGCCACCCCACAACTTCTCCTTTATAGCTTGAGAACACCTGAGCTCTGGCAGCATGCAGACACGTCATCAGAGCACCCAATGCACCTCTACTACCAGCCACTCCTGAGAAACAAACACACTTGATTAAAATAAATACTACACAACAGACCTTCAGAGAAGTCAGGAAAGTCTAATTTGAAGCAAATAAAATGTCTCTGTGAGGGTTACAGTCCATTCAATATATCTGGTCCAAAGTCATAATTATCATAAGCCATATTTTCCAGCATTTTCTCTCTTCTTTGCTTAGAAAGACGAGTTTCCAACACCAAAGTAAACAACAATACAACATACTAAACAAACTTCTTTGTAGGTCACTTAAAATTTGGCTTTGTTCAACCAAAAATGAAAATTCTGTTATTATTCACCATAATTTATTTTATAAAATAGAGACATTTTGAATGTTGCCACTGCTCTTCTGTCCATACAATGAAAGTGAATGGTGACTGAAATTGTCAGTCCCTACAGTAACATTCTGCCTAATAGGGCTGCACGATTATGATGAAAATAACAGTTGTTGATTTTATAACTGTGATTATTCACTGAATTTACATTTAAATTACAGCTGTCGATTTAACATGTTAATTCTGTGTGATTGATTAATTACACAAAAATAATGCATTAAAAACATTTATGCAATTAATCATGTCCCCAGACCGTAAGAAGAAATCCTACCATTGAAGCAATTCAAGCTGTTTTCAGCAGGGGGCAGTAAGCAAAACTCCAGCTGCACAGGCAACGCATAGTTACTAGCAACAACACAAGATAAGAACATGTTCTTGTGTTCAAACACAGCTGGACGGAGCACAATTCCGAATGCAGTGATCTCCAGACTTGCTTTTCTCAAGTTTTAAACTACGTTTAATTTGACACAGTGACCTAAAAATGCTGTGTTTATGACACGACACAACCAAAGTGAGACGCTCTAAAAGCATCCATTTGACGTTGTTGTGGACTGTTGGCCTATGATATGTTTGTTCAAATATGGAAAATAAATATGGAAATAAACAATATATTGCCTTCTAAAGCCAATTTTTGCAATGTCTTAACAATGCTTTACTCATCTGTCCTAATAATGGAATGCATTTTAATTATCTGAATTATATATTTATTTTATATATACACAGGTGGCCAAAAGTTTGGAATAATGTACAGACTTTGCTGTTTTGGAAGGAAATTGGTACTTTAATTCAGCAAAGTGGTGAACATATAAAAATGTAAAATGGCTGATGTAAAAAAACAGCACCATCACTATTTGAAAAAGTCATTTTTTATCAAATCTAGACAGGCCCCATTTCCAGCAGCCATAACTCCAACACCTTATCCTTGAGTAATCATGCTAAATTGCTAATTTGGTACTAGAAAATCACTTGCAATTATATCAAACAAAGTTGAAAGCTATTTGTTTCATTAAATGAAGCTTAACATTGTCTTTGTGTTTGTTTCTGAGTTGCCACATTATGCAATAGACTGGCATGTCTTAATGTCAATATTAGGTCAAAAATAGCAAAAAAAGAAACAGCTTTCTCTAGAAACTCATCAGTCAATTATTGTTTTGTGGAAGGCCAGATGTACAACTAAACAAGAGGATAAGTACATCAGAGTCTCTAGTTTGAGAAATAGACACCTCACATGTCCTCAGCTGACAGCTTCATTGAATTCTACCCACTCAACACCAGTTTCATGTACAACAGTAAAGAGAAGACTCAGGGGTGCAGGCCTTATGGGAAGAATTGCAAAGAAAAAGCCACTTTTGAAACAGAAAAACAAAAAGAAAAGGTTAGAGTGGGCAAAGAAACACAGACATTGGACAACAGATAATTGGAAAAGAGTGTTATGGATCTTAACCCTATTGAGCTTTTGTGGGATCAGCTAGACTGTAAGGTGTGTGAGAAGTGCCCGTCAAGACAGCCACATCTATGACAAGTGCTACAGGAAGTGTGGGGTGAAATGTCACCTGAGTATCTGGACAAACTGACAGCTAGAATGCCAAGGATCTGCAAAGCTGTCATTGCTGCACGTGGAGGATTTTTTGATGAGAACTCTTTGAAGTAATTTAAGAAGTTCTGAACATTTTTTTTCAAATTATAATAGTAATTTTTCATGTTAATATTGTCCTTACTATACATTGTGATCAGTTGAATGCCACTTTGGTGAATCTGGAAAATCTGTACATTATTCCAAACTTTTGTCCTCCAGTGTGTGTGTGTGTGTGTGTGTGTGTGTGTGTGTGTGTGTGTGTGTATGTATAAATATATATATATATTTATTTATTTATTTATTTATTTATATTATTATTATTATTATTTTTTAAAGGCTTTCTCAGCAAATATAAATATGTTATGTTAAAAATTTTAATCAAACGAATTACATGATATGCTGATTAATTAAATTAATTGATTAATTAATCGGCATACCATGTAGTTCATTGGATTACAAATTTTAATCTATTGACAGCCCTTAATTTAAATACTTATAGTGTGTTGGGTCACTGCATGCCACATTCTTTATCTAGGATACACATCCAAAACAGGCTGAGAACTATGTTCCTGAATTGCTTTAATTGAAATAAAAACAAGTGTTTTTCAAATTTTGAACAAACTGTACACAGAAAGTGAGAATTACTGATATGTTTTTAGACCAATTTAAACGCCTCTGATTTGCCATTACATCTTTGCACACAACAGTCTACAGTATGGGCCTCATTCATGAAACTGAGTAAATTTAGAGTAATTTGCACGTAGAATGGACCTTAACAAAAACCTTCCTCCGGATTCACAAACGCATCGTACCCCCGCCCAGATTTGTTAGTTAAATGCGTTTATGTTAGTGAATTCCAAACATTCGTAAATATGGGGCATATGAAGTGAACGTTCATTCACAGTTATCACAATACACGCCCTATAAGGAAAGCATCAGACTCGCTAGTAAATGTGAATAGGGATATGTGGAACAGAAATGAAAGATTCAAATCCCAAAACTTTTATTTAGCAAACACACTGGTGTGGACAAAAAGAAAGTGAGGAACTTACGGTCATCGCATCATTGGCTGCCATAAGAGGCTACTTATTTTGTGAATCGAATAGTCCAAAACCTAGTGAAAACTAAATTATAGAGCTCATATCACATGAAGAAACTGTCCAACTAGTGAAGTTAGAGGGCATTATTATAATTATTATTATTTATTTTTTTTGCCAAGCACTTATGCTGGAAAAATTATATAAAATGTAAGAACCAGAGTTGGGAATAAAATATACTTTGAATAAATAAATGCAAACATAAAAGAAACATATACCAAATATATGATTTAAAAAGAAAACAGCAAACCACTTTTTTATTTACATTTTTAAGGTTAATTTACTCATTTAATTTATTTATTTAATTTCACTTCTATTAAAATGTAGTCATGGCAATTTGACTGAAAGAACACGAATGTCTTCCACACAATTTACATATGGTCAGGAGCAGGGTTAAATTTGTTCTTACCAACTAACACTGAAAATACAAAAACTTTCATGAATCTGAGAATTTACGTCAGAACAGCTTTACGAACGATTAACAAACAAAACAAATGCATGAGGCCCAATATATGTTCGCAATTAGTTAATTCCATTAATTAAGCAGCCCAGTTGCCTAACATCTGTTGTGTTTCATGGAAGAAACAAAGTCATATGGTTTTGCAACTACATGAAGATGATTAGTAAATTAAGACATTTTTCATTTTTGGGTGAACTATCCCTTTAAATATGACACTCCTTTAGGGTAGGGTACTCCTTTGTTCAATAAATGAAATGTACAATCTTTACAAAAATAACATTTTAAAAGCTTACTATTACTAGTAATAGCATTGTTTAAACACTAAAATGTGAGTTGTGTGTTTTACCATCTCCCCACGCTTTGTGAATATACACTTTTTGGACTGAGTTTGGCTAATGCGCTAAAGCTTGCAGCAACACATCACGTGTGTTTGAACTGTCACTTCCATCAACTGAAAAACAGCGAATGCTTACATGTAGTAAGGAAACGTTGCTCCATTTGAGACGATGCTACACTTTGAAAATTCATACACTAGATGGCCGAGTGCACTGTGAGATTCGTGTCATTTGAGACAGAGCTTTTTTCTCTTACCCACTTTGCAAGATGGCATCTCCTGCAGTGCCTGTACCATGTGACTAAGACTGTAGGGGTTGCAGCGCAACAGCTTCGGTAAGAAGTAGTCTAGTTTATATGTGGTTTGATCCAGTTGGGCTGTGCACAGTACCTGCAGCAGAGGAGACACCCAAGTCTCATGCCACCCAACTATCCAGGTATGCCCATCACCAAAGCGGGCGCACAACTGGGCCTTATGGCTCACAAACAGCTTCTCAAGCAGATCACTGGCGTACGGCGCCAATGTCTTATCCCGCATCAGACCCAGCAGCCTGGATGGCAGACTAGAATCAAGCTTTAGAAGATAATCTGCCCCTAAATGCGCCACCAGACAGGCCAGAGTACCGTACTTCCCTTTCATGTGCCACTCCAGTGCTAGAAGGTCTCGGGTGAGCTGAGTGATGTATGGGTCACTGGTGGGATCACATTTGTGCTCACTGCAATACTGGTGGAAGAGAAGGAGGTTTTGGACCAGACAGCGTGTCTGATGCCGGACCCCGTCCAGAGGGTGCTCCCAGTGGGCGTAGATGTTGTGGTGGAGGCATGTAGTTAGAGGAGAGTCTCCGACCAGAGAGTGGTGAAGGAAATGGGGGCAGGTGTCCACCTGGACACAGTCGACTGCAGCGCTACTCGAAAGAGTCAAAACTCGAGCCACTACCTTCACCGTGCTGGACTCCTTTACTCTGAGAGACAGATTCGTGTCAGAGAGCAATGCTGAAATGGAATTACAGGCTGATCAACTACAAAATTAGTAAAGAACAGTAGTACAAAAGTGATGATGTACTCTTTGGCTCTGCTTTGAATCTAAACGTCTCAGTCGTCACATTCAAAGTCTTTTAAACCCATATGATGTGAGGAACAGGCCAAAATTGAAGCCATTATTCCTGAAAATCTCCTCTGAAGCTCGCACCTAACCCACTGTCTCCAGAATTCAACTACATTTACAATTTACTACACTACAGCTTCAGTTAATACACAAGAACTAATTATATTTTTATGTCGGTGGGCTATTTTTGAATCTGTGTGCAAAATGCGCACTTTAGTGGAGATGATCAGTATTCACCTCCATGCCATCCCAGATGTGTATCACATCTGCAGAACACAAATGAAGATTTTTAGAAGAATGTCAGCTCTGTTGGTCCATACAATGCAAGTGAATGGTGATCAGACCTTTGTAACTCCAAAAAGGACACAAATGCAGCATAAAAGTAATCCACACAGCTCCAATGCTTAAATCAGTATCTTCAGAAGCGATATGATAGGTGTGGGTGAGAAACAGATCAATATTTAAGTCTTTTTTTTTTCCCTATAAATTCTTCTCCCTGCCCAGTAGGTGGCAATGAAGAATGTGAATCACTAAAAACAAATTTAGAACTATTAGGAGAGAAGAGCGCTTATGATAGTGAAAGTGGAGATTTATAGTAACACCTACGGTATCCCTTCTGAAGGCATGGACTAAACCACTGGAGTCATATGGATTATGCTGCTTTTGTGTCATTTTTGGAGCTTCAAAGATTTGGTAGCATGGTAAAATTTACTAGCATTGTGAGCACCAACAGAGCTGAAATATTCTTCTAAAAATCCTAATTTGTGTTCAGCAGAAGAAAGAAAGTCATACACATCTGGGATGGCATGAGGGTGAGTAAATTATGAGAATTTTCTTTTTTGGGTGAACGATCCTGGTGTTTTTAACTATGACTTGATTTCATAAGATAATTTTTATTCATAGGGTTATTCCATGTCAAATCAACCAAACTGCTATTTTGAAGACAGATAAACATAAATATATACTAAATAATCCATTAATTTTAGAGGGGGGTCAAAATGACAATATTCCCCTATAATTTGGGGCAATTTTTGTGCTGTTTTTTCTAAGTTGGAATGCCTAAGATTTAAGAGGTATTCAGTACTTCATACCTTTCTTTTGTTGGACAAGAAAAACTAGCTTCATACCATGTGACAGACCTACATTTAATTTTTCACCCTTTGAAAATGGGAATATTTTAACAATATATGCATGGAGCCACTCTGAGAGCCCCACATCTCTGGGATTTAACAGTTTAGGGCTTTAAAAATGAAGATACCAGAGGTTTGTTCTGAGGAAGGTTCTAAAAGGATACTAAGATATAAGCACTCCAATTTTAACAAAACATTTTATTTTGAGGACACACCCCATAGGCATATGATGGAACATGGGGTGCTGAGATCAACTGATTTTAGTAATACACCTACCTATCTCTATGAATATAAAATAATGATGTTGCCACCTCCCTAAGGTTTATTTGTTTGTTTGTTTATTTTTTACCTGTAGTTTTGGTCCAAATCATACACAAAAAAAAAAAACTGTTATTGTGACCCCCCTCTACAAGGTAAATGTAGGGATTACTCCATAAATATTTCACCAGTTAAAAAAAAAAAAAACAATTTATGTATGTATGTATGTATATATATATATATATATATATATATACACACACACACACACACACCAAAATTTTGAGCTGGGCACCTCTGGTTGAATTGACACGGAATGACCCTATAGTCAACATCTTGACTACACTCTGAAATTTACATTTTGTGCAGTTTAGAGCCAGAGACACAGAACCAGTCTAGATACAGCTGTTAGGTGTTTTTTGTTAATCCCCTGAATATGACCTACTACCTTAATTTGGGCAGGGTAAATGTAAAAGAGCATTTTTGTTTTAAGTATCCTTGAATACCTTATATCTAGAGACAGAAGCACTTCAGGTATGAGCAGTAGCAGTTTCTCTGCCTGTGGGCCGAGAGTCTATCCTCTCCAGTTGAGCATAGCCAGAGCTCCATGACTCAGATACAGAGCTACTGCTGCAGGCCCACTGCTTTCAAACAGTCCTGCACAGCTCTGGCTCAACCACTCGGGGGCAGTGTTTCCATTGTATTTCCATCCTTGAACAGGAGACCTGCAACCTGCTCTGGACTGACTGAACAAACTCCTCTGGATGGGGAAAAATTATATTGAAAGTCTTTTGAAGGCAGATTTAAATTTTTTGTATGTGATTAACACATTAATTATAAACATTATGTTGAAATAACTTTCAGTATAAGAAAATACACAACCTATATACTGCAATGTAAACATAGTGGTCTTCACCATACCATCAGTCAAGACACGTGTATAGCAGTTCAGTAGTCCACTGAGCGTTTGCTGTCTGGGCCACTACTTAATGCACTATGGTGGAGAAGAAAAATATATAAGATACGTGTGGCAGTGTGCATAATATATAAATGTACAATGCTACAGTGACATTAGGATATCCAGCAGTAGGAAATGGCAATATAAGCCACTCTGAAGCCTCTAGCCACAACAATCACTGTATGTGTGAATCCTCCCAACAAATATACTGTACACTCCAGTATAATGAAACAGGACAACAAGGTACTGTACATGGCTCACACTAAATTAGAAGTGACTTACTATATATGATTCATGTAGGATTAGGAAATATTTCAAACCTTGCTACGGCTCTCTTCAGAGGGTTGCTGGCTGACAGTATGGTGTATATAAATGCTAGTGTGTTCAGGCAGGTCTGCAGTAAAGGACCTGAAGGGGACTCATCCTTTCTTAACTGCTCCAACATAGAACCTGCCTGCAAAGCAAACATACAGTCATATATCAACATCAATTTTTTCCACATGCAAACCAACAGTATGGGTAAATGGGCAAATAACTTTACCATTAGCAAAACATGGATGAAATTAAGAACAAAATCTGAAACATTCAAAAGGTGTACAATCAATATGTGTTATAACTGTTCACCAGCTTACAGGTTGCATTCAAATATCAATTTATCATAAACTTTAAGGATTGTATGAACTAGTGACAGACCGATAATCATGAAATGGCCAAATATCGGCCAATTAATCGTGTTCGTTTGGCCGATTAACAGAAGTGTAATCTTTTCCTTGTGTCAGTTCCAAAATCTACAAACAGATTTGTCAATTGATAGTCAACACTTTGTTTTCAATTTTTTTTTTTTTTTTTTTTAAGTTTATGTAAATTTGAGTAAACATTGCATAAAAAAAAGTGATTGTTTCACTTTAGAAATTTTGGGTACATCTGATTTGCTGTTGTTAAATTGTATTATGTTTACTGGCATTTATACTGGCCATTTTGCTCTCTAGATATCAGTATCGGCCATTGAAAAAACCATATAGGTCGACCACTATTATGAACCACTAATCATAAGGAGTGCATATGTTGCCATATGCAAGTTGCAAGTTCACATGTCCTGCAGTGTGACATGCTACAAACTCTATATTTTAAACAGCATTTGGCTGATATAAATACCTTTAACAATTATTACGAATGTATATTTTATGTTGTCATATTATTTGAAAGACTACATGGAATATTTGTACTTTTAAAAATTGATTTGATATACCGCAGGTCCATTTAAAATGCACTAGTAAAGGCAAAAAGGTTATTATAAATAATTAAAAGCTTAAAAGAAATGGTGACCAGTTACAGGAAGATATACACTTTCCCTGTTGCATTCATAAACATTTTAACCTAAAACCTTGACATTAAAAAAAAAAAGTCTAAAGACACATTGTGCCAGCTAACCATCAATTATTTCATTCAGTAAAATTCAGTGATGTCCTATCAGAAGAATGCTTCATCAAGCAGTTTTGAGTCCATAATAGGTCTCGATGTGATGAAGTTAGACAGACAGACCTTAGAGATGAGCTGGATCTGCTCTACTGGGTCAGAGGAGGATAAACTGTCCGTTAGCATCTGAGCGAGATGTGTTGATCTAATATCCCCTGCCACAGACAGGGCATCTGAGAGAAAGCATGCGAGAGACAAAGAGAATGAAATATTAAAGAAAACTATAGGCCTATGTGCTGCTACGAACACCACAGCTAATAACACTCATACGCACCTCTCAGGCTATTCAACTTAATATCATCCAGGGCCAAAGCCTCGACTTTAGGAGCTTTCTTCTTCACAACCATGGCTAGCTCTGAGTCATCAACAACAATGGCAAAGGACTGTATAAACTACAGCTCAATTTATAAACTGTATAAACTACATCAAAATTTATAAACTCTATAAACTACAGCTCAATTTATAGACTGTATAAACTACAGCTCAATTTATAAACTGTGTAAACTAAAGCTCAATTTATAAACTGTGTAAACTACAGCTCAATTTATAGACTGTATAAACTACACTTCAATGTATAGACTGTATAAACTACAGCTCAATGTATAGACTACAGCTCAGTATAGACTGTATAAACAGCTCAATTTATAGACTGTATGAACTACAGCTCAATTTATAGACTGTGTAAACTACAGCTCAATTTATAGACTGTGTAAACTACAGCTCAATTTATAGACTGTGTAAACTACAGCTCAATTTATAGACTGTGTAAACCACAGCTCAATTTATAGACTGTGTAAACCACAGCTCAATTTAGACTGTGTAAACTACACTTCAATTTATAGACTGTGCAAACTACAGCTCAATTTATAGACTGTGCAAAATACAGCTCAATTTAGACTGTGTAAACTACACTTCAATTTATAGACTGTGCAAACTACAGCTCAATTTAGACTGTATAAACTACACTTCAATTTATAGACTGTGTAAACTACAGCTCAACTTATAAACTGTGTAAACTACAGCTCAATTTATAAACTGTGTAAACTACAGCTCAATTTATAGACTGTATAAACTACACTTCAATGTATAGACTGTATAAACTACAGCTCAATGTATAGACTGTATAAACTACAGCTCAATGTATAGACTGTATAAACTACAGCTCAATTTATAGACTGTATGAACTACAGCTTAATTTATAGACTGTGTAAACTACAGCTCAATTTATAGACTGTGTAAACTACAGCTCAATTTATAGACTGTGTAAACTACAGCTCAATTTATAGACTGTGCAAACTACAGCTCAATTTATAGACTGTGTAAACTACAGCTCAATTTATAGACTGTGTAAACTACACTTCAATTTATAGACTGTGTAAACTACAGCTCAATTTATAGACTGTGTAAACTACACTTCAATTTATAGACTGTGCAAACTACAGCTCAATTTATAGACTGTGCAAACTACAGCTCAATTTATAGACTGTGTAAACTACACTTCAATTTATAGACTGTGTAAACTACAGCTCAATTTATAGACTGTGCAAACTACAGCTCAATTTATAGACTGTGCAAACTACAGCTCAATTTATAAACTGTATAAACTACAGCTCAATTTATAGACTGTGTAAACTACAGCTCAATTTATAGACTGTGTAAACTACACTTCAATTTATAGACTGTGTAAACTACAGCTCAATTTATAGACTGTGCAAACTACAGCTCAATTTATAGACTGTGCAAACTACAGCTCAATTTATAAACTGTATAAACTACAGCTCAATTTATAGACTGTGTAAACTACAGCTCAATTTATAAACTGTATAAACTACTGCTCAATTTATACTGTGTAAACCACAGCTCAATATATAGACTGTATAAACTACAGCTCAATGTATAGACTGTGTAAACTACAGCTCAATTTATAGACTGTATAATCTACAGCTCAATTTATAAACTATATAAACTACAGCTCAATGTATAGACTGTATAAACTACAGCTCAATGTATAGACTGTATAAACCACAGCTCAATTTATAGACTATAAATTACAGCTCAATTTATAAACTATATAAACTACAGCTCAATGTATAGACTGTATAAACTACAGCTCAATTTAAAGACTGTATAAACTACAGCTCAATTTAAAGACTGTATAAACTACAGCTCAATGTATAGACTGTATAAACTACAGCTCAGAGTATAGACTGTATAAACTACAGCTCAATTTATACTGTGTAAACCACAGCTCAATTTATAGACTGTATAAACTACAGCTCAATTTATAGACTGTGTAAACTACAGCTCAATTTATAGACTGTGTAAACTACAGCTCAATTTATAGACTGTGTAAACTACAGCTCAATTTATAGACTGTATAATCTACAGCTCAATTTATAGACTGTATAAACTACAGCTCAATTTAAAGACTGTATAAACTACAGCTCAATTTAAAGACTGTATAAACTACAGCTCAATGTATAGACTGTATAAACTACAGCTCAATGTATAGACTGTATAAACTACAGCTCAATTTAAAGACTGTATAATCTACAGCTCAATTTAAAGACTGTATAAACTACAGCTCAATGTATAGACTGTATAAACTACAGCTCAATGTATAGACTATAAATTACAGCTCAATTTATAAACTATATAAACTACAGCTCAATTTAAAGACTGTATAAACTACAGCTCAATTTATAGACTATAAATTACAGCTCAATTTATAAACTATATAAACTACAGCTCAATGTATAGACTGTATAAACTACAGCTCAATGTATAGACTGTATAAACTACAGCTCAATTTAAAGACTGTATAAACTACAGCTCAATGTTATAAGACTGTATAAACTACAGCTCAATGTATAGACTGTATAAACTACAGCTCAGTGTATAGACTGTATACACTACAGCTCAATTTATAAACTGTATAAACTACTGCTCAATTTATACTGTGTAAACCACAGCTCAATTTATAGACTGTATAAACTACAGCTCAATTTATAGACTGTATAATCTACAGCTCAATGTATAGACTGTATAAACTACAGCTCAATGTATAGACTGTATAAACTACAGCTCAATTTAAAGACTGTATAAACTACAGCTCAATTTATAGACTATAAATTACAGCTCAATTTATAAACTATATAAACTACAGCTCAATTTAAAGACTGTATAAACTACAGCTCAATGTATAGACTGTATAAACTACAGCTCAATGTATAGACTGTATAAACTACAGCTCAATTTATAGACTGTATAAACTACAGCTCAATTTATAAACTATATAAACTACAGCTCAATTTAAAGACTGTATAAACTATAGCTCAATTTATAGACTGTATAAACTACAGCTCAATGTATAGACTGTATAAACTACAGCTCAATGTAAAGACTATAAACTACAGCTCAATTTAAAGACTGTATAAACTACAGCTCAATTTACAGACTGTATATACTATAGCTCAATTTATAGACTGTATAAACTACAGCTCAATGTATAGACTGTATAAACTACAGCTCAATGTAAAGACTATAAACTACAGCTCAATTTAAAGACTGTATAAACTACAGCTCAATTTACAGTTTTAGTTTATAAACTACAACTGTATAAACTACAGCTCAATTTATAGACTGTATAAACTACAGCTCAATTTACAGTTTTAGTTTATAAACTACAACTGTATAAACTACAGCTCAATTTATACTGTATAAACTATAGTTTAATTTTAAGACTGTATATATTACAGCTCAATTCGCCATAACGTTAATTACAACTTCCGGGATAATATAAGCCAGCTCAAAAACTTCCGGTGAAACGTCACTTGCTGTAGCGGCATATTCAATTTTCTGATAGATACAGTGTAAATAACTTGTAAGGCTTTTTTTTTTTTTTTTAATAGTTAGGCCTAATAGTTATTCACTTGTTCAAATAGATTCTAAAAATAAGTGAACGGAATGAAAAAGACGTTTAAATTTCAGCGTTGTGAGTGGACAACAGCTGAGCTGTCCCTCAGTATTCATCCTCAGCAAAACTCAATTCGGCTATTAGATTTCACACTTTCCCCTCCGACGACCAACAACGAAAGAAATAGATCTCAAATATAAGAAGAGTCAACCTAACCATCTCTCACCATACCCGTGTGTGTAGTCGACACTTTGTGTCAGAAGAGGTCACAGAGCCGGCTGAACTAAGAGGTAGGCGGAGGCTGAAGCCTGGTGCTGTACCTGTGTTGTTCCCCTGGAACAATTACTGTCTTGGAGTGAGAAGACTTGGAGTTTGGGAACGGAGAGCGAGGCCAGAAATTGTGCAGAATGGGGAAGATGTTGGCCCTATATACGCCAACGACCATGATTACGGCACAGCTCCGGACCCCGCATTTGTTGGCGCTGTTCTCAGCGAAAACGAAAGAATTCGCGACGAAATTGTACAGCGTTTTTCAGGCTCTGACAGGGACATCCGTTTCTACACAAGGTATTTAAGCCTAATTTTTTAATAGCCTAAGTGACTCATCACTAATACCATAGTCTATTTTGTTATGTCACGTTTGTTCACTTCTTAAGTGCGATCGACTAATATTTCTTGTTCCGTTATTCAGGCTTATTGTTCAGGCTTTTTACTTTGTCCTTGGCTAACATAAAAAAACATAGATACAACTAAATTAAAGAGTTGTTCACAAACGTTACTTATGCCACTAAATGCGAGTATAAATCTTACTTTTATGCTCTCCAAGGCACAAACGTTTTAGGAATGTTTCTAAGAATGCGAACAGACTGTCATACAGACAGACGAATGCAAGTTACTTGAGATTCACCTCTGACTAACAAAGTAGTGAACACGCTATCAAAATAAGAACCTCGAATTTACTAAAATACTTTTCACTTTTAACTAGACTCAAGAAATATATGCATACCATAACATTTCTGTTTTTCCAGGTTCTCCTCTTATGACCACCTGATGTGGTTTTGGCAGCTCATTGAACCATCACTGCAATTTATGGTTTGAGTTTCCAGAGCAAGAACTACAAACGGTGACTGCAAAAAGTGCTGCCATGGTATATTATTACAATTACTTTTTACAATTTTATCATGTAACCATAAACATTAATGTCATATAACAGTAATAACCTATTCTGCATTACAGCAAATGCAAGAATATTTTTAAAATATATTTACAGCCAATAGATGAACTGTTCCTCTTCCTGAACTACCTTGCCCTTGGACTGAAGCAGAGGGACCTGGCTGATCGGTATGGGGTCCGTCAATCTACCATCAGCAGGATCATCCTTACATGGAGCAGTTTTTTGTTCTGTATTCTTGGCTCACAGCAAATTTGAATGCCCCAACACAAAATTAATGAGCACTTGCCAATAGATTTCAGAGATTACGCAGACACTACCGTAATCCTGGACTACACAGAGCTCAGATGCCAAACACCTACCTCTCCTTTGCTCCAAAGTGAAGTGTATTCAAACTACAAGTCCCACTGTACCCTGAAGGGAATGATTGGCATGGCCCCCCATGGTGCTATAACCTTTGTTTCTCCCCTCTTTGCTGGCTCAGTAAGTGACAAGCAGATCTTTGCAGAGTCAGGAATACTTACATTACTTAGGCAGGATATGGCGATAATGGTGGACAGAGGCTTTCTTGTGGATGACTGTGTGCCCTGTTAAGTGTACAGGCCTGCATTTCTTCCTGGGAGAACTCAGATGCAAGCACACGAGGTCAGGGAGACCCAGGCTATTGCACATCTGAGAGTGCATGTTGAGCGCCTTATTCGCCGTTTAAAGGAACACAAATTCTTTGACACGGTCATCCCCCTAAATATGTTTGGTAACATTAACCAGCTCTATGTAGTTGCATGCCTTCTGTTAAATTACCAGAGTGGCCCACTTGTAAAAGCTTGGTCTAAATAGAGGCATCAAGACCAGTGCGCAGTTCTGTTTAGTATTTAAACTATTTTACTGTTGTTAGCTACTGCTATTGTTACATTGATTCAATGATAAAGAATGGATTTACATCTCTACAACTTCATACAGGGATCTGTATTTTTCCCTCATTTTCAGTTTCATGCTTCCAGTGAATAAACCTACATTTGTTTGAAAACTGCCTTTTTTTAAGTGGCTCCCCAAAGCATTGTGTATTTTATTGTGCTTCATTACAAACAGCATTTAAACAATACTATTTTTAGGTACTAATGAGTTATAACCTCAAACACTCACATAAATAACATTTATAAGAAAGCATGTAATTTAATAAATTAATGATGACATGTTCAACTGCATAACATAATTTGTATACATTGCAAACTAGAATTATATTCTATTAGAATATATTTGTGGCGGATGACAATAGTGAGCACTTGAAAACTGCTCAGAAATGGAGTGAAAACCAAACTATTTGAACTTTGTAAAGTTGTAGAGAATTGTACCAATGCACAAAACATATCAGTTCAAGTTTTGTATAGATTTGTAAAAATGAACAATCAAATCTGACCCAAAACATATGAGCTGCTTGAAAGTTAATAATGGAAATTTTCAAGCCAAAAGCATAGTTAGGTAAAAGTAAAAGTAATCAACCTTTTGTTTGATTGTTTTTATGACTCTCCCATCTCTGAATATTCAATAATGACATTTCGAGTGATGAAAATATATCGCCATACCTTATAATAAAACAGACACCGGTGAAAATACTCAATGCTACATGAAGGCTTCAGTACACCGCAGCATTACACACAAGTGTGACACGTCCATTCCGGAGTCCTGAATAAAGCCCGCCCAGCTAAAGTTGATTGGTCAAATTAATTTATATATTTCTGATTGGTGTATCGGAAGTCATTCCTTCATGACATCACCTATCTCCAAAAGCGTCCTAACCACACCTACAATGGTTTGATTGTACATGCTCGTGAAAGTCACGCCCCTGTTTCCGCCCACTTCTACAGAATGTGACGCTGGAGCGACAACTTTGAGCTGGAAAAACGGTTTCTTTTTTTACATTATAATTAGTTCATGCAATAACAACTCTGGCAACGCGGAATATGACTTTTATCATGGTGTGAAACCAGTGGAATCTACAGCATTATAACATTCATTGGCGGGTAAGTGATAAAGGTCGGTTTTGTTTCTTGGTAAATGAGCAGTGAATAAAACTTAATTATTAAAACTTAAGTATAAAGTTTTTATCTATAATGGCTATCACTTGGGTGTGCCTTATTGTTTTTAGATGAAATAAATACTACGATCCAGATATTTCTTGTAATTGTATGAATGCATCCTTTTAAAGTCATTTCGAGAGGAAAAAAGCTTATTAAAATATATTGAATAATACACTTGATCTGCATGAAAAACCTTATTGTTTGAATGTTCGATGTCTGAACTTTACAAGTAGACATATATGTATTCTGCTCTTATCATTGCCATTAAAACATCCCTAAATTATAAATTATTAAACATTTATATTAATAAATTAGAAAAAAATTAATAAATTAGAAAAATTATTTGTGTCATTTTACTTTTACTAAAAAAATAATAATAAAGAGACATATTTTGTAATATGAATTTATTCTTTGTTAGGAGAATTGTACACTATCTCCTCTGCATGTAACAGTTTTTCTGTGTTTTATTTATTTATTTATTTATTTATTTATTTATTTATTTATGTTAAACTGCAATTGTTTTCATATTTAAAAGGTATAGAGATATCTGTACATACAACTGTGGTATCTTAGCTCTGTTACAAAAAAAAAAAAAAAAAAAAGAATAAATAAAACAGACAAAGGGTCACTATATCGTTTAGTTTAACATTTAATTCATGCTCTGACATTATTGAACTTACAGATGTCATAAGTAGATATATTAATTTTTGTGAGGATATGCTTATCCCTCAAAGAACTATACGAACATTTGCTAATACAAAGCCGTGGATAACCAAATCTATAAAGTCTCTTATGATTGAGAGAAATAGGGCATTTCATGTAGGTGACTTGGATAGGAAGCGCGATTTGCAAAGAGAAATAAAGTATGAAATTAGGAGGGCCAAAAATAGTTATAAGGAGAAAGTGGAGGGGGATCTTCAAAGAAATAGACTTGGCTCCGCCTGGGAGAGTATGCATAATATAACTGGATCTAAGAGTAAGAGTAATGCCCCAGTAAAACTGGTTGGTTTTCAGTCCGACAACTAATTGGCACAAGAATTGAATATATATTACACTAGATTTGATGTGGAGGATTTTACCAACGAAATGTGACAATGCGTAATAAGGAGTGTAACTTTTTTAATCAGCTGGATGTTATACAAGTTTTTAAAAAGAGCAAGGTGACGAAATCTTCTGGCCCAGATATGATTGATGGACGTTTACTTAAGACATTTGTTGATCAGCTAGGTCCTGTTTTCTATAATATCATTTCAGAAGTCGCTTAATCTTCAGAAAATACCTCAATTGTAGAAAGAGGCCATCGTTGTGCCTGTAGGAAAGACAAGCTATCCTTAAGTTTTAAATGATTTCAGACCCGTCGCTCTTACATCCTTGGTGATGAAATGTTTTGAGAAATTGATCAGGGAGGAACCTTTTGCTGGTCTTTTAGATCCCTTGCAGTTTGCTTATCAGGCTGGACGGGGAGCAGGCCTAGAGGAAGCCTCAACTACCTTTTTAAATATGATCGTGAAACAGCTGGAGGGAAGCAAATCCCATGTTAGATTGCTTTTTGTAGATTTTTCTTCTGCTTTTAATTCTGTTCAGCCAAACGTTTTAGCAAGGAAACTGATTTAAAATTTTAAGTTGGAGTTTAAGATAGTGGGGTGGCTATTAGACTTTTTAACTGATAGAACGCAGAGAGTCAGGGTAAACAACATTTTTTCAGACATTCTTACAACATCCAAGGGTTCACCTCAAGGATATGTTCTTTCACCCTTGCTCTACATTTTGTATACTAATGACTGTGTGAGCAAATAAACAGATAGGTTTATTTTAAAATCTGCAGATGACAATGTTATGGTTAGTTTGTTGAATAAGGATGAGACATGCCATGGTCCAGTGGTGAATGATTTTATGAGATGGTGTGACAATGCCTTTTTGCAAGTAAATGTACAAAAGACTAAAGATATGTTAATTGATTTTAGTCAATCAATTACTAAGTATCTTGGAACAATAATCAACAACTAGGGCTGAAACGATTAGTCGACATTATCGACAACATCAACAATAAAAAATTGTCGACAATTTTTGTTGTTGTCGAATAGTCATTTGATGTCATTTAACATAACATGAGATCACATTAAACTCTAATGATGACGTGTGAGAGCAGCACTGCAGCTTGTGCCTGACTGAGGAGAGGAAGAAAACACAGCTCACATTCCAGATGCACTCTAAACTTTCCAAACAACTTCAGGTGATGTAGATCACAAAGTGTGAGGGAATTATAATGCAAAATAAGTAAATAAGTATAGAAGCACTCTTGTTGTGAAATAAGTGGAGCTGGAGCTGCAGCTCCGCTGAAGCAAAACTTGCATGTTGAACATCTTTAAAGGAAACACTCCGGCGTTACATCTTAAATGCAGTTATATTTAATGCATTATAGCTTTATTAAAGTTCAAATAATATGGAAGCAGATCATGTAAATAACTACAAACTCCAAAACTGGCATTTCTCTGTGCGGTCAGCACCTCTTCTATGAGTTGCGTGAATGTCCCGATCTAAGGGGGAGAGATTGACACTGCACCCGGCTGAGGCACACTCTGTCGCTGGTCACTCGAGCGCTCGCGCTTAATGCAGCTAGATTATAACGTGATGGCTCGTGACTTATTGAATCATAATATATGTGTCACTGTGAATTTCTTATCAGGAAGAAAATTGGCAATACGCAGCTTTATTAATGAGAGAGTTTGTTTTTTTGTGAGTTAAAGATGGATTGAAGTGAACAGAAAGGTGAGAGAGGCTAGTCTTTGCCCCATTATACACTGCATCAAAATACGTTTTTGATTTGTTTTTGTTTTGGCTTGTTTTCCAATATAAATATCTAAAACTCCTTTAAAACAATGTACATTTTCTTTAGCAGCTATACTGCAGAAGAAAATATTGTTATGTGAGAATGTTGAATATAATATTAAAAACGGTAATATTAAAAATATCTAAAAATCCTTTAAAAAAAGATGCATTCACCTGAGAAGCAGCATATAAGATATTTAGACTTGCTTTTAGAGAATAGATCTTGAATATAAGTGTATTTTGTCTTTATTGCACTCGCAGAAATATAACCAAATGAAAAAATACACTTATATTCAAGATATATTCTCTTAAAGCAAGTCTAAATATCTTATATGTTGCTTCTCAAATAAATGTATCTTGTTTTAAGGATTTTTAGACAATTTTAAATGAAAAACAAGACAAAAACACTTGATAACAATAGGAGTTTTTACAGTGAATTTCTTTACTGATTTAAACAAAATATATTTTTTTCCCCTTTAATTCAGTGAATGTCATTTAGTGGTATTTTTAAAAGATGATTTTGTCCTCTTTATTGTTAGTAAGCACGTTTAATATGACCTTTTAAGAGCTAACGATTAATCGTTGCAATAATCACCGAATAGTCGAATTATCATTCTAATAATTGTTAGATTAATCGATTATTAAAATAATCGTTAGTTGCAGCCCTATCGACAACAAATTGTGTTTTGACGTGCATGCTGAGGCATTATGCAAGAAAGCCCAAAAGTGGCTACATTGCCTACAGATGCTCTCTTCTTTTAATATTAGTAGGACTCTTAAGCGCTTGTATTATAAATCTTACATCAAATCTGTACTTTGATTTTCTATCTGCTGTTGGTATGGTCATTTAAATTTTAAACATCGGAACACACTGAATGGGATTGTCAATCAATGTGGTAAGAACATAGCCATTAAGCAGACTGGATTATCAAATATTTTTTGAATGGTTTGTTTAACAGAAAGCCGGAGCCATTCTTGGTGATCCTAACCACCCACTGTTTCATGAATTCGTAGTGCTTCCTTCTGGTATTCATTT
Organism: Myxocyprinus asiaticus; assembly: GCF_019703515.2. Classification (NCBI taxonomy): domain Eukaryota; kingdom Metazoa; phylum Chordata; class Actinopteri; order Cypriniformes; family Catostomidae; genus Myxocyprinus; species Myxocyprinus asiaticus. The sequence continues at coordinate 12,351,208 of NC_059366.1, forward strand.
TAGTATGCCTAGACTTAAAAGTAATCGGTATTGGAATTCCTTTATCCCCACTGCTGTAAGGCTGATGTTAGTGTAATTTTATGTAATGAATGTTTTAATGTATTTGTATTATATGTTATATGTTTTATGTGTTATATGTAAAAAAAAATTACGCTGCAAATTTCCCCGTGGGCTTATAATAAATCTTGACTTGACTTATAATTGACTGTACTTATGTAACTTTAATGCCTTGTGACATAAACATGTAACATAAACACTTATTTCCATTTTTAATGCTGATTTGTCTTTTATGTAGTGTAATTTATGAAAAGTGTTCCGGCAATTCAATTTCTATTATTTATACTCAAAGGTGAAGAGTGATTCGACAATTACAGCTTTATTCATTTCTATCACATAATTATTTTAAATTGCTTTCCAAATCTATGTGTACAGTGACTGTTATCCTCATTTTCTGAACTTTCCCTCTTTTGGAGGCTGTTGCTCTTTAAAATATGTTGTTTTCATTTAAGTTGGTTGTGACTCAAACTCTCAGTCTTATTTACCTCAACAGCTTAATTGAGCTCAACACATGTTTGCTCTCTCTTTGTGTTAATGCTAGTGCTATAAAGAGAACACATTAAAGAGTAGTAGAGAGAGTAAAACATGCCTTCCTTCCTGCTTTACATCAGTTGACATATGTTTGTCATAATTAAAAGGGTTACAGTGGAAAGTGTGAAGGTGCATTAGTGGTGGTTGTTAAGTTTTGTTTTGACAGTGTTGGTCAGTTTGTCCATGGCCCTGCTGCAAGCACTTCTCTGTCTATTGAATACAGATTGACTCTGCTGTTTTTAGACTTTTGAAACTTAAAGGAATATTCCGGGTTCAATACAAGTTCAGTTGACAGCATTTGTGGAATAATGTTGATTACCACAAAATTAATTTCAACTCATCCCTCCTTTACTACGAAAAACAAAAACCCCATCTGCGTTACAGTGAGGCACTTACAATGGAAGTCAAGGAAGCCAATTCATAATTGTTAAAATACTCACTGTTTCAAACGTATAGCCACAAGACAAAAACAATATGCATGTTAACATGATTTTAGTGTCATGAAATTGCTTACTAACCTTTTCTGTGTAAATTATATCTTACTGGAACTTTGTTCCATGACGACATAGCTTTAAACCCTAAAACCATGAAATTACTGTAACAAAAATTATTTAAAAAACTTTACAGCTCAAATAACACTCAAGTTTTAACAGAAGGATTAATGTAAGTGCCTTTATAAAATTATTAGCTTCACATATCTGCCTTTAAAACCTCCAAAAATTGGCCACATTCACTTCCATTGTAATTGCCTCACTGTCACCTCAATTTTTGCTTTTTTTTTTTTAAAGAAAAGGAGGGACATGGGGCCTGGGTAGCTCAGTGGTAAAGACACTGGCTACCACCCCTGGAGTTCGCTAGTTCGTGAGTTCAAATCCCAGAGTGTGCTGAGCGACTCCAGCCAGGTCTCCTAAGCAACCAAATTGGCCCGGTTGCTAGGGAGGGTAGAGTCACATGGGGTAACCTCCTCGTGGTCGCTATAATGTGGTTTGTTCTCAGTGGGGTGTGTGGTGAGTTGAGCGTGGCTGCCACATGTGAAGCCTCCACACGCGCTATGTCTCCATGGCAACGCGTCCAACAAGCCACGTGATAAGATGTGCGGGTTGACGGTCTCGGATGTGGAGGCAACTGGGTTTCGTCCTCCCCCACCCGGACTGAGGCGAATCACTACGTGACCATGAGGATTTAAAAAGCACATTGGGAAATGGGCATTCCGAATTGGGAGAAAAAGGGGGAAGAAAAGAAAAAAAAAAGAAAAGGAGGGATGAGTCGAAATAAATTTTTGTGGTAATCAACTTATATCGAACATGGAACATTCCTTTAATTGTCTGCAATGCTGAAAATTGTCTTTGGCTTCTCAATAATGGATATGTGGTTTGGAAACCTGATTGTAAGAAAATAAAGCTAAATGGTCTAAAGTTGTTCATATAGCTAGCAGATTCACCTTAAGCAACCCAGAAAGCTTTGCACATCACTGGGGATTTTTCTTATCCTCTAGAAATGAAAAATTCACCCTTGTGTGGTTCCAAACCCATATGACTTTCTTTCTTATGCGGAACACAAAACCGTCTGCTCACTACAATGGCAGCTGATAGTGACTCACTTTAATGCATATAAAAGGACCCAAAAAGTAGTCCAAGCTATTCGAGTATCATATTTTAAGTCTTATGTGGCCATATGATAGGTTTTGGTGTGAAACTGAACACCAAAGTGAAAATCAGTGAAAATCTTGAGGTCTGTTCAGTGTTCACGAGTGTATTAGAGAAGCTCGTTCACAGTGGCCCGTGTGTTCATGCGAGAACTTGCTTTGCTTTTAGTGCTAACCGCAACTAACGTCATGATTTTCACTTAAATTTCATGTCGTTTCATGATGTAGGAATTGCATGTGTGCTTTTTTTAAGCTTTAAAGTGAGTCACTATCAATAGCTATTGTATTGAAATTAAGGATCACTATATGTTTATTGAAACATCTTCATTTGTGTTTGCATAAGAAAGAAAGCCATATGGGTTTGGAACACCATGTGGGTCAATAATTTATGACAGAATTTTCATTTATTGGCAAACTGGTTCTTTAATTGTTGTAAAGACAGACAATGTTCCACATTGTGGGCAATATGCTTTCTAAAGTCTAAACAGTTTGTCTCTTAACTTCTATTTTCTGTGTTAACATTTGCATTTCTGGTTATGAGTAATCAGTGATGTACTATTTTTGTTAGTTTTAACGTGCTTATACTCATTACTGGTTTTAAAAGGGTTCTGCACATTGGACAGTATATCTAACTGTTAGTTTGTATGCATGTTTTCCTTAATGTTCAGTCTCTATCTGTCTTTCTGCTTCAGTCTCATGCTGTGCGTTCGATGTAGCAGGGACTGAGGGGTGACGGCATGGCAGAGGGTGATGAATGCTCGGGCGGGGAATGGAAGGAGAAGTATATGGCCCTCGAGACCCTGCTCGTCAAATTCCGGGGACAGATGAGTGTGATCCGGGAGCTCACGGCAGAAAAGGTCAGTCCTCAAAATCTTTTCTCCAGCTGCCTTTTACACTGTAGCTCCTGGATCTTTAAAAATTATTACGTTTGACCGCATGCTGAGTATGTAAAAACTACATTTCCATTCATTAGACTAATAACAGAACAGACATACTGTATGATTAGTCGGTAACCATCATGGTCCCTCTAATGCCTTTCTATATTTATTTCGGTCAAATATTCAATAGAAGGGATTCTAGGAAAGGCAAAGAAGCTACATATTAAAGTATTTGCTCTATTCCATGTTTGGTTTTCATTTTCATGAAAGAGGTGTGTGTGTATGTGTGTGTGTGTGTGTACATGCGTGCCATGGCCTATTTCTTTGACCTGTCTCGAGGGAGAGCAGATTAGAGGTTAATATAAACAGACGCCTGACCACAGGGCTCCAGACTGCTGCATTCTGGGATAGCAGAATCTTCTCGGAATTACAGACTTGAGATGCGTTTCGGTGCTTTAAATGGCCTGCGCCTGGGGAATGGTCAAGTTTAGGGACTGCGTAGTCAACTTTTCAATCTTGTGATTATCAGAAGTGTTGTGACGATGTTGTTTCTTGATACTCTGTAAAGTTTCGGGTCTCAAAGTTTAATTCTTGGCATAGTGTTTTTTTATAGAGTAATGAAACCTTGAGCAAAGCTGTAAACATTTCTTTCTTATTCTTTTCATTCAAATTTTTACATGAATTCAGAATGTGTTGATCTGGAAAAGAGACTTTAAAAGACATTCTGTTTTGTTTTGTTTTTTACTTATAATGTTAGTCAAGGTTTTTTAAATGTTTCAATATGGCCAATTTTTGCTGCTGTGCCTGTTCAGATCTAATACATTAAAAATGCAATTCACACAAAACAATCACTTGAATACACCTCTACTATCATGACATGAATATCATCATGATATTTTATCTCAGGCTTTAAGTAAAAAAAATGTCAGAATAGCATTCTGAGATGTTATTCTTCTCAACACAATTGTACAGAGTGGTTAACTGAGTTACCATAGACTTTGTCAGTTCGAACCAGTCTGGCCATTCTCTGTTGACCTCTCTCATCAACAAGGTGTTTCCATCCACAGAACTGCCCATCACTGGATGTTTTTTGTTTTTGGCACCATTCGGAGTAAATTCTAGAGACTGTTATAGAAATACTCAAACCAGCCTATCTGGCACAAATAATCATGCCACGGTCAAAATCACTGAGATCACATTTTTCCCATTCTGATGGTTGATGTGAACATTAACTGAAGCTCCTGACCTGTATATGCATGATTATATGCACTGCAATGCTGCCACACGATTGGCTGATTAGATAATCACATGGATGATTGTTGGTGCAAGACGGGCTGATTTGAGTATTTCTATAACAGCTGATCTCCTGGGATTTTCACACACAATAGAAAAAATTATGTAGAATTTACTGCAAATGGTGCCAAAAACAAAAAACATCCAGTGAGCGGCAGTTCTGTGGATGGAAATGTCTTGTTGATGAGAGAGGTCAACAGAGAATGGCTAGACTGGTTTGAACTGACAAAGTCTACGGTAACTCAGATAACCGCTCTGTACAATTGTGGTGAGAAGAATAGCATCTCAGAATGCCATTCTGAGATGCGGGTTGGCTCTGTTTTGGCGTTACGAGGGGGACCTACACAATATTAGGCAGGTGGTTTTCATGTTGTGGCTGATCGATGTATTATTAAAAGATTACATTTGTATCACCTCGGACAAACTTATTGTCAGTGACCCAAATAATAAAGTATAAATTACAAATAATAATTAATTCTAAATTTTAAACAATGTGCAATCTACTGTACTCCACTCTCCAATGTGAAACTTGGAAGTTTGTATTCTTTGTACTGAGCCTAGAGGTCAATCAACATTTATATTGTATTTCTCAAAACGTTTTTTCGCTGTAAGAAGTGAGTGGTAATCTGGTGTGACGACTTCAAAACAGTGATTTGCCACACTTATACACAAGCTGTATGTTTGTTGTCGGGTTCAATATAGCTAGCAGTTCCCAGCAAATAGGACTTGTTCACATGTAATATACTGTACATAATACATGTAATAATATACATGCATATGTAATATAGAGGATCATGATGTGGTAATGTATACAGTAGTTTGACATCAGAAAGTTTGAAACAAGCCATTTTTGGAGATATATTTCAATAAATTGTCTTTTTGACCTTTCTTTCAAGTTTTGAGTTCTGCATGTTAGAGTACTTTTTTAGTACATTGTACTATTTTATTCTTAAAAATCCAAGGCAAATTTGATATCTCTAAATGATAAAGCATTAGACTCCTCTACATGTCAACTCTGTTCATTACTGAGTCTCAGTAAGTGTAACCTCTGACCCCTATACTGCTGAGCCATGCATATGATTTCATCCTAGAAGAATCTCATTCCTGCGTCAGTGGATGTTGTTATTAGCAGCTGGGTAGTGTCTGGACTCACTTATGTGTGGCAGAATCCATTATTCCTCCCCTGCAATATGGATGCATTTTCTTGTTGGAGTAATTAAAAGCTGCCAGAAATAGTGCCTATTTCTTCTTGTCACTGCAGGTCCTGGGTCAGTTGGGCAGTTGAAATAAATTTCTGGGGAGATCTGTTGGGTCTGCAACAGGTTTGAACCAACTGGTTTTGCTTGTGGAACCAATTTTACATTGGACATCAAGTGGCGACCCAACACAGTATAAAAATTGTTTACTATACAAAAGTACACAAAAATGTCCTTACAATCAAACATTTATTAATATTACCAAGAGCTTCACAGGCCCAAAAATATACAAATTTATTGAATGCTTGGTTTCTAAATTTCTCATAAATTTCAGTGGATTCATGCTCTCAGCAGCCAATAATTAATTGCAGAAAACACATTGTGGTCGGCACAAACCATGTATATCTTGATTTCAGCCCATATTTAATGTAGCTTGGGTCATATTTATTTACTTTTGTTCATGATTTTTTTGAGGGGATGTCAAGCAACCATGTTGGGATCTGCCAAATTTCTCCATCTTCTATGAAGTCACAGATGAACTTTTGCCCAAGTACCGTAGACTTTGGTTGAACACACAGCCTTTGACAGCAACAACAATAGATAATAAAAGTGACGCTATCATTGCTGATTATATGATTTATTGCATTTTATTCATATTGTTTTTCTCCCTGCTGTCCACAACCCTATCAGAACAGACCTGTGATCCATTTTGGGTCATGGCCCAATTGAAAAACACTGGTTTGAGGAAACCCACATGATCACACGGGTCCTGGTACCCTTGGATCCACCACATTATGCCGACTCACTGACAAGCAGCATCTCTGTAACAATATAAAGGATGGGCAAGGAGGATGCGGGAACTGGCTGAACAATCAAAATAATGTTTAATGAAAACTTAAAAGACACAAATAAACACACACGGCAGCTGCGTGTGGCTCTCTCTCTCAAACTGCAGCATCAAGCTCGGCTCTATCCCTCTCCTCGGCTGATTAGCCCGATTGGGGGCCGGCCATGTGCACTCACGGCCCGGCCCCGCCATCCTCCTCATCACACTCCTCCCTCATTTGCCTCAGGCCAGGGAACCCCCAGCATGACGTACAACCCCCTCTCCTTTCCGAGGGGGGGAGTTGCCCTTCCGACTGCGCCTGGGAATGCTTTCCCCGCCTCTCTCGAGACCTGGGAGGGTGACAAAGGGAGGGAAAACGGGAGAGGGAAAGAGCGAGGCGGAGCGACAGTAAAAGTAAGAAAAAAAATTGCTCGTCAGTTCCCAGACACGGTGTCACCTGGTCCTCGACCACTTCTCCACCTTCTGGCAGACCACAGCCGCTCTTCCCTGGGCAGACAGCAGCGAGTCCCCCGACTCCTGGTGGATGGAATGCCCCTCCACGTTCTGGCGGCCAGTAGCGAGCCCCTCTGCCCCTAACAGCAGCTCCACCGCTCCAGGCAGCCGGCAGAGAGTCCCTCCTCCCCTCGTGGATGGCGGCCGTTCTTTCGACCCCACCGTGTTCTGGCAGTCGGTAGCGAGCCCCTCTGCCCCTGGCAGCGGCTCCACTTCTCCAGGCGGCCGGCAGCGAGCCCCTCCTCCCCTCGCGGACGGCGGCCGTTCCTCCGCAGACAGCTGTGGCTGCTTCTTTATGCGGACGGCAGTGGCGTGGACTCCATGACAGTGCATCCCTCCTCCCTCCCGGGTTTCGGCACAAATGTAACAATATAAAGGATGGGCAAGGAGGAGGCGGGAACCGGCTGAACAATCAAAATAATGTTTAATGAAAACTTAAAAGACACAAATAAACATACACGTCAGCTGCGTGTGGCTCTCTCTCTCTCAAACTGCTGCATCCGGCTCGGCTCTATCCCTCTCCTCAGCTGATTAGCCCGATTAGGGGCCGGCTGTGCACACTCACGGCCCGGCCCCACCCTCCTCCTCGTCACAATCTACTATCAGACATTTTTGCATCGACCTTTCCCTGCGTCGCAACCGGAAGCACGTTGCGTCAGCAGTGTGGGAGACTCGGGTTCAGAAACAGTTTTGAAACCAAGAAGTAATTGCATTTGCATAATCAGTGATTCGGAGGTTGCATTTTCCCCTCTAACATTACATTTTTACTTCACTGATGTTTAGGTTTAAGTTCAGGGTTTGGGTTGGGAGTTCAGTTTATAAAATATGCATTCTTCTTCACTGTATTACTGCCTGTACAGCTAAAAACAACTCGCTTCTCAGCTCACTTTTGGTGCCCCTCCATGGACATTTCAAGCGGAAAATGGAGCTCACACATGCCCTTAATCCCGATAACACTTTGGCCACTGGGGACAGTGTTTCTCATTTCGGTAAGCACAGACCAATTTTAGCTAAATAAAAGTCAACCTACTGTTTCTGAATTTACTGTGAGGTCAGTCTGAGGAAGCGATCAGTCCTGTGGAACACAACATTGCTTATCAGAGGAAGGGGATGGGGGAAACTAAGACACAGGATGGAGAAAGTGATAAAGTGAGCCTTATAGGAAGGATAAGAAGGTATAAAAGAGTGAAAGGGAAAGAGAGGGAGTACAAGAGGAGGAGAGAGATAGACGAACAGAGTCGCAAAACAAACTATCCTTTAAACACAGAGACTCCCCAGGGAGGAAATGCCTGGGTTCGTAAATACAGCGTGTGCTATACAGGAAGTTAACATATGAAATGCAGATAAAAACACACAAATATGGGTAGTTGACATGTACTGCAATGTGACATGCTTTTCTACCCCACAAAGGCAAAACTCTGTAACTATACCAACACCATTACCCAAAAATAATGGCTTAGTTTTAGTGAGTATATTGTAGTTACTGCAGTTTCCACACTCCATTTTCTCTGAATCTGAGCATATTGGAGCCAAACCCATTTTGCCATTACACATTGGTAAACTCCACCTAAAACCTTTTTGAAACAGCATTCTACTAATTCTTCTTATTTCATGCATCTTTTATAACTCCATATTAATTGAGAGACTGCATGAAATATTTTGTAAATAGATCCTTTGCCACACCACAGTAAACAACATTTAAAATGAACTAGTGACAGCAAAAATATGATTATAAATAATGTAAAGCTTACACGTTCATTTAAATATTAACTTAAAATCTTGAAGTTGATAAAGAGGTCATGTAGGTCATGTTCTCTCCTAGTTTGCTTCCTGTTTTATAGGATGAATGAACCAACCAGGCATTGGACAGAATTTACTCATCATGCAAAGAAACTCAGTAACGAACGTTCACCGTGAGCCATCCTCAAAGAAAGGAAGGAGCGTCACAAAGGAGACTGTGAAGCCTTTGTCGATGGTTATAGCATTTCTGATGCAAAATCAGTTCCGTGTTCTCTTTTTAACAGCAAGAATATTATGTTCGCCGATCAGCCTAAAAGGGTACTTTCACTCAAAGTCACATTCAAAGAGAAGTCAAATACATGCTTAAGTTCTCACACTGAAAGCACATTGTGCAAAGCAGGAGTCTGTTTCAGGTTAGCATTCTGCTTCTTCTATTGCTGAGAAGCAGGATACTTAAGCAAAAGACTCTAATTGCTCTCCATTTAATCTCAATGCTGTCTAGGAGAAACAGTTGAAACATAAAGCTCTCATTTGTGTTTTTTCTTTTCTGAGGGCTGAAACCAGAAACGGCCTGTACTTTGGAGTTTCATCTTTTCCTGGTTATTCCAGAATTTATCCCTCTATAATAGCCTTCATAGTAATAAGTTCAGTGATAAGTTCATCAGTGGCTTCCATCCATGGCATGCTTCTGTTTCCTCTGAGTGTGTAGGACATAGATAAGTGGAGTGTGAGAGCAGAGGCAAGGTGACGCTGGGGAATTTGGAGCTGTGGTGCAGTAAGGGGTGTCACACAGACAGGCTTTGTGAGCTGGCCTGATGGAGGGAGGCTGGATGAGGGGTGCAGGGCGGGCCGGCCACAGAAGGCCGTGGATGGAATGCATGGAATGGAATGGAAGACTGACTGTAGCCAGGACCATATTGGGCAGAGAAGTGGGGGCGGAATCGTACGATATTTAAAGAGACGTTGATTGAAAATGTGGAGTTTGCAGATGTATCAATAATGTTATTTGGTTTGTTTTGGAAACCACTACCCCCAGTGGCCGAAGCTGGAAGTGTTGTTGAGGTAAAATATCCACAAGGTGGCGCCAAAAGCGAGTTATAGTTTTAGTTGTAAATCAGTCAACAGGTATGCATATTTTATGACCTAAACCCCAACTCTAAACCTAGCCATCAGAGGGGTAAAAAAAAAAAAAATTTGAGCAAAAATGCACCCTCAGAATCACACTCACTGTTGTTTATGGGGATGCAATTACTTTTTTATTCCTGCAGGATCAGAACCCTTGTTTCAAGTTAATTTCATAGTACATGAACCTTGAGAAGCAACATGTTGATTTCTCTTGTGATCATGCTGAATAATAATGATAGTGGAGTTTGGGGTTAGATATGCGCCAAACCATATTTTTGGTTAACTATAGTCGGTTTTAAGGAAGCCCTATGTGATTAGGTTGGTTTAGGCCACCATACACTGATCATCCATGTTCTTTTTTTTTTTTTTATATATATATACATGGATGCTAAGTGCTTACCTTGAATAGGAAACTGATATTCAGACCAATAAATCTAAATAACTATAAAGGGTAAATAGCTGTAACCTTCAACTGCACAAAACTCATTGTCCTATTATGATAATGCATAGTAACAGTAGCATTACTATTCTTATATTGCATTTAAATTTCAACAGTAATTACTACTTTAGAAAGTAGTGAATATGATACATAGGTGATGCTTTTATGGCTGTAAAAGGGGTGCTTTAAGGTGATGGCCCACTGCAACATTCTTCAGAAAGTTAGTTTCTAAATTGATTCCTTTTAAAGCACAGCCACAAAAATTATTAAGGCTATAAATAAAAAAGTATCCCTAGTTGAGGTTGGGTGGGGTTTCCTCTGATTGAGTGTAAAAGAAACAGACTACATGTATGTTTTTAACAATGTGGTAACTACGTTTGTCTCTGATTCAGCAACAATGTATCTGTTACCAAATTATACAGATGAGCTGGGTGTAAACTACTTGTTTAACCAGACTTTTCACTATCGACAGAAAGTCTGCTCCAGTTTGCAGCTTATTCTGGCAAAGAAGCTCCTACATAGGCATAAAAAGTCTGTGTGACCACGTGCTTCAAACAAAACCACGAATATCTTGATTTGATTAGATTTGAACTGACAGCTCTTGCCATTTTTGAATGCAATGCATATCAGATGGTCAGTGAACAGAATGTGGGTGTGCTGTCTGAGGCCAAGACAAAGTGTAAACTTAACGTCTACTGAGCTCGTTTCAGAAAAAAAGAAATCCTTGAAAGCCAAATCCCTTCACCAGGACATATTCACTTGTGCACTTCAGGCAAAAACAGATGTTCTAGTTCCAACCTGTGGCTGAAGTGGCTCAAATTTAATTGAGTTTATGTAGCTGTTTCAGAAAAGTCTGTAATTACACTGCTATTTATTCTCTTCTATATCTGTGCCGTTCAGGCAGTGGTGGCTTGCGGACCAACTTGGCCTCAGATAAAGCAAGTGTGTACTTGTGTTTATGTGCCTGTCAGTGTGTATGTGCATCTGTGTTGTGATTGTCATAAAAATATACCTGAAGTTACACATTAACCTGGTGTATAAAGGGTATGTGATTTCAGTGTCTGAATGTAGTGTACTGTATGTTGGCTATATGTTCAAAATGGCACACAACCATACTACTCTTCTTATTATTGCTGCAGTATAGCATGTACAGTTTACAGATTTGTTTCTGAGCATGCTCAGTGTGCTTTTGGGACACACCCTTTGGTCTAGTTCTTTAGCCCAGTAAAACAGGAAGGCATCCTTGGATACTGCAAGTTGCTTTATATCGTTAGGTTTATGGAAATCTAGCCAGAGTCGTTGTAAATCTTTTTAACTTCCATCAGAGAATTTGACATTTACGTCATTGAGCTCTGACTGATGCACCATTACCAAGTCCAACCATGTGCTTTAACATAAGTCCAAGTGAACTAGAGCAGAAAAGGGGAACATGGACTAAACTATTCCAAATGTTTATAATGAACATTTTGTCAGTAGTCCTTTGTGCTATAATATGTCTTTAATAAGAGAGGCAGACTAAGAACTCTTAAAGAAGAATGTTAGAAAGATCAGAACATCAAGTCACATAAACACAAACACACAAATACATAAAAACACTTTTGTATGGTGTATAGTGGAAAATATTAGTGCAGCACCAATGACTATTAGTAATGTGTTAGGTCATACAGTACTTGACTGTTCTCCTTTGGGAACTCTCTGAAGAAAAATAGGTTGTCAATGGAAGCTTCTTCCAAAGCAGAAACAAACACACTATTTGATTATGACACACACACAAACACACACACACACACACACACACCGTACAGTACACATATTCACCACAGTGCTGTGGGTAGGTTTGTAGGAGTTTGCCAAACTTACTACACTGCATGAGCAATAGCTGAATGCAATAGTTCATATGGTGATCCTGTTCTTATTTCAGCGAGTTTCACGTGACAGGAAATTGGAGAGAAATGTCAGAGGCTGTTAGATTAGGCCCCAGCACACTCACAGCAAAGTGCTTCTTCGCTCAGAGCCAAAAAGAAGTTTGAAACAGCTGAGAACAACATACTGTTTGTGAACATTCAGACACCGGCCACACCACTGTATGAGGCATTTAGAGGTACATTATATTTGAGGACTACCACAAGTAAATATGACATTAAAATATGTTATCAATGACTTCATGCCATTCTATGAGTAGAATTCAAATGAGATCAGTAAAAGAAGCTGTTTTTACCACTTGAAGGCAGGAATTGAAAGTAATATATATATATATATATATATATATATATATATATATATATATATATATATATATATATATATATATATATGCAGTAGATAATGTGTAATTGTCTTGTTTATGTTTTGCATTCATGGCACTAATACACTAACATGCTATACACAGCCATAATATGTGCCGATTACACTCTGTTATTGTAATTTCTGGTGACACTGATACTACTGCACAGATGGGTGTATAAAAGAGTGTTAATGGCAGAATACAGACAAAAGAATGATGATAGGCATATCTTCGGGCAGATGTGTGAGTGTCTTTCGGCTACAGATGGCACATGACTGAAGCAGTGTATCAAACAACAGAGTGAATGGGCACTTAAGAGTATCTGAGTAGATTCAATTCCTTTTGTAGACTAATTGAGCAAAAAAAAAAAAAAAAAGCACGATGTGACGAGGAGGAGGGCGTGGTCAGGCCGTGAGGACGCACGCCCGGCACTGAATTGTCCTAATCAGCCGGGAGAGGGATAAAGACGAGATGGAGGTGCCAGTTCGAGAGAGAGAGAGAGACACACACGGCTGCTGTGTGAGTGTCTGTGTGTTTATGTTTGTTTAAGTTCAGTTATGTCATTAAAATTATTTTGACTATTCTGCCGGTTCCTGCCTCCTCCTTGCCCGTCCTGCTTACATTGTTACATTGGTGCTGAAACTAAAACGTTTTGCTGAAAATTTGCCCTGGCGAGCTGTTACAAACCACCGAAACAAACTCAAAAACACCTTCGTTTTGGCCAGATTTTGTTCTAAATTACATCACACCCATTCGTTCTTCCATTTCCTATGAAGTGTGCAGGACCCTTTAATCTTTTCCAGTGTTAATTGCTGTGTGTGTGACAGACGTCCAACAGAAGAGGGTTTTATGCAAAAATAGTAGGAAGATGAGACACCCTTGATCAAAATTGAGTTGTTTTGAGCTTTTGGGGAGCGGGGTGTATCAAAGGGTCAATTCAGATTGTGTATTGAGGATAGTGTGAAGATCTCAATAGTGCTGGAAAGACATTAACAAGACCTCACTGTTTTCTCTTGACCTTCTGTTCCAGTGTATGTTAGATCTCCAAAAGTCATTCAGCAAACTCCAGTCTGGTTACTGGCCACAACTAAGTCACGGAATGTGTGAGATGCATGTATGTGTGTGATTGGCAAAAGAAATAGGGAATTTACCATAGAGATGTCAAATTACAGAAAAACTAGAAAATATGCAGACTGGGAATACATTGGTCAAAAGCCCTGAAATTTCACAAAATGTGATGACAGTAGACATTCATTTATTAACTTTGGTTTACCATAAAAATCTTGTTTTATATGCACACACAACCATAATTGTGACAGCAAATAAACTATAGTTTAGACATTCAGAAATGTCACTCATACCAATACAACAAAGCTTCAGGACTCTTTGATTGGAGGGTTTTCGAACACCCTAAATGTCCAAAGGAACTGTGGCTTTTCATACAAAACAGAAATATAAAAGACTTGAAGCATTTACAATTTATCCTCTTTGAGGAATGTAACAGTAATATAGCATGGCATTCTCGCTATGGAAAAAAATATTTGGAAGCTGACATGTAGCATTCCTTACAATGTTATGCAATGGGGGAATACCTATTTAATAAAGCTGAAATCCATTCATGCCAACTCAAATTATATTTATTTACACAACCAGCTCAACCAAGATCGATTTAATTACTGCCCTTCGATAGCAAAGCACAGAAACTACTACACCAACACTGAAACTGAGAAAGAAAATGCTTTATTTGTCCAGTCAGGGTTATGATGTAAAACAGTTAACAGGAAAGCATTTTTTATTAACTCTACCCTTTAACCCCAACCCTAAACCTAACCATCAGTGGAGTAAACATTTAATTTTAGAGTGAATATGCAACCTCCAAATCATGCTTATCATTGTTTATGTGAAGACAATTACCGCCTGTTTTCCATGGGATCAGAACCTGTGTCTCTGAGGCCCCATTTACACCTTGCTTTAATATGCATTTTTGGTGATCGGATCGCTATTGGATTGCACTTGACCACATTATATGACAGCTGAAAATGCACCCAAGGCGTATTTTGATCGGGATTCAACTACTTCAGTAATTAATTATGTGATGAGGCTACGCTAAATTCATCCGTTGTTAAACTGCTCTGTTACAGGTTCTTGCCTTTTTCTGTGTATTCTGCCATCACAATGTGAAAAACACAACAGGCACTGCCGTCTTGCAATTTTGTCACCTGAACAAACAATATCCCATGAATTATTCCATTGGAATACACTTTCTTCTCTCTCCTATCTACAAGGGAGGCACAAGATAAAGGCTCACACTTAAGTGAAGCGAAAAATAATTGGAACTGCTGTGAATTATATAAGTCCATTTCAAGATATTGTATGTGGTAACATCCCTTCAGTTACAGTATTGTTTAGAGAGGAAAACCCAATAAAAATGCCAGGCAGGACTGCTCGAATCTGTCTGGTTCTTACTCCTGAATATATTACATTTTCTACATAACTGCTGCAGTGTCCAGAAACTAATAATAACTCTGTGCTGATGCGCCAAAAATCCAAGGATTTCTTTATTGCTAAATCCTATCCTAAAGTATGATTTAACTACATCCTCCACATCCATTTCTTGCATCAACGTAGCTGCTGGTTCGGCATCCGTTCTATCGTTGTTATAATGACGCTCTGTTTGGCCTAATATTGAGATTTTTTTTTCTCTAATATTTCTACTTTATTCACACAATATACTACTTTATTCTCACAATGTTAAAACTTTATTCTAATAATCTGTAAATTATTCTAAAAATATTATGACTATAATCTCAAAATGCTACGACTTTATTCAAAATAGGGATGCACCGATACCACTTTTTCTCTTCCGATCCGATTCCGATATCGGAAGTCTCAGTATCGGCCGATAACGATCCCGATCCCGATCCGATACCAGTGTTGTTTTTTTTGCATAATCAGTTCAGAATATCTTTACATCATTGTTTGGAACTAATTGGGAGTACTCTTTAATATGTAAAGAAACACAAACCTCTAACTACACATTATTTAAATATAAATGTATAGCTTATTAAGAAAAACTTTATTGTTAACTATTGTACTGGATAATGTAGCAGCAATATTAACAGTAATTCCAGTATAAGTCATCAGTAGAAAAGAAGCCGTTTTCTTTGCAAATTTTTTTCAACTTTTATCTGGACTTTAAAGGATTCAGATCTTTTTTTTTTTTGTGTTAAATTTAGTTGTAAGATATCAGCTCAATTTTCATTCACACAGTTATTTTTTGGAACCCATTCAACTGAAATATTATTATAATTTGTAAACAAATGATAATAATAATAATATATTATAATAGTAATATATAGTAAAATATCTCAGTCATGCACCTTTAACTTTTAAACCTTCACGCTTTTATTTTGACATTCTGAACTCTCCAGGAATTCCTTTATGTGTCTGTTTGTAGACAAGTTCACAGTAGTGTAATTCGCTTCTTATTCAAATTCTGGTAAACAAGCACCTCCAGTGCCATTCTAAATGCATATTATAAGTGAACCGAACTTTTGAGCATCTACATCTGAGATGTTCGTGAGTAGCGCTCAAATATTGCGCACCGCGTGAAGGCTAAAAATACCCTATAGTACACTACAATTTATATGTCTGCATGCAAGTAAACTCAATAAAATAACTTAATAAAGGAAGAATTATTAAACTGCCAGACCTTTTGCCATTCTGTGTATAAGTGTACAGTATAGATAAAACATTAACCAATCACAACCAAGTGTGCTTATATAGACGAAGTGCACGTGACTGCCCGCTGTTGTCCTTGAAGCAGCAATAACCCCAGCTTATTATGACCTTATTAAAGAAAAAGTTTGGCGTAGGACCCCATAGATAACTTCTGCGCAGAGGCGCTGTTGGTTCTTGCGGAAGAGACGTGGCCAATGTGAATGTCCAACGTGACCTTATTTTGTTATTTTATGTAACATAAATGCAGAAGTGATGGTATTTTATGAAAAGTTTTCAAACTTTCCCTGGTGCTTGTCAGTAATTCGGGAGATGTGAGATGAGGCTTGTCAGTAATTCAGCAGAATAGACGATTTCAGGGAATGTGAACTTTCAAAAGCAACATGCTGATTTCCCATGTGATTATGTTGCAGTCATTGCGTTTTGGCTTCTCGTGGCAATCTCTTACCTCTTGTTATTGTTCAGATGCAGCAGTTGGAGGCGCAGGTGTTGGAAGCGGAGCATCGAGCATATGAAGCTAACCAGCAGGTAAATTCTGAAAACACTCTTGCAGTGTTAAGTATTATTAAGTATTAATATTGATCAAATATGTAATATGTATACAAAATTTGATTCAGTTATGATTCTTAGCCAAATTATAATTTTTTATCATAACAATTTTAAAGCTGAAAATAGGTCTAGAATTGTATTTTTATAATCAAAGAAACTGCAGAAATTAATTAAAAGTGTGGTTAAAAGTAATTATAATCACTTGTTACATTTTGTAATGGATGCATTGTTGTTTCATTGCTAGATTGATGCATCACAATATATTTCTGCAATTTGTACACAACATATGTTTTCAGTTCATTCCAATTCATTTTATTTGTTTAATGCTTCTCACAATAGATTGCTCCAAAGCAGCTTTACAAATAATAGTGCCTTACAAACCTCCCAGTGAGGACACTGTGGTAAGAAAAAACAAGAGTTTCACCTAGGGTTCGCATATTTATAAACAAATATAAATATATACAAAGTATGCATACCAACATGAATGCAGTACTTACACAATATAGCTTTAATGATAATAATGGCTAATTTGTTGTTTAATTAAATATAATTGTTATATGACTTCTGATAGCGATATGTATGTAAATATGAGAGATGCAGGCAATGTATGACTATTTAATATCTTGTAGTCAATGATTTAAAATTAATAGTTTTATACTTGCTGATTTTGACTCTGTAACACTTGCCATATTTTTGAGTTTTTAGATTTTTGTTCACAATTCAGGAATTTTCTGTGGATCCCATGGCTATATGAGATGTCCACTGTTGTGGAGTATATGGCAGGTCAGGGGTAGATCTGAGCATTACTGAGCATGTGTATGTGTGTGTTGAAGGTGCAATGGATGGAAGAACGTCTAAAGGCATCAGATATCCCATCAGCAGATTCAGAGCTGAGGCTGTTCAAACGATGTCAAAATCTTCAAGCGGTACTGCAGGAAAAAGGTGAACTCATCACTGCCCTAGAGCAACAGCTGGAGGAGCAGGTCAGTCGCACCTCCAACTACAAAAACATTCTCAGCAGGAAATTAAATTTTCACCCGCCAAATGCGGGTATTACATGCACTTTGGCGGGAAATTTTGCTCATCTACCCGCCACTGAGGCAGGCGACATGCAAGACATCTCGGAGTGACATACGTCAAGAAATGCTGTTAGACACAAAGATGTGGGCTTGAACAAACACACTTGATTATATTTTGAAGCACTATCAAAAGAAAAGCTGTCGATGCACGTGTGATTTGCTGCATGTTCAGAGGTTCCTTGGCACTTTGGTATACTCATATTCTAAATATAAGTTTGTGTGTGTGTGTGTGTGTGTGTGTGTATATATATATATATATATATATATATATATATATATAAGCAATATCACACAAGCAAGAGTGCGATATAGCCCTACATCATCACTGCTGTGATTCAGTGCTTATTTAGAGCAATATAGCATGACTACGAGTGTGATATTGTTTATATACAACAGTTCAATGAACAAGTAAATAAAAAAAAAATTAGGAAAAACTGAGTACAATCACAAAAAACACATTGTGCATGGAGAGAGAGAGAGATTGACCATGCGTGTATCTGTGTCTGTTGCCACTCCCAAGCAGAGATGCTGTAGTGTGTTAGTCAGCTTTTCAGAAGATAAGGTAATTTTGGTCAAATGGATCCTATTTTCTCTGTGGAAAAATAGCCGTCCAAGCGGGGTATTCCTCCCTATTTTGCGGTAGCTGGTGCGCAAGAGTCATTTACTATAGAAACCACAATCTCCTCCACCATTTTGTTCTCTCCAATGTGGAAACTCTGGCAAGAGGTAAACGCCTTGTGTTTGTGTGATGAATCAGCCTGTTGTGTCTCTCAGCTGTGATGAGCCTTAATGTTGAAGTTGTTAGTTTAAAGCTATTTCCCAGCTTTAGTAGTGTAGTGGTAATCCGAGAAATCCCGGAGTGCTGATGAATGAAAATACTGACAGACAGCTGTCTCACATCATCTCAGCTGGCTTATTTACACACAAAAAAAATTGTCTTTTGTCACCACCTGCCGGCTAAAATCTGCGGTGTCACAAAAATAAATGTAAAGAGACGCATTTAGCTTTTACACATCTGCACTGCTCTTACACTTTAGTTTCAAAAGGCATGAACAGAAGCGGAGTGATACAAACAGTGAAGCGTCCGAGTGCTGATGTTCTAAGACATTCACTATGCAGACATTCACTGCGACTGCTACCGGGTCCTTGAATAACATATAACGTGCCTAGGTAAGGCAGCCGGTGGAGTTTCTGGTGTCCCCCAAGGGAGTTGGTGCCCTACACAGACTGCATAATATGTGTATAGGGAGCGGCAGTACTGATTACCGGCTAACGGAAACCCTGCTGCTGTCTCCAAGGTTCTGTCACAGTGTCTCTGTTTGAGTGCATTAGCCAATGCAGAAGCTGGAGACACTGCTGGAACCCTGCAGGTAATCTACACTGTTATTAACCCATTTAATCCCACCGGTTACAATTGTGACGGGGTCCAAAAGGAGTTATTGATGTATTTTGCACAGAGTTGTCACTTGTAAATGACAGTGCAGACTTTTTTGATTGAGTGGTGCAAATAGTCACATGACCAGAGCTATTTAATTCCTATTAAATTTAATTGGAAAGATTAGCGAATAAATCCTGTTGTAATAAACTTACAACTACCATATTTTGTACATAATTTGAATTGAGTTGTGTTGTGTTCATTTTCTGTTGTTCAACTCTGTTGGTGGGGTAGGTTTTGTGTGGATGACTGAAAAATACATCTGGATGAAGCATATTTTGTCCACTCATGTTTATAAAGATATTGCAATTAACTACAAAAAATGATGTGATTAATCGCAATTAAATATTTTAATAGTTTGACAGCCTTAAAATACATGTGTGTATATATATGTATGAAAAATCAAAGTGGCTGGAAAAAATTTAAGTAGCTGGTAAAATTGGGCATTCATCCGCTGGTGGACAAAAAGATTAATTTCATACCCTGATTCTCAACATCAATTTTCAGTAGAAACAAGTCACTATTTATGTCAACTGAATCAAAAGTGTGATCCATTTTGGTATGCTACGTGCTTCTGACCTCTACCTCACTGTTTCCTGCAGAAACAGAACCGGATCCAAGATGCCAAGACCGTAGAGGAAAAAGCAGCCAAGATCAAAGAATGGGTTATGCGAAAGCTAAATGAGGTATGATAAAGGAATAGTTCACCAAAAAATGGAAATTCTGTCATTTTACTCACCCTCATGTCACTCCTAATGGAGTTAATTAACAGAGGTTCGAGAGGAGCATGTTAATTTTAATCTGACAAATCACAGCCCGCGAACAGGTGTATATAAGCCGCTGCTTACCTGCTTCCTGTGACAACTCTCCTGACATGAGCGTCTTTCCGGCATTCGGCCCCACCCATTGCCCTCGAACAGACCCAGGCAGTCGGATTATTGGATGCAACTTCGCTGCAAAGCATTCCGCTCCACCAGAATAGCTCTTCCATCCAAACAATCTCGTTATTCAACAGAAGCTGCCACAGCAGCTCTTTTGTTTTTAGCAGTATTGACGGCTACCACTTTAAGTGTTATATTTTTTTTCTTTCTATGCTCCATTCGCCGAAGAAGTTTATAGCGTGAAGTTGCTTCCGCAAACTGGCTGCTCCTGCACTTAAAAAATGTGAAACAGCTCTCTACGACTGCTCATACCAGCTGCCTCCGTGAACGGGTGCCAACGCACACATTTTAACACAAGCTCACTGCCGTGCAGCACTCGCTCTGATCATTCCACAGCACACTGCAGTTATACACAACCTCTGTCCAAACGGACACGAGCCGAATTCGGCTCTGAAAGAGGCAGATCATGCGCCGCGTCCCAACTCATTCATAAACATCCTGCAACGCGTATCGCTTCCTCTCGGCATTATTGACGTATATTGTACAGCAGGGGGCAGTCATACTCCTAAGGAGCGAATGGCCTCGAGTGTATCCTTCAGTAATGATTGCAAGTCCATTTCTCCTAAATATCTGCATGCAGTACAGAGCCAAAGCTCTTATTTCTCAGATCATTTTATGCTTTTTTTCACATTGTTTATTAAGATGTACTTTAATCCCCAGCTCATTTCTACTGCATTTCCGTATGAAAACAAATCCCAATACTCAAGCATTAACAACCTAATTCCTTTCGAAGAATTCACTCTCCACTACCACAGCATCGACCAAGCCATACAAATGATAAAAAATGTCGGAAAAGGAGCCTGGCTAGCTAAAGTCGACATCATTTCAGCATTTAAAATAATGCCTATCCATCCTGATTTCTGGCATCTTTTCGGAGTTCGCTGGCGAGAGAATTATTTTTTCCGTCCACCTTACTTTCGGCTGCAAAAGCAGCCCCAAGATTTTTTTACTTATTGTTTGAAGCTATCTGCCAGATCTTTTCAAATAACTACTCCGTTCCCCACTTAATTCACCTACTAGATGATTTCCTTTTTATCTCGCCTCCCGATGCCCCTCCTGCTGCCCACCTCTTTACCATCCAGAAACGTATTGCCGATTTAGGATTCCAATTTCCCATGAGAAAACAGTGGGTCCCTCCTCATCCATCGAATTCCTAGGTATCATTCTCGACACAGACATCTTTCAAGCCTCCCTGCCAAAAGATAAATCGACAGGATAATCATAATCATGTCCAACCTCCTATCTAACAAAAGCTGCTCTAAACGAGAGCTCCTCTCCATCCTCGTGCATCTCAATTTCAACATGCACATCATTCCCCAAGGCCGCCCTTCATCTCGCACCTCGTCATCCTCACCTCATCCGTCGCTGCGCTAAACGACACAATATCCCTAAACCCATACTGCCGCGCTGACCTCCAGCTCTGGTTAACATTCCTAAAACAATGGAACGGACTTGCCTTCTTTTACGAGGACTTCCTCTCATTCCTTGAAGACATCCAACTTTTCACTGATGCCACCCCATCCGTCTGCTTCGGGGGATTCTACAAAGGTCAATGGTTCGCCTCCACCTGGCCCCCAGAGCTCACCAGCCTTCCACAATCAGCAGCTTCCTAAGCCCTGCACGAATTATACCGTATTGCAGTCGCAGCCTTTCTGTGGGGAAATGAATGGACTTCAAAAAGCATCATAGTCCATTGCGATAATCAGGCTATAGTTCATTGCATTAAAAAAGGCTGTTCTCGTGCCCAATCATGCAGTTTCTAAGATGTCTAATTTAGATTTTAGCCCGTAACCAATTCATTATCTCTGCTAGACACCTACCAGGATCAAAGAATCAAATTGCTGACTCACTTTCCTGCTTTTCAGAAATACAGAGCATTAGCTCCAGAGGCAAACTCGACTCCGATCCCGGTACCTCCCTGTTTGGAACTGAGATTTCTATAGACCATCCCCTCAAACTAATTGAGTCATTAAAATGAATCAAAATCACCACCACTATTGATTATTTTGAACAGTATCAATAACAGCAGACACTGTGAACTATGGTGCAATAAACTCATTTCAAACCTCCACCATTCCGGCATCCCGGCAAAATTTTACTCCAGTCATTCATTCCGTATTGGCGCAGCAACAACAGCTGCCCAATAAAGGTTTATCAGAACAACAAATTCAGTCTCTCGGTCGTTGGTCCTCAGACGCATATCACAGCTTCATCAGATCCAATCGTTTCCACATCAGGAAAGCTAATCAATCACTAACCAGCTAATCCCTTATCAGTACCACCTGTCACCGTCACTCACACTCTCACGCCCTCTCGACCAGCTATCGTACAAGAATGCACCTTCAAACAAATGCGTAAAGCGCTCCCTCTGTTGGGGGGAAGAACAATTCAGCCAAGCCAATTTACCAAATATAATTGTTGCTGGCTTGCTGTCTTAAATACATCCTGCCATAGTCATGGTACCGATCTTTCATCTCAATGCCTTTTTGGGGTAATCAGGACTCGAGTCAAGTCTCGAGCTCCAAGCCCTCCAGTATATGGACAGCAAGCCAAATACGTTTACTGCTTCAGCACAAGATTACATTAACATACGAACTACTGAAATGGAGTTAATTAACAGAGGTTGGGGAGGAGCATGTTAAATTTAATCTGACAAATCACAGCCCGCGAGCAGGAGTATATAAGCCGCTGCTTACCTGCTTCCTGTCACAACTCTCCTGACATCCCACCTCCACCCCATCTCCACCTATTCTCTAGATTCATTATCTAGATATGTAAAGTCCGAGGGGGGCGGGGGGTTAATCAGGAGGACTCGAGTTGAGTCTCGAGCTACAGCAAGCCAAATACGTTTACTGCTTCAACACAAGATTACATTAACATACGAACTACTGAAACCCCTATGCTGTTATTTTGCCAGTGGAACACAAAAGGAGCACATTTTAAAGAATCTTGAAGCTTAGAGTATGTCTACTACACACATGCGAACCAATGCATTTTTACAAATAGTTGAATCACCGTTTTTATATTGAGATTTCCAAAAAATTCAGTGTAGGTGAAGATTTTTTGAACATCAGTTTTTACTTAAATTATTCACGGAAATTTCAATCTGTTCTTTACACAAAACTATTTAGTGGCTTTAGTGAGCATGGAATATAGCACACAAGTCGTATGGACAACCTAGAGGTTCTTTTATGTTTTTTGGTTTGTTTTTTTGTCCTTGTCTGGAGCTTGACAGTCATTGTTATTATAAACTGTCATTGTACTGTATGGCAAGAGCTGTGTAACATATTAAAAAAAAACTGCATACAGGTTTGGAACGACACTGAGTAAATAAAGACAGAATTACCATTTTTGGATGAACTACTCCTTTAATGTTTTTTGCAAGTTTGTGTTTTGGAAAGACATGAAGCATGTAAATGTTTGTTTGTGACCAACCATCACTCTTGTAGTTTGATTTGGAGAATGCTTCTCTGAGAGAGATCAACCAGCAACAGGAGTCTGAGATACAAGACCTGAAAAAACAACTGCAAGGTATTTATATTCACTACACATAACAATGTAGGTTAATGTATGTATAATTACAGTACCTTATTTCCAGCTATGCATGGAATCTGTGCCATCACAATTCCATTGACCGATCAGCAGATTTTAACAAAATTGCATGTTTATTTAATATTTTGGCAAATTTGATCATGCTTTCAGCTACCAATAGGAGTGTAGTAGTACTCTCAGCTTCATAAGTTAATCATAATTGTTTTATATGCTGAAAATGTGATATTGCATGTTCATAAGATACCTTACCTGATGTAAAATTAATATTTAAGAATTAATAATAAAGTCATGACAACTTTAACAAAGGAACCATATGTTTTGACCATCCTCCATTCTAGTTGTTAAGTTTCATGTGATTGTGTTGTGTCTCAGCCATGGAGCAGACTGTGGGTTCAGGTGGCTCAATCCAGTCCAGTGTGGGTGAGGCCCAGCGGCTCAGCAGCCTGACCTTTGGCTGTTTCCAAATCACAGGGAAAAGCCCTCAGATACTGACAGGCCTAGAGCCATCCCAGAAGAGCATCAGCACTCTGCTGGATCAGGACTTTAGGAGACCTTCTACTGGTCAGAAAACAGATATCAGATCTTTAGCTTTTTGACTAATCGGTTAATGTAGATGTAGCATGTAGGGCTGGGCAATATAGTTATAAAGTTTTAATGTGATATATACAGTATATATGGGGTTTCAAATTAGAGGAACTATCACTTCATTCAAACAACTGTTGTTGCCGAACAGATTCCAAAAGTTTAATGCAAGATGTAAAACAGTAAAAATCTTGTTAAAATAGAAAGCTTGTTTTGCACTGTTTTTCACTAAATAAATAAAATGAAGAATTATGTTTAATAATTTTTTTTTAGAAATGCATTAATTTATGTTAATATACTGCAATATTTACTAGCATATATTTTTATAAACATTTTAAAGCATCCAAAATTACACGCAGGGACTTCGACAAACATTTTTGAGTAATGTTTTGAACAATGAATTGATGCTGGCATTCTAAAAGAACTGATTCACTGAAATAAAATGAAAATTTAAAATGTATCGCCAGTTTTGCTACAGAGGTTTAAATTATCTTAGTCTCAGCGCTCTCATACTAATGAGCCTTGACTCGTGACACAAGGCGTGAGCAACAAAATGCCTTACTGGCACTGTCTTTAGGTAATTTTACTATTATTAACTTTAGTGACTATTTGCTCTAGGTGTAAATAGCACCTACCCACACAACACGGCTATTTGCACTCAAACAGTCTGATGGAAACACAGAGATTAAAGACAAACTGTACCCCCTAGTATCACTACAATGGCGTAGTGTGTAAAGATGGCGTAGCAGTGTATTTTTTGTGTGAATGGACCCGGGTTCGATTCCCCCACTTTTCCCCATCCTGTTTCCTATCTCCACTCTTAATATTTCCTTTAATACTGCTTATAATAATAAATTAAAATGAATATAAAGTGATTTGGCAGTGATTTGGTCACATGACGGTCGGGGAGTTGAGAGAAAAAGTTTGAGCTGGGAAAAATTAACCAGGATTTTACTATAGTAATATTGTAGTAACTATGTTTTTTGGTGGAAGCCACATTTTTAATGCAGTAGCCATGGTTTACTACAGTAATATGGTGTTAATATAGTAACCATGTTGCGGTTACTATGATTTTACTAAAAAATACCATATTGATGCTATGGTTACTGTAGTAAAACAATGGTTAATTTTTGTAAGGGAAGGTTAAGGTTAGGTTTAGGGGTAGGGGTTGGTGTAGGGTGTCTGTGGGACTCTAAATAAACACAATAAAAACACTGTAATGATGCCCGTATACTGTTAGTATTTATTTAGGAGTGCAAATAGTATCTGCCACTATGTGCACTGGGGCGCAAATAGAATCTGTCACTATTTGCACTTAGTTCAAATTGTATCTATTGTTAATAGCACTTTGTGCAAATTGCCGCTGCCTAACTTTATATACGTAAATGTAAAGCGCATTATTTTGTGCGATATTCACAATGTAGGTAGGTTAATTTTATACAAGCAAAAACATAATATTGAATATACTGTAAGTATTCAATATATCACACCACCCTAATTTAGCTTAAAGGAATAGTTCACCCAAAACTGAAAATTCTGTCATAATTTACTCACCCTCATGCTGTTCCATGTCATTCGTTAGTGATAAGCTCTCGCTTGAACACGCAAGCCACTGTGAATGAGCTACTCTCATGCTATCATGAACGTGCAATGGACTCACTGCAAAATTACTTAAATTCTGGCTTGTTTCACACCGTATGCCTTAAGAAAACTTGCAATATAATGCACAAGCCCCATGGACTACTTTCATGATACTTTTGAGTCCTTTGTAAGCTTTAAAGTGAGTCACTATCAGCTGCAATCACATTAATTAAAACATCTTCTTTTGTGTTCTGCTTAAGAAAGAAAGTCATACTTGTTTAGATTACATGAAGGTGAGTATTTTTAGTTGAACTATTCCTTTAAGTTTCTCTTAGGATGATTTCTGATTCTAAGTACAGTATGTGTCTTTGGTGTGATCCAGATTGTGGAATGAAACAAGACCCAGAAATCGAGCATGTTGGCCGTTGCTCTAAGGTGGTGTTAGAGGATGAGGGTGAGAGTGACACTACAGGTGGCACACTGTCTCGCGGCGTCTCCTCTGTGCTCTCCAGTGCTGCCTCTGAAGGGGACAGTGTTCTTTTTGGAGGTCAGCATTTTACCCGACCCACTAGTGAGACGTACCTCACCGCCTCTGATGACAGTAGCTCACTGTTCGATGACGACATGCATTATGCGGAGTACTCCAAACTTTTCCTGCCCGGTCCCAAGAGCTCTACGAAGAAAGACGGTGAGAAAGAAGACACTGAAGATGGCTGCTCCAATGATCTGAATAAACGCTTCCAGTCCCAATGTCTTGATTCCTCGTCCTCTTCCAGTGAGACAAACACCCCCCTCAGTCCCATCATAACACCAGCTCTCACACCAAAGCGGCCCACCCCTTCTCAGGACTCTCAGGACACCCCAGCCTCGCCCAAACAGCCACGTCTACGCAATCCCAGCACGTTTAACGTTAGTTTGGCATTGGTCAAGAAGCATCTAAGCCAGCCTCCACTGTACAGCGAAGCCGCACATGGGAGAACACGGAACGCCATCAGCATGCTGCGTCCTCTTTGGCCTCAGGAAACAGACTTGGACCAGGAGCAGAAGATGGAGACAGTTGAACGAGAGCATCCTGATGTGCCTTTAGAACCACCAGCTGAAGTGCCACCTGAAGAACCTGATACACTCGAAATCTCTGCAGCCGTGCATGGGAGTACACCCCCAACTCCTCCCCTGCACAGGCTGCCCTCTTGGGTGAGTCATGCGAGATATAGTCTTGTGTTCATGCAGCATAAAGTCTGGTCAATATTGCATCTTTTTCTGCCCATTTTCTGGAACTGCCTCCTTGGATGCTGCCACAATAATAGCCCATTGTGGAATAAACTTGGCGCAGCAGTCTCCGCAAACATGTACAGAAAACACTGATGAAATTAGCAGAAATGTGTGTAGGCTTTGTGATCACGTTTTCTGTCCATCCAAAAGTATAAAGCTGATTATTTCACAGAAGGAAAAAGTGGAATTTACAATTGCTTAGCCCATTTGCTTACTGCTTAGATCCTCAAACAAAATTTTTAATATCTTTAAAAGATTTGAAGCCACAAATCTGGTCAAATTCAACACATCCAGTGATTAGTTCTTCCTTACAAGCACTCATAATATCAAACTGTATAAAAATAATATCATTCCCTGGACCGTCAGAATATATGTTGTTTTATTTGATGTTTTAAACATTTGATTTAACTTTATCTGCAGGAGAGCAGAATCTATGCTGTGGCAAAATCTGGAATTCGTCTATCAGAGATGTCATGCACAGATGTAGCTAATAAAGGTGTGTTTTAGTTTTTGCCTTTAAAAGTCACTATTTTCATTCTTCTTTATCCATCTGTGCTATACTCTTACTGTATGTCAAAAATGTCTCATTTGTGTATATTTTAGGACCGTCAATTAATTAACATTTTTAATCGAATGAATTACATGATGTGCTGACTAATTAATCACATTTAATCACATACTAGTATTTACTGAGAAAGGCCTCCAACTAAAGGTAATTTAAAGGAGTGTTTCACTTTGGTTGCTTCGCATCTCACAAGTTTTCAGCGCCTCTAGTTATAAGCGCTGTGTTTTTAGGAAGCTGTGTCAAATTAAATGTATTTTGAAACTTTGAAAAACACATCCCGAGATCCTTGAATTCTGCCCCCTACTGTATAAAGGTGGTACATAAAGCTTAAATTGCTCCAATAGTAACATTATAAACATGCGAGTGTTTATTGACACTACCTTTAGATACTGTAAATATGTAAGGATACTCCTGGATCAACAGCCTTGTTGGACCTGGAACAACATTCCTATCAACCAGTCAGATTTCAGGGTTTGGGTTAATGTTAGGGTTGGTTTAGGACTAGGGTTAGTGGTTTGGACAACATTCTTATTAAACCATCATTTCCCTCTGATTTTCTTTCTTATGATTTCCCTCATAGTTTTAGGTTAGGGGTTGTGTTTGGCCCGTCATGGTTTGATAGAAATGTACCTTTTTGGCTAAATAACGGTGTGGATTTACTGACAGCCAGTAAATCTGACCCTAAATGTCCTTTCCTCCTCGTTCAGACTCCTCCTACCCATCATCATACCCCGCCCATATTCTCTACACATCCCTCATCTACAGGAACACCAGTATGCCTGTCTTCACCACACTCAAAGGGGTACATATGTTTGTTTTTAGTTGTATTTTTGAAATTGTGGCTGTCTGGCCTACTTAGCATACCATGGTGCTAAACTGTGTTCGTTGCCATAATTGTTAACATGTGTGAATGCAAAATGGCTGCATTTTTGTTAAGGGTGTGCATTGTGCGTGATACCTAGAAATGGCAGAGTACTGTATTTGTTTGTACTCTCATAGAGGGCCACGTTGTTAAGCAATAGTCGGTTCTCTGAAGAGTCGTCTAGTTCCGAGGAGGAGGACAGTTCAGAGGAGGGTCAGTCTGGAGAGGAAGACAGCTCTGTGTGCAGCTCTTATACATCTGCATCAGACTCACACAAGATCAGCAGCCACGGAAGCCCCCGCTCTCTCAAGAGAGGTAAATGAAATGAAAGAATGGGGACATGGGCTCTTAAACTCCAAAAAGAACAATAAACCACCATAAAAGTACCTTTAAAGTAGTCCATACAACAAAATCTATCTGTGTTAATTGGTTTATGCTTAAACTGTTTATGACCATACCCCAACAAAGGAAAATCATTTAAGGCCTTTACATGACCTTACAGTATTGGCTCATTAAACATAATCAGTGTAATATTGTACATGTAAACACACTCATTGATATCAAACCTGGCACGATGTGTCTTGACGTGCAAAGTTTTAATATGTATAAAGGAATAGCTCACGCAAAAATAAAAATTGTCTTATCATTTACTCCATCCCAGATGTGTGACTTTCTTTCTTCTTCTGAACAGAGATTAAGATTTTTAGAAGAATATCTCAGCTCTGTAAGTTCATTCATGCAAGTGAATGGTAACCAAAACTTTGAAGCTCCGAAAAAAGCACATAAAGGCAGCATAAAAGTAAATCATATGACTCAATCATAATCAGAAGGAGCTTTATTGCTAAGTATCCTTCCACATACAAGGAATTTTTCTTGGTGTAGAAGCTTCCAGGTGCACAAACAATACAGCAACAAAATAATAAAAATATAGAATAAAAATAAAAAGCGAATAGAAATATAAGTATATATAGAAATACACAAAAAGACAGAAATACATATATAGTATGTACAAATACAAATCTGTTATATACAGTGCAAGGGAATGTAATGCAGAAGAGGTAGGATATGTTAAATCATATAATTGTCTAGGATGTGTATTGCATGTAATTATAGTATAGTTTTTAACTGTTCATGAGATGGATAGCCTGAGGCAAAAAACTGTTCTTATGCCTGACGGTTCTGGTGCTCAGTGCTCTGTAGCACCAGGAAGAAGGCAACAGTTCAAAAAGGTATTGGGCAGGGTGAGTGGGGTCCAGAGTGATTTTTCCAGCCCTTTTCCTCACTCTGGAAGTGTACAGTTCTTGAAGGAAGGGCAGGGGGCAACCAATAATCCTCTCAGCAGTCCGAACTGCCCTTTGTAGTCTTCTGATGTCCGATTTCATAGCTGAACCAAACGAGACATTTATTGAAGTGCAGAGGACAGACTCAGTGACTGCTGAGTAGAACTGTATCAGCAGCGCCTGTGGCAGGTTGAACTTCCTCAACTGGCAAAGGAAGTACAACCTCTACTGGGCCTTTTTCACAGTGGAGTCAATGTGGGTCTCCCAGTTCAGGTCCTGTGAGATGGTAGTGCCCAGGAACCTGAATGACTCCAGTGGTTTAATCCATGTCTTCTGAAGCGATATGATAGGTGTGGGTGAGAAACAGATCAATGTTTAAGTCCTTTTTTTACTATAAATCTCTACCTATTTCCAGCCCCAACCAGTATGTGGCGATATGCACAAAGAATGTGAATCAGCAAAAAACAAAAGAAGAAGAATGTGGATGTGAACGTTGAGATTGATGCTATAGAAGGACTTAAATATTGATCTGTTTCTCACCCACACCTACCATATCGCTTTTGAAGACATTGACTTTTGAAGCCACTGGAGCCTTATGGATTACTTTTATGCTGCCTTTATGTGCTTTTTGGAGATTCAAAGTTTTGGTCACCATTCACTTGCATTGCATGGACCTATAGAGCTGAAATATTCTTCTAAAAATCTTCATTTGTGTTCTGAAGAAGAAAGAAAGTCATACACATCTGGGATGACATGAGGGCGAGTAAATGATGAGAGAATTTTCATATTTTGGGTGAACCATCCTTTTAAGCGCGAATGAGATTTGAGAGCTAAGGTGGAGGGGAATATTTTCGGCTTAAATATTGTGTGTTCCTGACAGAAAGCTATTTTACAGCCTCAGATGACCTGGAAATACTTGGACTGCTTTTATAATATGTTTTATGGTGCTTTTTTTATTTATTTATTTTTTTTTATTTGTAAAGCTTCACTGCACAGAACTGCATAGAAAACAACTGTATGAAAATTTCCTTTTGTGTTCAGCCGTGTCATTGTCTTCTATGACATCTGAGAGTGACTACGCCATCCCACCTGATGCTTACTCCACTGATACTGAGTGCTCTGAACCTGAGAATAAACTACCAAAGACCTGCTCCTCCAGCACTGACAACGGCAAGAGTGTACGACATACACACACGCACACACACGCACACACACACACACACGGTTTCTCAATAAATCACACATAATGTACAAAACCAAATGAAAATATGTTGTGTCCCAGGAGTCAATGGAGAAGTCTGGGTACCTGCTGAAGATGGTCAAGACTTGGAAGAAAGCATGGAAGAGGCGCTGGTTCGTTTTGAAGGACGGGGAGCTTTTGTACTACAAGTCACCTGTCAGTTTAAATGGCTCACATATTTCTGACCTTCTTAAAGCAATAGTACACCCAGAAAATGGAAGTTCTGTCATTATTGTACTCACACTCATGTCATTCCAAACCTGTATGAAGAAATTTTGAAGATACAAGGATGGTTCATTGTGACCACGTCTGTCAAGCTCTAAAAAGTAAAAAAATTAATAAAAAAAAAAAATTAAAAATAAAGTACTGTTTAAGTAGTCCATTTGATTTATGCGCTATACTCTGAGTCTATTCTGAGGAACTGAGCAACATTTATGTCATTATTCACCAATAATCTTTCCCTCCAATGAAGCTTTGAAATGTCATTTGTGTCCATGTTCAGATTAAAAATAGCATGTAAATTCACCATGTTGCGTTTGATGTCATTAAGACTGTTACAGTAGCTCTCGCATGTTTTGCATCTGAACTGTGCCAGTTCAACTATGTTGAATGTAGAATGAGATTTCAGAGCTGCAGCAGAAGTAAAGATTATCAGGGAAGAAACACTATTCCTCTCAGAAAGCTATTGTATGGCTTCAGAAGACTAGAGTCTTTCAATTTCATCAGTTTCATAAATTTCTTCTTTTGTGTTCCACAGAAACAATAACAGCATATTTGCTTGGAGTGACATGATGATGAGTAAATAATGACAGAATTTAGATTGGGGTGAAATATTCCTTTAAACATATAGTGGGCAAACTGCTAATAAAAAGCAACTTGGCTTCTGTTGTTTTTTGAACGTTTGTTTTTCATAGAGTGATGTCATCCGTAAACCCCAAGGTCAGATTGAGCTCAATGCTTGTAGCAGCATAGCTCGTGGTGATGGGAAACAAATGCTTCAGGTATTGTGTGTGTGTGTGTTAAGTTATTGAATTTGCTCACATATCTCTGAGGTCTCAGATGTACAGGTCCATATTGTTTCACATGACTGTCCGTGTTGATGTTATGCCCCTCAGGTGGTGACAGGTAAGAGTGTGTATAATCTTAAAGCAGATTCTCCAAACCTCCTGGAGGAGTGGCTGAGGGTTCTGCAAAGCGTACTGAGAATCAGAGCTGCTAGTCCGCTCTTTACCAACCCTGACTTAAGGCCCGTCATGAAAGGACACATGACAAAGGTATCACATTGGAAAGAACAATCACAAATCTATTTAAAAAAAGAAAAAAAAAATGTCCCATTTGATTTTTGACATGAAATACCTTCAATAACAAAACAAAAATAAAGATGTTTTTGGAAAACATTTGGGGAATGTTGCCATTTGACAATTCTCTACAACAATGGAAAATAGTCAAAAAATGTGTTTACACACACTAAAGCTATCTGAGCACTTCGTTGTGTATATTTCCGTAATGGTGACCTAGGGGCAAAAATAAACATATTATTGGTTTCTTTTGTAGTGCACTCAGTAATTTTTAATTAAAAAATTCCTTTAGAATTTATTCCATTATTCCTAAAGAAATGTATTGTAATTTTTAAAATAAATGGATAAATCATGACCACTCACATGAGATGAAATTGGACACTTTCATTCATGCTCTTAAAGGAGTATTTCGGGTTCGATACACATTAGTCTCATTCGACAGCATTTGTGCCATAATGTTGATTATTACAATTAAATTAATTTAAACTCATCCCTCCTTTTCTTAAAAAAGAGCTAAATTCTGCATTGCATTGAGGCACTTACAATGGAAGTGAATGGGGTCAATTCATAAACATTAAAATACTCACCATTTCAAATGTATAGCTACAAGACATAAACAATATGTGTGCTAATATGATTTTAGTTTGATAAAATCGCTTATTTACCTTTTCCGTGTAAATGTATATGCAATTTTACAACTTCGTGGTAAACCATGAGAATCGACTGTAATCATGAGAAAACGACCGAAAATATGATGATTTAAAAAACTTGACAGCAAAAATAATAAATGAGTTTAAAAAGAAGAATTAATGTTAGTACTTTTATAAAATTATTAGCTTCTCATTTCTGCTTTTAAAACCTCTAAAAATTGTCCACATTCACTTCCATTGTAAGTGCCTCACTGTAACCTTGATTTTTGCTTTTTTTAAAGTAAAGGAGGGACGAGTCGAAATTATATTTTGTGGTAATCAACATTATGCCACAAACGCTGTCGACTAAGCTTAACTTGTATTGAATCCTAAATATTCCTTTAAATTGATCACGCCCGACTGTGAATTGTGAATTTCTATAATGGCATCGGTAACTATAAACTATGCGTTTGAATGATGCTACACCCACGCCACTAGGTGTCAGTGCAAGTCCAAGATGACATGAACAAAATATTATCGAGTGCACTTTTGAAGACCCATTTAATTAATTTATTTTTTCCATTCATAACGAGAAAGTTGCCATATGACTACACTTTACCATTAAGGTTTAAATCTGTAATCAAAAGTCAGATTTCAATATAAACTCAAACATTTCTCATAAAATTTTACTAAGAACATTATCTATAGCTCTTAAACCACAGTGTACAGTATGTCAACAACTGTTTCAGTTGTTTAATTTTTTTTTTTTTTTTCAGTTAATTTCATTGCGTTTATTATCAGTAAGATTTTTTTTCTGTTAAACAGTTTTTATTGATTCATACAATTGACAAAGAAAAGCAAAACATATATTCACAGAATCAACATTTAACCCCCATTATTCCCTTTCCCCATCCCAATCCCCAACCCCAACCCCACCCTGACCCTCAACAAATATCCTTGTGGTCACACTTGAATATACACACACACAAAAAAAGTGTGAAAAATATATATAAAAATAAATAAATAAATAAAAATAATCACACACATTTAAAACTACACTTCTCTCTCCACTGCCCCTACCCAAGAGCCCTCCAAGAAGGCCAAGTAGCTGCCCCATTTTTTATTAAATGAATCTAACTTGCCTAGCCTTCTACATGAAATTTCCTCGAATGCCGCCACACTCCCCATCTCTGTGCACCACTCTTGAAATTGGGGCACTCCAGCTGAATTCCATCCCCTAAGAACAATCTGTCTGCCAATCATAACACTGGCTAGAACCCAATTTTTTTATAGATTTATCCCCTATATTAATGACCGCCTCATCGCCTAAAATACAGAGTCTGAGACAAAATGAAATTTGAGTGCCCAATACATCACACATAAAACTCTGAACCCTCAACCAAAATTCTTGGATCTTAACACACCACCAAAAAACATGGGTTGTGTCTCCATCTTCTGATTGGCATCCCCAGCAGGTGGGTTTATCTTTCAGACCAAGCCTATACAATCTAGAGTGGGTCCAATAGAATCGATGTAAAATCTTAAATTGCATAAGGCGCACCCTTGCATCTCTAGATGCAGACTTTACATTTTTTAGAATCCTAGCCCACTTTCCTTCCTCCAATACCAAGTTTAAATCATTCTCCCATAATCTCTTGAGAAGTAGAAGCTCTGTCCCCAGAGCAGGGAGTAATACACTGATTCCTCGTGACCTTTTCCAAAAGCAGTAATCACCACTCCCAGAGTATCTGCCGCTTTAGGGGGGTGTATGCTACTCCCAAAAATAAATAAATACCTAAAGAACTGAGACCTGGGAATCCCAAAATGTTGAACCAAATTTTCAAAGGATCTCAACACTCCACTCTCATATAGGTCACCGAGTGTATTAACTTCCCTCTCAATCCACTCTGACCAGCAGAAAGGGGACTTATTAATACATAATTTGGGGTTCAGCCATATGCTCGAGGCTACATCTAAATAAATGTCCTAATTAAACACTCTGGACACTTTTGTCCATACCGAGTGCAAATGCGAGATAACAGGGTTTTATCTCAACTTCTCCGGTTAGTTTGATAGAAAGGCTTTGCAATGGCGAAATTGGGGCAAGAACTTCCTGTTCAATACAAAACCAGGGAGGGGTTCTCTCAGGTGGAAGCAACCAATGAGCCAAATGTCTGAGACCGAATGCATAATAATAAAACAAAATCTTGTGTAGGCCTAGCCCACATTTGTCAATCGGCTTATGCAACTTACTGAAATGTTATCTGGGATGTTTACCATTCCAAATGAAGGACTTTGCTATGCTATAAAATTACTTGAAATAAGAGAGGGGGACATCTACAGGGAGAGATTGTAGCAGGTAGTTGAATTTTGGAATCCAATTCATTTTAATAACATTAACCTTCCCAATCATAGATAAATGTAATGAAGCCCACCTGCCCACATCGCTCAAAAACCTTTTTATTAAGGGGTCAAAATTAACTCTGACTAAATCACAAAAATTTGCTGGGAATAAAATACCCAAATATTTAATGCCCTGTTTGGGCCACTGGAAGGCACCTGACTGAAAATCCATTTCAGTACCCTCTCAGAACCAAAGCTTCAGATTTAGACCAATTAACTCTGTATTCCGAGAACTTAGAAAAGGAATTGATAATTCTGTCTAGGCAAGGCTTAGATCTAGTGGGGTCGGAGACGAATAATAAAATATCATCTGCGTAAAGCAAAAGCTTATGCGCCACACCTCCTGACATCACCCCTAGAAAATCA
The DNA here is from genome assembly GCF_019703515.2 of Myxocyprinus asiaticus. NCBI lineage: Eukaryota > Metazoa > Chordata > Actinopteri > Cypriniformes > Catostomidae > Myxocyprinus > Myxocyprinus asiaticus. The sequence goes on from NC_059366.1 coordinate 12,387,107, forward strand.
TCCTCCTTTCTTATTGCATCTGCTAATGGTTCCAGGGCAAGACAGAATAATAATGGGGAAAGAGGGCAACCCAGCCAGGTGCCCCTATCCAGAGTAAAATAATCTGAAATTAATCCATTTGTTTGTACCGCTGCAACCGGGTGTCTATAAAGTAACTTAATCCATCCAATAGAAGTATTTCCGAACCCGTATATTTCCAAAATCTTAAAAAGATAATCCCATTCTACCATATCAAATGCCTTTTCAGCATCAAGTGAGATGGCAGCGACTAGAATCATTTGCCACTGACCACATGATATTGATGAAAGGTTATCAGAAGAGCTATGGCCCCGAATAAACCCCACCTGATCTATATGTATAAGACATGTCATAACTTATCTGTTAGTCAAAATTTTTGACAATATTTTAACATCTAGCTGGATCAGGGAAATTGGACGGTGACTCTTACACTCACTTGGATCTTTGTCCTTTTTAAGAATCAGACTGATCCGGGCTTGTGTCATGGTTGGTGGAAGCTTTCCATTCTTTAATGATTCCGTATAAACTTCTAACAAAAGTGGAGACAGTTCTGTAGCATAAGATCTAAAATATTCAGCAGCAAAGCTGTCGGGCCCCGCAGCCTTGCCTGCTCCTCCAAAGTTATCTCAGAATCAAGATAATTTTTTGCTCAGTCGTCAGTTTAGGAAGTTCTAATGGTTCCACAAAGTTTCTAATATCTTCATCAGTAGACGAAGACATGGAACTATAGAGATCAAGATAGAATTCTTAAAAGTCTTATTAATATCTGTGGCCGAGGTAAATATTTCACCACTAGCAGATTTCACTGAGGGAATGGTAGAAAAAGACTCTCTGTTTATATATCTAGCCAGAAGTTTTCCTGCTTTGTCCCCCGACTCAAAATCTTGCCCTGAATAGCCAAAACTCCACCTTCCGTGACAAAATAGTATTATATCTGTATTTCAATTGGGTCAATTCTCTGAGGCCATCAGACAACATTCGGCTCTTCAGCTCTGCCTCGGCACTTTTAATATTCCCTTCCAGTTCCACGAGTTCTTGTGCTTTGGATTTTTTGGTGAAAGCGGCATACTGTATAATCCGGCCCCTAAGAACCGCCTTAAGTGCCTCCCAATCAGTTGTTTCATTTGTTTCTGTTTCTCCTATTGAATTTTAGGAGAAACATCTGAGACAAAGTTATTACTTAAACAATTAAGAACATTGTTTGCTAAGTGCTTTCTAATGTCTTTGACTTTTCAAGGTGAACCATGGCTATTCTAAACATGTGTGGTGTGCGCTGTTTGGGAAGACGCTATATTATTTCAGAAGTCAAGAGGATAAGGTCTTCTCTCTCATTAAATCAAAGTCATCTTACACAGGACTTCTGTATGTGCACGTACAGTATATGCTGTATATTTGTTTACTCGACAGTTTCCTCTGGGTCAAATCAAATTATGGGAAGCTTGTGTGGAGGAAGTTGATAAGTCATGTGACTCAGCTGAAGTCTCTGCTCAGTACACACTCTCCATTCAGCCAGTGAATCAGGGCCCAACATACCTGCTCATCGACTCACCTCATGAGAAGGTAGGCTGTAAAATACCTCCCAAGGCTGCAGATTTTCCATAAAGGAATATTCTAGGTTATTGACAGCTGTTTATTACACAGATGCATTGACATTCAGCTGAAAATAACCCAAAAAAGTTCCCCTAACCCGAGTCCCGAGCATTGATATTGTTGGTGTATTTTCTTTTTCTTCTTAAAAGTGTTATTAGGAAGACATTGGTTATAAAAATGAAAAATATATCATAATGTTTATGCATACTTAGTGAATTATGTGGTGAATTTTGGAATAATGTAGCAAAATTTGCAACGAGTTTTCAAAGTAGCAAAATGTTGCCACTTTGATTTCAAGTATGCAAACACATAAGCTTTTACTTTCTTGAGAAGTCTTCAGCACGTTAGGAGGTTGAAATGTGGGTAAGTTCATCTCTGACACTATAGTTTTATTTTGCTATGTAAAAAATAATTTGGAATATTTATTTACGAATAACTAAATAGGGAAAATAAATGTGTCAGATTTCCGGAGGTTGCTTCTGTCACTCAGCATGTTGGGAATTGAGAAAAAAAACAACAAACTAAAAACAGGTGAAATACTTACATTGAAGATTGCTAAATGTAATCCAATACACTCAGCAGTGATGTCAGTAGGCAGTGACCATGTTGTGTGACTTTGGCATGGTAGGAGATTCAAATTTTTTAAATTTAATTTAAAATTCAAAACATTTTAAATGACAAATTTTGAAAAGTGTGAGCTGCTGCTAAGTAGACCAAAACTTTGGAAAAAAAAAGAAAATGGGCTGAAATATTGCTTTAACCCTCAGAGAAAGACAGCTGTTGTTTAAACATTTTAATATTATTTTTGCTTTATTATAATTACAAAATAAAATATTCTAATCAAATATGTATACTACAAATTTGCTATAAATTTGTCTGTCTCCAGGGGTTAAAGTAAAATGTCACCCCCAGTTTTTTTACGCATTGTTTTAGTCCTCAGTCAGCATTTATATGATTTACATTGCTCTTGTAATTTATCTGAAAACCAAAGAATTACTCAGAATTTGCATGCGTTTCACTCCAGGACATTGAGAGTATGTGAGAGCTCTACTGAATCACTTGGTGTGAGTCAGCAGTGTGCCATGTATGTGTTCCAGTGGATATCTGTGTGTGTTCCTCTCCTGTAGATGGCATGGCTGTATCATCTGTGTGTGGCAGCAGGCACTGCAGTGGGGAAGGTGGGCACTGAGTTTGAGCAGCTGGTTGGTAAACTGCTCAGTTTGGAGGGAGATCCAGGTAACAGTCTGACAGCTGCATGCTGTGATCCTATTATTATGTTCATATATTTCATGGTAGTAGTGGAGGATCCTGTATACTGCCCTTTCAGCAGTGTAAACATAGTTTAATGGCCATGTTTGTCCTGTGCTTTATCAGGGTCTCAGATCTGGAGACACTCAACATTGTGTTACACTAAGGAAGGACTGTCGTCTCCACTCAGCACCCTGCCCTCTCAGGCTCTACAGACTGAAGCCATAAAGCTCTTTAAGGTGAGGATATTAATACCAGTAAGCAGACGTAGGTCGCAGAGATGTCTGTGAAAAGCTTCTTTTCTACCATCGGCTCGAACGGTGCTTGTTGTGGAACCGTGCCATTCTGCAATGACTCGGACTCATTGTCACAGTTACGCCATCACTGAAGGCGTTCCACCTGCATGGTTGAAAACGGTTAGCTAACCGCACTGAGAAATCTGTGTGCAGGGAATGGTTTGTAATTGCACCATAAGGAACCATGTTCAAGTGGAACTACTACTGGAACCATAACTCAAGCGTTCGGCCCGATGGTGAAAATTGCTTAATGAGTGCAATCCTGAAAACACAACATTCAAATTTAGCGTCATATTTGTGTACAACACTAGTGGTCGACCGATATATCGCAGAGGTTGATAAATATTCCCGTTTGGCCGATTTGTTTGTTGAGGGCACCAAGAAACGCCTGCTTGCATGTGAATTGAATGAAACATGTAAACGACCAGTCGGTTGGTTTTGTTGTTACGTGCCATCATGTTACTACAATAACAGTGTGCAACACAGTGTCATTTAAACGGTCCACATATCAGAGCCACGGCAGACACGTTAATTTAAGTGCTCGTAAGTTTCATTCTCCCTCTCTCTCCTCAACAGCTGAACTTGTAACTTTTAACTGTCCTGTCTAATGATAAAAAGGCAAATATCAATAAAACTAATATCATATACCGTCTGCAAATATGCGCATATCTCACAACACTTGGGCAGATCCAGCATCCTGTGGAGCGCTCATTTATTTACCACTAAAGCACACATTCTATCAGCCTCTCCTCAACAGTTCCCTGTCACCTTGCTAAATGCTAAAATGCAAATATCAGCAAAAATTGTATTATATACTGTTTGCAGATATGCAGATATCTCCTTTAAACAGATGTAATTCACGAACCTCTCAAAAATCCAGCATTTTATTCCTGTTGAGCGCTCACCTAATATCTTCCTCTGAAGCGCGTATTCCATCAGCCAGAATCAAAAACTTCAGGATCAGGATCAAACGTCCCTCTGATTCACAAATCATGATGGTCACTCCATGTCAATCAAAGCAGGCGTTCCAGGCCTTTTAAACTGTCAGGAAATTGCTGCTCGCGCTGGATCCGCACGAGTGCGTGAGTGCAACTTCAAGGCTGCGTCCGAAACCAGGAAAATGCTGCCTCTGGAGACTGTTTATGGAGATAGGATGAAAATAAGGTGCTTTTCAAACAGTTCGGAGACCAGTTTCCTTAAGAGTTCCATTCATTCAGAACAGCTGTCAGTTAAGCCATTAACTGATTAGGCAGCAAGGTAGCAATCAGCTGCCTATGTTTTCGATGCAGCCCAAAGTAAAGCGCTTCACATGCGCTATATGTAAATGTCTTATTTACTATACACTGTATGTACAATTGGTTTGATTCGGTATTTCTTGAGTAAATACGATTGTTGATGCGCAAATGCCATCAATGGTTGCTGGACTATTGTGTGTACTGTTATTTCTTCCTAATATATTAACAATTTCTTCATGTCCAAAAAATTACTAAAGTTTGATGACTAAACAGAAATCTGTAGAAACTGCTATCTACCATTTAAAATACAATACAATTTTTTAGTTTTGTGTGAAATTGAGTAAATATAGTGCTAAATAAAAGTTTATATATATATATATATATATATATATATATATATATATATAATGTATACACTAACAGTCAAAAGTTTTGAAACACTTGCCTGAAATGTTTCTCATGATCTGAAAAATCTTTTGATCTGAAGGTGTATGCTTAAATGTTTGAAATTAGTTTTGTAGACAAAAATATAATTGTGCCACCATATTAATTTATTTAATTACAAAACTAAACTTTAATAAAAAAAAAATATATATTTTTTTTTTAAATTGATGACTTGGACCAAATAATAAAGAAAAGCAGCCAATAAGTGCCCAACATAGATGGGAACTCCTTCAATACTGTTTAAAAATCATCCCAGGGTGATACCTCAAGAAGTTGGTTGAGAAAATGTCAAGAGTACATGTCTGCAAATTCTAGGCAAAGGGTGACTACTTTGAAGATGCTCAAATATAACACAGTTTTGATTTATTTTGGATTTTGTTTAGTCACAACATAATTTCCATAGTTCCATTTATGTTATTCCATAGTTTTGATGACTTTACTATTATTCTAAAATGTGAAAAAAATGTGTGTGTTTCAAAACTTTTGACCGGTATTGTGTGTATGTATATATATATATATATATATATATATATTTATTTATTTTTTTGTTTGGGGGAAATTTTATGTTTGCTGTTTATTATATGTATCGGCCACGCTGATCTCTGGATATCGGCATCGGCCATTAAAAAACCCATATCGGTCGACCACTAGTACAAACATCCAATAACCATTTTAAAAAGATCAGATTTGCAAGTAAATCTCACCCAATAAATGTCATGAACATGTAAAGGTTATATTTTTTTAGATTTTAGTCATTTTATTTTGCTATATATTTATATTTACTCAGTATGTATGAATATACAGTATGTATATGTATTATATATATATACTGTGTGTGTGTGTGTGTGTGTGTGTGTGTGTGTATTACATATTAATCACATTTCTACAGTTTATACAGTATTTATACATCATGGAAGCATTTGTTGTATTGCCTTTAATTTATGCTGATTTAAATTTAAGATGATTTATATCATTACTGAAATTTGTAATTACAAATATATATATATGCAATTATCTAATCAGCCAATCATGTGGCAACAGTGTAATGTATGAAATCATTCAAATACAGGTCAGGAGCTTCAATTAATGTTCACATCAACCATCAGAATGGGGGAAAAAATGTGATCTCAGTGGTTTAGACCGTGGCATGATTGTTGGTGCCAGATGGGCTGGTTTGAGTATTTCTGTAACTGCTGATCTCCTGGGATTTTCACACACAACAGTCTCTAGAGTGTATAGAGAATAGTGCGAAAAACAAAAAACATCCAGTGAGCGGCAGTTCTGTGGACGAAAACAGCTTGTTAATGACAGAGGTCAGAGGAGAATGGCCAGACTGGTCTAAGCTGACAGGAAGGTTACAACAGTTCTTTGCAGAAAAATATTTCTGAACATACAACATGTCGAACATTGAGGCTAATGGGCTACAACAGCAGAAGACCACGTTGAGTTCCACTTCTGTCAGCCAAGAACAGAAAGCTGAGGCTGCAGTGGGCCTACCATTTGTGTACCTCAGCAGAAATCCAGATTTGTAAGACCAGGCAATGTCTTTTCAATCATCTACTGTACAGTTTTGGTGAGCCTGTGCCAACTGTAGTCTCAGTTTCCTGTTCTTAGCTGACAGTAATGGTACCCGGAGGGGTCTTCTGCTGCTGTAGCCCATCGACATGTTGTATGTTCAGAAATGTTTTTCTGAAAAGAACTGTTGTAACACGTGTTTATTTGGGTTACTGTCACCTTCCTGTCAGCTTAGACCAGTCTGGCCATTCTCCTCTGACCTCTGTCATTAACAAGGCATATTCGTGGGGGGGCCTGGGTAGCTCAGCGAGTATTGACGCTGACTGCCACCCCTGGAGTCGTGAGTTCGAATCCAGGGCATGCTGAGTGACTCCAGCCAGGTCACCCAAGCAACCAAATTGGCCCAGTTGCTAGGGAGGGTAGAGTTACATGGGTTAACCTCCTCATGGTCGCTATAATGTGTGGTTCTCGCTCTAGGTGGGGCGCATGGTGAGTTGTGCGTGGATGCCGCGGAGAATAGCGTGGGCCTCCACATGCGCTACATCTCCGCGGTAACACGCTCAACAAGCCACGTGATAAGATGCGCAGACTGACGGTCTCAGATGCGGAGGCAACTGAGATTCTTCCTCCGACACCCGGATTGAGGCGAGTCACTACGCCACCACGAGGACTTAGAGCGCATTGGGAATTGGGCATGCCAAATTTGGGGGAAAAGGGGAGAAAAAAAACAAGGCATTTTCGTCCACAGAGCTGCCGCTCGCTGGATATTTTTTGTTTTTCGCACCATTCTCTTTACACTCTAGAGACTGTTGTGCATGAAAATCCAAGGAGATCAGCAGTTAAAGAAATACTCAAACCAGCCTGTCTGGCACCAACAATCATGCCAAGGTCCAAATCACTGAGATCACATATTTTCCCCATTCTGATGGTTGATGTGAACATTGACTGAAGCTCCTGTCCCATATCTGCATGATTTTATATATTACACTGCTGACACTGATTAGATAATCACATGAATAAGTAGATGTACAGGCGAGCCTAATAAAGTGGCCGGTGAATATATATTTAATATATAATATATTAAGTAATTTGTAAAGTATTAATACATTATAGTAGTATTTGCTGTACTACCTTTAATTTATGCTGATTTAAAACATTTAACATTGAGAATTGGAAGGACAAAAAACTCAAGTGTAAATAATATTTTTATATGGAAATATACATTATAGAATGTATATTTAATATAAAATATCAATTAAATTGTAAAGTAGTTATGCATCATGGTGTTATTTTCTGTACTGCCTTTAATTTATGCTGATTGTAATTATAATTTCTTATGTAATTAATGTAAATATTCTTTATTTTAAATGTAATGATTTAAATCTGAAGCATCCCCCCCCCCCCCCCAGAAACTTTCTGAATAAGCACCCCATCTGCTAGTGGTCAAACAAAGAGATAGTTCCACCCCCAACTCCCGTCATTGGTTGAGTAACGTTGTTTAGGCTGGTCTAAGCGGTCTCTCAAAACAATTAGAGCAATTTTCAAAGTGCCACAGAAACAAAGAGCTCACCGTTTTTGAGAAAATTAACCTATGCATGTCTTAATTATAGCTGTCTCTGCCATATTAAGCTGGGATAGGACAAAGTATTTTAATACAGAAAAAGTTACATACTTAAGATTTAAGAATCAACTACTGAAAGCCTACACTTATCAACCACTAATCTGAATATAATGATATTTCCCCCTCAATGTCTATGGAGGTATTAACCTGGAAAAATCATTTAGAAAAACTCTTTTTCCCTTTACAGACATGTCAGCTCTTCATTAATGTGGCCACTGACACTCCAGCCATAGATTATCATGTGACTCTGGCTCAGTGTGCCCTACAAGTGTGTCTCACCCACCCAGAGCTGCAGAATGAAATTTACTGTCAGCTTGTAAAACAGACACGCAAGAGACAACCACACGGAAAGCCTGGGCCCCTACAGGTGACATGATAATATCTGAAACGTTCTGTTCTGGGTAGTATTTAATGTGGTAATATGAACGCACACCACAAGAGGGAGTGCTAGCTTGTGTTTTGTGTAGGATCTCAACATGGGAGCAATTGAAATGGCCACAGGGGGACTTGAATGGCTTGTTTACATTTTCCTGATGCCTCTCTTCTCCCCTTCCCAACACAGGGATGGCAGTTCCTGGCTCTGTGTGTCGGCCTCTTCCTGCCCACACACCCCATTCTTTGGCTTTTGCAGGTGCATCTGAAAGGGCACGCAGATTCAAGGTAAATCAAAACAGAAAGTTATGTCAGACACCTCTGAAGAACACAAACACATCCCACACTTACAGTATCTTAGAGTTACTCAGTCTCTGCATTGCTCTCAGGACGGAAGTGGGAAAGTATGCCATCTACTGCCAGCGCTCATTGGAGCGGACGCAGCAGAAAGGGGATCGGCAAGCTCGTTCATCACGGATGGAGATTCTGTCCATCTTATTGAGGAACCCATATCATCACTCTTTGCCTTTCAGCGTGCCCGTGCACTTCCTTAACAACACGTACCAGGTTCACACATGCACAACAGCCGTAATTTAAACGGTTCTCCCAAAAACAACTCACACTCAAGATATTCCAGACATGTTTGCTGTAATTTTTTCCCTGTGAAGACAAAAAAAATGTCACTGCCATGGTTCAAGCTCAGTTTCATGAGAATCACCCCACTATGATCAGTCTTTGTTTGGAAAAAGAGCTGATTAGTCACGTGATGCTATGGTGAGATGGTCGTTTAAAGCTCGATCTCTGCAAAATTGGCTGCCATTAATATTTCAAGTAATATAAACCGGTGAGGTTCGTTATATTTTTGTTTCTGAACTGTGCTGCTAAATCAACATGTCGAAAAATTAGAAGTCCTCGAGCTCAGGGTAGGGTTGCACCAGCTATGCATAAGGTCTCACGTAAGTTGGGATGTAAAGTTCACACTAAGGGCTTAGTAACTACTAGTTAGTTTGTGACTAAGTCAGATCTTAATTTGGTTGCACCACCTGTTCTTTTTCTCCCCAATTTGGAATGCCCAATTCCCAATGCTCTCTAAGTACTCGTGGTGGTGTAGTGACTCGCCTCAATCCGGGTGGCGGAAGACAAATCTCAGTTGCCTCCGCGTCTGAGACGTCAATCCATGCATCTTATCACATGGCTTGTTGAGCATGTTACCGCGGAGGCATCCACACACAACTCACCACGCGTCCCACCAAGAGTGAGAACCACACATTATAGTGACCACGAGGAGGTTACCCCATGTGACTCTACCCTCCCTAGCAACCGTGCCAATTTGGATGCTTAGGAGACCTGGCTGGAGTCACTCAGCACGCCCTCGATTCAAACTCGTGACTCCAGGGGTGGTAGTCAGCGTCAATACTCTGCCCAGCTCAGCTACCCAGGCCCCCATTGCACCACCTGTTCTTAAGGCAAGACTTAGGGTACGTTTACACGACAACGATGTACTAAAAACAGAAACGTTTTTCCTTTGCGTTTTTTAAAAGTTTCACGTACAGACGACAACGTTTTCAAAACGATCCCCGTTCACAGGGATCCGCAAAAACGACTAAAAGCATTGTATTATGCAAGCCAGGCCAGTAGTTTGCGTAGAAATACTACGCGCCTGCGCACATAAGCATTCTGATGAGGTTGCTTTATTACTACAATTACTTTGCTGGAGAAGCGTCAATAAACTCAAAATCTTGAGCAGCACAAACACAGTCCTGTAGTCCGCCATTGTAGTTTTGAATGTCTCACGCGTTGTTTTGAAGTACTTGCGCGCATGCCTATAGACTGAACTCTCAAGATTATTCAATAAACTCTGCTCATTTTTTACCATCACTTCGTCTCCTGCCTTCTTCTGTCTTCCCCCTGCTGACTCTTGGGCTGGTAGGAGAGTAAGTTAACATAAGCTGTTGATTTTGACTGGTTTTGGATGTCAGACAGAACTCTAATATATGGATATCTTCTGACGGAGAGAGAGGTCTTGTGTACACTGGATCTAACATGCATTTTCACTGCCTCATGTTTTCATATTCTAAGCATATCTTTGAATACTGTACATGGCATTACATCTCTGTCTATAGGCTATATACATAAGCGGTGGGTGTATGAATTGCAGGGTAAAGGTACGTCAAATAAAATTAAGTAAATAAATAAATAACATTTAAAATACAAATACATTTTTCCCATCTGAATCCATACATTAATTTCAAGATTTTCAAATAGCAGGTTCTGCCTACTGTACAATGTTCACACTCCATACAAAACTCTCCAAATGAATAAATTGTTGATTATTGTTATTTGCACAGACACCAGTATTCATATTGATAAGTATACATCTCAAATTGATGCCTATTAATCCATCATTCTTTATATAACACGTAAGACGCATGCGCATGACGTCATCGTTTTCACAAATTCGCGTTTTTGTATGTTTACACGGAGACGATAACGGCATCGTTTTCAAAAACGTGCACTTTGAAACCCGTTTTCAAAAGTTTGCGTTTTCAGGCCCCAAAACGCCGTTGTCGTGTAAACAAACAGCCAAAATGCATAAAAAGTTTTCAGTTTTTAGTTGAAAACGTTGTCGTGTAAACGGCCCCTTAGCTAGCAGTGATGCGTAGTTGCATAATATGACGTTTACCTTAATTGATCCAATAAACAGCCTACAAATTTGTACACAGAAGTCAATTTGATCTTGTTACGGTTGATGTTCAAACCTTGTTTGCTCACGTAAATGTCAGCTTTAATAAATTATATCCCCATTAAAATATGATATGTAATAAAAGTAGATTTGATAAATAGTAAATTTGCCCTGTGTAAATAACAATATACAGGAACTGTATCTAAAATAAATAAGGGGTGATAAATAAATACTAATACAGCCAGCTGGAAAAATAAACATTTATTCATTTTAATATCCTATATATATTTTGAATGTGTTGAAACTTGACACTGGGCGACGCACCCTAAAAACTGCACCGTTAGATCGGTTTCATGCTGAAGAACCGCTTAAAAGTATGTTTTTTTTCTCTCTCGTACTGTAAATGTAAACAAGTGTAAATGTCAACATCATATTGTATGTCGAAAGAATTGAAGCCTCTCACGCAAAACATGAGCTCATTGATGTCATAAAATATCAGCCTGCTATTTTATTCCATCCGTTACTCCTGGTCAGAGTCTTCTGTAAATATAGCTGGTGCAACCGGCCCCCGGAGATATTAAAAGACACTTACGTGCTCAAGCAGGCGCCTCTGATCATGGTGCGGGCCCGGGCGTGGAGGATGTCGGAGACCTGCGAGAGATTCTGAACATGTCTGCAATGCTGATGAAAGTCGCTGCTGACTTGGAGGATTTTGCTGAGATACACCAGGCAATCACTTCCATGGAGGCGAAGCTCTCTGCTCTGGTTACAAGAGTAGGTGATGTCGAAAAATGGGTTGATTTTCTGGAGTCGTCTGAGAGGGAGCTACAAGCTCCCGTGGCTAAGGTTGAGCTGGAGCGTGTGTGGGAAAAGTTGGAAGATTTGGAAAATCATAGCAGGTGGAATAATAGAGATAGAGCGGGCTCACAGAGTGTTCAGTCGGCTACCGGTGGAGGGTGACAGGCCCCATGGGTGGCTCCAGGGCTGGGCTATTGGTGGAGGGTGACGGGTCAGGCCCTGTCCCATCCTGGCAAGATTTTTGCGGTCGTCCAACAGAGACTTTGTTCTTCGCATGGTGAGGATCAAAGGCAAGTTGTCCTGGCTGAATCATAACACTATGGTATTCCCTGACTTTCCGAGACAAACACAGGAAAAACGTAATAAATTCAAGGAATGCAAAAAACTGCTTCATCAGCAGAAGGTGGGTTTCGCAATGCTCTTTCCTGCCAAGTTGAGGATTGACGCTGAGGATGGCCACAAGACTTTCACATGCTCACAGCAGGCTATGTCCTTCGTTAAGTCTATTATATGAGAGGGTTATCTTGTTTACACTCGGTTAAAGTTGCAGACTATATGTCATGTTCTTCACTGATCCGACCTGAATGGTCACGCCACTGTATTGGTGGCTCTCTGTCACTCGTTCGAGCTTTTTGTTCACGATTGACTTATGGAAGAGCCCATTTGCTTCTTTTACATCGATTTGATCATTGCCTGGATTTCGCATTATTGAATATTTTTTTGTTGTATGATATTTACTTTTGAATCTGTGCAAAAACACCGGACCTGAGTTATCCAGCAGCAGGGGGTTGCAGGAGCTCTCGTGAGTGTGCACGGACTGTTGGAGTTTCGGGGTGGGGCGCCAGTTGGCGCTGTTATGCGTGGGGTTAAAGTGCACGATCTTCTTTTTTCTTCTTCTTTTTGTAGTTTTGGGGGTCTCTCTCAGGAACTGACTGTTACATTAACGTTGGAAAGTGATCTATATAATTTTTCTTGAAGCACATGGAACGTGAATGGGCTGGGTCACCCTATAAAAAGACGGAGGGTTATATATTTTCTTAAACGCAAGAAATGTGATATAGTGTTCCTTCAAGAAACTCATCTTTCTCTACAAGAAGCTGAAAAACTTGGGAGGGCATGGGGTGGATACATGTTTTGCAGTGCAGGCTCGAGTAAGAGCAGGGGTGTTATAACATTGATTAGTAAGCATTTACAATTCAAATGTCTTAAGCAGATTAAAGATAAGTCAGGAAGAGTTACTATTGTGCTGGTTGAAATACAGGGGCAAAAGCTTATTTTGGCTAACATCTACGCACCCAACACTGATGATCAGAACTTTTTTATAGATCTTGAAGGAATATTACAAGCGCGGGTATTACTCGTGATGCAATTTTGGGTGGAGATTTTAACCTTTTAATGGACCAGATTCATGATCATAGTGAAGCAAATGCATGCAGACCCCTTAGAGCAACACTGACACTCCTGAGGATATGTAAAAATCTTGGCCTAACAGACATTTGGAGACTTTTGAATCCATCTGGGAGGGACTACATATTTTTTTCATCAGTCCACAAGATTTACTCTAGAATAGATTTTTTCTTGATATCTAAATCACTCATTCCATTCCTGTGAATTGCTCAGTTGGGAATATTTTAGTTTCTGATCATGCCCTGGTATGCTGCCTCATATAGGGAAAAAGAAGTCATATGGCTGGTGCTTTAATGCATCCCTTATGCAAAACCCTGAATTCCAACAAATGATAAAATCTTAAATTAATGGTTACATAGAGACCAACTGGTCTTCGGTGTCCTTGGTGGGCGTGGCCTGGGAGGCGCTTGAGGCGGATCTTAGGGGCCGGATCGTACAATATGCTTCATTTAGCAAAAAATCCAAAACACAAGAAATTTTGGAGCTGGAGGAAAGCATTAAAAGTGCTGAGACAGAGCTGAAGCGCCGAATGTCGCTCAATGGCCTCAGAGAGTTAACCTGGTTAAAATATAGATGTAATACTATTCTGTCACGGAAAGTGGAATTTTGACTTTTCAGGGCAAGATAGATATACTCTGAGTCATGGGACAAAGCAGGAAACTTCTTGTTAGATATATAAAACAGAGAGAGTCTTTCTCTACCATTTCCATTTTTTAGATCTTACGTTACAGAACTGGTTCCACATTTGCTAGAAGTTTACACAGAGTCATTGAGGAATGGTGAACTTCCACTGACAATGATGCAAGCCCAGATCAGTTTAATTCTTAAAAAAGATAAAGACCCCAAAAGATTGTAAAAGTTACTGTCCAATTTCCCTGATCCAGCTGGACATTAAAATATTGTCAAAAAATGTTGTATTTCAAAATGTAATTATCTATTATAGTCTCTCCCCTTTGAAGTTCCACGCTCTTATTTTAAACAATTTGATAGAATAGCTAAATCTTTCATTTGAAACGGTAAACGCCCTCGACTGCATCTCAATAAGTTACATAAACCCATTGACAAAGGCGGGCTAGGCCTCCCTAATATTTTATTTTATTACTATGCATTTAGTCTCAGGCAACTGGCACATTGGTCGCTTCCACCTGGGAGAGCCCCTCCTTGGGTCCACATTGAAATGGAGATCCTTGCCCCTATTTCGCCACTGCAGTGCCTTTCTTCCAAACTGCCAGGAGAAATAAAGAAACATCCTGTTATGTCGCACTTAGAGTCAGTGTGGATAAAAGTCTCCCACGTGTTTAAGTCGGATAGTTACCTGAATGTCGCCTCAAGCATATGGTGGAACCCCAAATTACGCATTAACAAGTCCCATTTTTGCTGGAAAATTGGATCGGGAGGGGTGTTGCTATGCTTGGGGACCTGTATGAAGGCGGAAAGTTAAGATCCTTTGATAATATAGTTCAGCAATTTGGGGTTCCTTGGTCTCAATTTTTCAGATATTTACAGTTGCGCCATCTCCTTTGTGCTACCTTTGGGAGTAGTATACAGCCCCCTGAAGTGGCAGACACACTCCGTGTGGTGATTACTGCCTTTGGAAAGGGTCACGAAGCATCAGTGTACTACTCCCTGTTGATTCAGAGTCTTGGGGAAGGGAGCTTAACATCTCTTAAAAGGTTATGGGAAAAAGATCTGAATTTGGGCTGGAGGATGGGGATTGGGGAAGAATTTTTAAGAACATCAAGATGTCTAATGATGCAAGGGTCTGTCTTATCCAATTTAAGATTTTACATCACTTTTACTGGACTCCCTCTAGATTGTTTAGGCTTGGTCTGAAGGATACACCTACCTGCTGGTGATGCCAGTTTTTGGAGGGGGACATGGCCCATGCCTTCTTGTTCTGTGCCAAGATTCAAGAATTTTGGCTGAGAGTCCAGGATTTCACCTGTGAGGTCCTGGACACTCAAATCTCACTCTGTCCAAGACTGTGTATTTTGGGTGATGGGGCGGTCCTGAATATAGGTGATAAATATAGAAAAAGCTGGGTCCTAACCAGCGTGATGATTGACAGACAAGTAATCCTCAGGGGATGGAAGTCAACTGATGTGCCCTCATTTCGTGAGTGGTGCACTGAGTTGGGTAGAGTGGCGACATTTGAGGAGATGACTTCTAGACAGCTAGGTAATCTGGTAATATATGGCAGGAAATGGGGCAGTTATTTGTCTCATTTGGAAGGCTCCTGGTGAGGGGCAGTGGAGGGAGACAATTTTGTATTAATGTGTTTATTTTAATTTATTTGTGGAATTTGATATTTTTTTCTGTTTGTTGAATTTTGTCTTTTTTTATGTACTTATGTATTTCTGTTTATTTGTCTGTTCATATGTGTGTATTTTGTATTTGAGCACTGGGATGACTGTTGAGAGACTGGGTGGGGGGATTATAAAGGGTTATAAGTTAATTCCATATGTATAATTCTGTTTGTTAAATCTATTTTTGTCTTCTGTTGGAATCAATAAAAAATTGTAATAACAAAAAAAAAAAAGAAAGAAAGAAAGAAAATGAGCTGATTGAAAATTTGTCAAAAATCTGCTTTCTGTGTTCCATGAAATAAATTACAGCAAACCGGTTTGGAACGACATGAGAATAAGTAAGTAATGACATGATTCATGATTTTTATTTTTTGGGTGAACTATACCTCTAAAAATGCATTACAGAACAATCAATAGTTGAAGCACCTTCTGATACAGCTATTTTGTCTACCTTTGTGTGCCAGGTTGTTGGTTTTGATGCTTCAACCACAGTGGAGGAGTTTCAGAGCCGACTAAACCAGGACACAGGCATGAGGAAAACTGGTCAGTCTGGTTTCAGCCTTTATTCTGATGACCCCACGGGCACAGACCTTGAACACTGTCTGCAGGCAAACCTGAAGGTCAGCCACCACGATGACAGAACAGTGACTTATTCCTGAAACTGCACTGCCAAGCAGTTTATCTTAAATGCAACATGTTGTGTCTTTAGATTTGTGACATTATTGCGAAATGGGAGCAGGCCTCAAAGGAGCAACACACAGGCAAATCAGAGAATGCCAGGACGGTCAAACTCACATATAAGAACAGGTAGAGTGTAGATCACGACTTTATCCTTAAAGGAATGGTTCACCAAAAAAAAATTATGTCATAATTTACTCATCCTAATGTTGTTCTAAACGGTATGACTTTTCTATGGAAAGCAAAAGGCATGTTTTGAAGAATATCCTGGCCATTGTTTTCCATATAATAAACATGTAAAGGAAACTGGGTTTGTCAAGAGGCAAAATGACTAAAAAGCTCCTGTGAGCAACAGACCGAAATTTAAGCCAGCAGTAGGCCAAGAGTATCACTGAAAAGCATCTTAAATTTCATTCTGTTCATCACAGAAAGCCATTGTATGGCTTTTGAAGATTTAAAATGTAGTCACATGGACCACATTTATGCCTTTTGTTTGTCATTTTGGAGCAGGGTGGGTAAATGAATACAGAATTTCCATTTTTAGGGGAACTATCCATTTAAACAGAGGTAAGAAAGTAACTTCAACAAGCTGTAATTTGGATCTAACTCATAGCTTGTTCCCTGTAGGTTATATTTTTCCCAGCAGATGAGGGGAGAGACTGAGAGAGAGCGATTGCTCTTGGCATATCAGACAAATGATGAAATCACAGCAGGTCACTTCCCTGTCAACAAAGAGCTCGCTCTGGAGATGGCCGCCCTGCTGGCTCAGGTATATGCTGCTCTCCCTCTTTTTTTTAAGCTCATAAAAATGGGGCAGCTGTGGCTCAGGTGGTAGAGTGGGTTGGCCACTAATTGCAGGGTTGGTGGTTCAATTCCTGGCCCACATGACTCCACATACCAAAGTGTCCTTGGGCAAGACACTGAACCCCAAGTTGCTCCCAATGGCAGGCTAGCACCTTGCAAGGCAGCTCAGCCATCATTGGTGTGTGAGTGTTTGTGTGAATGAGTGAATGAGTCACAGTGTAAAGTGCTTTGGAACTGCTAAGGTTAAAAAAGCACTATATAATTGCAGACCATTCATGACATATTGCACCACAAAATCAAAAAAAGAAATTAAACTATGCTTAAGGGTGCTGTAAGTAATTTCAGCCATTTTGCTAACATCAGCCAGACTTAGCCACTAAATAATACCACATCCATCTCTTCAACCACATACCCTCTTATCAAAACCCCACCCTCCAAAGACATGTTAGCATATCAAAACATATTGGTCAAAAGCTGGAAAATTCTGCCTTCGGAGGCTGTATACGGAGGTCGGATGAAAATATGTTGCCTTTCAAATAAGTTGGGTACAGAGTGCCAGATCTTGATCAGAACCATTTCCATTTTTATTTATTTTTTTAAATACCAGAACTGGATGATTTTCATGACTTTCAGTTCTGTTAACGGTTCCCGTTTGTGCAATTTTCGGCTGATGCAGAAGAAACATACTAAAATAATCTAACAGTGTTTCCTGCAGCACATTTCGGTGCTAGCGCTGTCCAAGTAGGTATAGCTGCAGCCCGGAGATCTCCAAAAGAGAGCGGGATAACTCCAGAAGGGGGATAGGTCAGCTCCAAAACTGGGCGACACTTACACACACAGTTAGGCTTAGGCAAAGGGTTTGGTTAGGGGATTTGTATATCTTTGTAACATGTTCACTGAATCCAGTTACTGATGAAGGGGCTTTGCCTTCATGCCAGCGTGTTTAAGCATGTGACTCAGCATTTGGACAATCACTAGCATGGGAAGTGTTAATAGCGAGCGAGATGAATACCTATGCTCTATATAGGCCTATATATATTTTATATTTTTTAGATAAATTAGTCCCTCGCACTGTATGCCAAATGTAGGCCTCTATGCAAAATGTCTTCCAGTTATCATTCCTCATGCCACAAAAACTGTTCTATAAATTAATAAGTGGTACCACACAGTGCAGCTGATCAGTTCTGGAAAATCGTCTACAGTTGGGTATGGCATTCGCAATTAGGGTGGCCAGATGTCCCGATAAAACCGGGACAGTCCCAGTTTTACAAGCCGTGTACCACGTCCCGATGGACTTAAAGTCGGGACGCCTTTTGTCCCGATAATTAGTCTTGGTTAGTTTGATTGCTTTAAATAAAAATGTTAAATTGGCATCGCTGTATCATGCTTTTTCTGACATGAGAAACCAGTAGAGTTTAACGAAAGAATCACTCACTGCAATTTCATTGGAGTAATTTTCTCAGAGCGGCTATAACGGCGCAAAACTTCCCTCACCTCTGCCGCCTCCCACATCTGCTGCTGCCTGTCTGCCCAGAAAAAAATCCATTACCTGCTACATGCCAAAATCTAGGAGGAAATGGATCTTATGCTAAATAGCACATAATAATATAAATAAATGTTATGTTATGCTAATATGCTTAAGTGTTTACATGCATGATGAAAGCGTGCAGTAAAGAAAGCGCGAAAAAGGTCGGGACACCATTTCTGCCAATCCAACCTATACTTGCATTGAATCTAAATGTAAACATTATGATAATTCTCAGTTATTTTAGTAGGATAGGCCTGCCTGTTAACTGAGCTGCTTCAGTCGGGTTTTACATATTGCAGTGCGATGAACAAAACAAAATGCGGTTCAAGAAATATAGGCTACAGTCTAACGGCCGCATCCAAGCAGAAAGATGAAAGTTAGGCTGCATTTATGGTAGAGAATTATAACAGCTACAACAGTAAATTACAAATAATACATTGGAAGATATTAATACATTTAATATAAGACAATAAGTATTTACATAACAGTGGATATGACTATGATTTGAGAAGCCAAGCTCAGATCATTCCGACCATACCCTATTTTTAAATGGGAATATGGGTCGCATATTATACCGGGGCGTAGAATAGGAGGCTATGCTCATTTTAAAATCACTGGTCGAGCTTTTGAGAGATGAGCATTCATGAACTTCATGAGCAAGTCGCTCACATCCAAGCGTCCTGTGCTCGCTCACTCTCATGAAAGTAAGCCTATTTTACTGTGTAGGTCTATGCCTCTATAGGCTTGCGGATTTATGGTTATTTTTGTTATTTCGGTAATATTAACTGAGACAAATTCATCTGAACAATTTAACAGCAGTGAACTCTTATTTTGTCTCAAGACCTTGAGGAAGAACAGACACGTTGCAGGATGACCAATCAGAAAAAAGGGGCATTTCAGATGCGTGAATTCATTTTTCACCTCTTTTAGTTTCTTGATGGAATCAAATTATCAAAATGAACAGTGTCCTGTGTCCATTTTTCCAATTTCCTATTTTTAACTTGAGCATAAATTCAAGTACGAAAAACAAGCCATTATTTGTTTTTAATATTGGTTTTGTAAATGGTTAATGAAATAAGTCGTTTTTTGTTTTTCCAGTTTTTAATTCTTAATTGAATATGAAAAGAACGAATGATACACGGATTGGGCTACTGTATATCTCGACAAAGATTTTTCATATTGAAGCAAAACTTAGTATGCTTAATCAGTACCATGATCTGAGGGTACATGCAAAGTTTGGTGACAGCACCACCTATGGGTCAAAATATGTAAATAATGGCTTTTCTGAACAGTATATCCTAAAATTATGAGTTTGGTGTCTATGGATTCCTTTGGTCATGACATGGGGATATCAAGGAGACCCATATCAGCCATATATAATTTTTCCCACATCATCCATACTGCCTCTTCAGGATATTGATTTTTATCAACAAAAAAAATTATATCTTTTGAATGCATTGTCAGATTTATAAGAAATTTGGTATGCATCATTGACATCATGTCCTACACACACACACACACACACACACACACACACACACACTGGCGGCCAAAAGTTTGGAATAATGTACAGATTTTGCTCTTATGGAAAGAAATTGGTACTTTTATTCACCAAAGTGGCATTCAGCTGATCACAATGTATAGTCAGGACATTAATAAAGTGAAAAATTACAATTACAATTTGAAAAAAATGTTCAGAACTTCTTAAACTACTTCAAAGAGTTCTCATCAAAAAAATCCCCCACATGCAGCAATGACAGCTTTGCAGATCCTTGGCATTCTAGCTGTCAGTTTGTCCAGATACTCAGGTGACATTTCACCCCACACTTCCTGTAGCACTTGCCATAGATGTGGCTGTCTTGTCGGGCACTTCTCACGCACATTACAGTCTAGCTGATCCCACAAAAGCTCAATGGGGTTAAGATCCATAACACTCTTTTCCAATTATCTGTTGTCTGATGTCTGTGTTTCTTTGCCCACTCTAACCATTTCTTTTTGTTTTTCTGTTTCAAAAGTGGCTTTTTCTTTGCAATTCTTCCCATAAGGCCTGCACCCCTGAGTCTTCTCTTTACTGTTGTACATGAAACTGGTGTTGAGCGGGTAGAATTCAATGAAGCTGTCAGCTGAGGACATGTGAGGCGTCTATTTCTCAAACTAGAGACTCTGATGTACTTATCCTCTTGTTTAGTTGTACATCTGGCCTTCCACATCTCTTTCTGTCCTTGTTA
Organism: Myxocyprinus asiaticus; assembly: GCF_019703515.2. NCBI lineage: Eukaryota > Metazoa > Chordata > Actinopteri > Cypriniformes > Catostomidae > Myxocyprinus > Myxocyprinus asiaticus. Next base: position 12,407,878 of record NC_059366.1, read on the forward strand.
GAGCCAGTTGTCCTTTGTCTTTGAAGACTGTAGTGTACACCTTTGTATGAAATCTTCAGTTTTTTGGCAATTTCAAGCATTGTATAGCCTTCATTCCTCAAAACAATGATTGACTGATGAGTTTCTAGAGAAAGCTGTTTCTTTTTTCCATTTTTGACCTAATATTGACCTTAAGACATGCCAGTCTATTGCATACTGTGGCAACTCAAAAACAAACACAAAGACAATGTTAAGCTTCATTTAATGAACCAAATAGCTTTCAACTGTGTTTGATATAATGGCAAGTGAATTTCTAGTACCAAATTAGCAATTTAGCATGATTACTCAAGGATAAGGTGTTGGAGTGATGGCTGCTGGAAATGGGGCCTGTCTAGATTTGATAAAAAATGACTTTTTTCAAATAGTGATGGTGCTGTTTTTTACATCAGTAATGTCCTGACTATACTTTGTGATCAGTTGAATGCCACTTTGGTGAGTTAAAGTACCAATTTCCTTCAGAAAAAGCTAAATCTGTACATTATTCCAAACTTTTGGCCACACGTGTGTGTGTGTGTGTGTGTGTATATATATATAAATATATATAATATATATATATATATATATATATATATATATATATATATATATATACACACTCTCTCTATATATATTGTTTTCATATATATGATTTCATGCAATATAGTATGCAAGATTGTAAATTTTATTTTCAGATTTCTCTTTTGATCCTTTCAGTCACATTTTAGCTTGTGTTCAAATTTCACATTCTATCAATTTATATAGACTATCATGAAATTGCATTTTTAACAACATATTCACAAGGTTGGAACCTAATGAAAATGGAATGAATAATTACATTATAAAAATAATAATTTAAGTGCTACTATATTAAATCTATTACACAAAAAAAAAAAAAAAGAAAAGAAAAAAAATTACAAAACTATTTGATTGACACAAAAATACTACATTATGTTGCTTTACTGTATATTGCAGACTGGCCATATATGTCATCATATTATTATCATTAATCATTATTTTCATAAACACATTAGTTTATAGTGCAAATAGTTGTACCGTTTATCACACTTTCCCATCCTTTCATCACTGTTGCACAGGGATAATGAATGAGAGATCAGGTGCTGATCGCCTTTTGAAATAAATAAATTAAGGCAACTTTGTCAGTTTTGCAGATAAATATGAATGGAGGTTTACATCGACACATTAAAAAAAACTGCATCGTCACGATCTTGGTAAAGTAAGAAGCAGATTTATTTTATTTTTTTGGATTTTTCCCCTTTTTCACCCAATTTGGAATGCCCAATTCCCAATGCGCTTTTAAATCATTGTGGTTGTGTAGTGATTCGCCTCAATCCGGGTGGTGGAGGATGAATCTCAGCTGTCTCCGCATCTGAGACCACCAACCTGCGCATCTTATCACGTGGCTTGTTGAGTGCGTTGCCACAGAGACATAGTGCGTGTGGAGGCTTCACGCCATCCACTGCAGCATCCACGCTCAACTCACCACGCGCCCCACCGAGAATGAACCACATTATAGTGACCACGAGGAGGTTACCCCAAGTGACTCTACCCTCCCTAGCAACCAGGCCAATTTGGTTGCTTAGGAGACCTGGCTGGAGTCACTCAGCACACCCTGGGATTCTAACTAGCGAACTAGCGAACTCCAGGGGTGGTAGCCAGCATCTTTTTACCACTGAGCTACCCAGGCCCCCCAAGTAAGAAGCAGATTTTATTATTGTCTCTTCAATAACAACACACAGCAACAAGCGAATACTTACAGGTACTCTTTTACTATAAATGCTGATGTTAGAAAAATCCTGTGGTTGTGTGATAGTTTACAAGCCCTTTTCACTAAATTCTGGTTTTATTATCCTTCTAATTATTTACATTGCGGTCAGTGACAGTGGAACTTTGTCACACTTGCTGGAAATGCAGCCACCTCCTTACTTCCGCGTTGCAAAATAAGGTGGATAACAAGTGCTAAATTGGTACTGTCTCTTTAAGAAATCAGCTCCACAAGCAATTGTTTATGGTTGACTGAGCGCAGTGCACATTAATGAGAGAGAGAAGTTGCACGGTGGTTTTCCCTCATCTGTGCAATGTATGATTAGAATTAATGTTTCTTTTTTGTCTTTTTGATCACCAACTGACTGTATATAACAGAAAGGATTTTAAAAGAAACATGAAATGAAAATGGGGTGCCTGTGTCTCATCTTTGGATACAAAATACACGTAACGAAGCAAAAGGAAACTTTTACTTGTATAATGTGTATTAATTGCTTGCACATATTTACTGTTCACGTTCTCAAATTTAAATACAAGCTCTCGAGTTTTGCTATACTTTTACCTTCTAACAGACGTCCAACAGGTGCGTTACTGGTCAGTAGCCAGGGGCGTAGCAATCATTTCAAAAGTGAGGGGGACAGAGCGATTAGCGCAAGACGAACATCAATATATAAGATATATTTTTAAGGCTCTCAATCGATTACAATTTTTTATTGAATTAATTACATGATTGGCCAGTGAATTTTAACTTTTGCATTTATACATTTAGATATATGCTGTATGAATGACACAGTGTAAACACATTTGCCCTGTGAAAAAGTATGGGGGACGAACTTTGGTTTTATTGAAAGTGAGGGGGATATGTCCCCTGCATCCCCCACGTATTCTACGCCCATGTCTGTTGCCATGCTGTAAAACTGAAAATGTTGTGAAAACAGTCTGGGGAAAAGTTTAACCAAAGTCAGAGTTGATGTCATTAAATGCAATGTGCTCAGGTTCTTCATTAATAGAATCATTAATAGAACCGTTAAGTTACCCGAATCGTCAAGAGGAAATGGAAATGGAATCAAAAATGATAAATACAAAAATGATGTTGGATAAGCCAATGACTGATTAGGTAGCAAGGCAGCTGGCTTAATGAATCAGCCATTAAATGAATCAAGAGCTGAGAGCATTTCTGATTGCCTAAAAATGTATGGGCCACTCCTCTCCTGACTCTATTTTGTTGTTTATAGAGCCTTTCAGAGACAGGTGTGATTTCTCATGACACCTGTTTGTTTCATATTATTATAAGGTAATAATTTATTACTGTAAGGTAGTAGGGTAGTTTATGTAAAACAGTAATATATACACACACACACACACACACACACACACACACATACATACATACATACATATTCATTATGGTAATGAGAATCAACATTGAGACTAATGCTATCCAGACACATAAGGAAAGTGAGAATTTGCAGGGGAAATGTGCTTAGTTGTCAAAATTAATGTCACATTGCAAAAAATCTTATTAGGCTTAAAATGAAATAGGCTTTATTTCCTTATGCAGTAAATACTTAACAGCATGCTATTATCTTCCTCCATTTTATGCAGGTGGAGTTTGGGGACTTTGAGCGTCCATTCTCTAGTCCAGGTGCTTCAGGAGCTGCACAGACTAAATCTAATCAGACCCTGAAACAGGTTCTAGAGCGCTTCTACCCCAAACATTACAGTCACACCTGCACAGAAGAACACATGAGGTACTGATTCCTCCAGTCATACAAACTGTCATATGCAAAATATCCATTTGTTCTTATGCCACTGACATACATATATACTTCTCAGGCAGTTATTACAGAGGCTCTCCACCCGCTGGGCATCTCTAAGGGGTAGGAGTTCATCAGAGTGTATACGAATCTACCTGACCGTAGCGCGGAAGTGGTCCTTTTTTGGAGCCAAACTGTTTGAGGCTGAGGTGAGAGAAATATTACCTATAATACAACACTATAATAATATCCCGCATTGCTATTTTATGATATCGAAACACTTTTACTCTAACGCATCAATTAAACGATACATTTTAACACTTGTATAACATACCCACCTACATTTACACACTTATTCCAATATGATTAGCCTGCGCAGTGTCGGACTTTGGACTCTGAAGTATGCGGTTCGAGACCAGTCAAGAACGTAAGCTGACATGTGAGATGAAAGTGTCATTGAAGTGACACAAAATGACGTGGTTGCTTCAGAAAATGTGCTTTGCATTTCGCATTATCGGTTAGGTTTATGTTAAGATTGTCTATTTTGTGTTACCTCTCATTTGATTTGGGATCACTATTGATTAAGTTTACATTAAAGTTTCAGGTTCAGGATGTACATTTTACTCATTATAACCTCTATCAAATATTCACCTTAACCTAGTCTGATTACGACACCATTCCACTCGCTTTTGGTGCCCCCCACTGGGCATTTCACTGGTAACACAACGGTAACATAATTTTCATGAGATCAGGCTGAAACCCATACTAAACCCATAACTAGATATAAATATTAAATAACAGATTAATAAAACAGGAATGCACCACAGGGGCATTTTTCGCCTCCACTTTTTAAATATCTGGGGCATTTGTTTTTGTGTTGTGCTCTGATTAATAACTAAACCTGGTGTACAGTATATTGTGCAATAATAGTGTGCAATAAGATGTACACTAGGATTCATTTTTCATAATCTCACTCTCTCCCTGTAGCCTGTAACCTCATCGCCACAGCAGAACACGCGTGTGTGGCTGGCAGTACATGAAGATGGAGTCAGCATACTGGAGTTCAACTCTGTAGTAAGTGAACATAGTATTCCCTCCAGTACTTAAGCAGTTTTCCACATTCTTTCAAACCATTTTAAGGTGTTAGTGAAGCCCTAAGTTGACATGTCATCCTTTCTTTTTTTCTCTGTTAGAAAGTGCTAGCATTTCACGCTCATAAAAACATTGTGAAATTTGGGGCTTGTGGACGGAATTTCGTGCTGGCAGTAGTTCTGGGTTCTGGCACCAAGACGTCCAAAGATGAGGCCACTGAGAAGCATCTCTTTGCCATGGCACCACCTAAGGTAGATTTCTTAGATGTGTTCGGTCTTCAAAATAGAAACTGACAGAACACAAACGCACACACCAAAGGACACAGGAACACACAGACTGATGAATACCTTTTTTTTTAATTTATTTTATTATTTTTTTTGCAATGTTTAAATATCAAAGGATGTCGTTCAACCATTTTCAGCATTTCAGACCAGGGATAGACTGGGACTAGAAGCAGCCAGGGCCCAAAGCCCATCATATTTCACAGTGGATTATTGCATTTATTTAGTGACGAAAATAAAGCATAGGGAGCTGCAAGGACACAAATTAATCAATGAAAGGGGCTGGTGGAACTTAGTAGTAGGCTAAATCCCATAAAATGACTGTGATTGTGCAATTATGTAGAGTAGTGGAGTGCTTTGTGCAGGCTGGCACCCCGTTTTTGGAACACTTTCTCCCTTTAAGTCTTTGTAAATTTACTCTTTATATAAATTTTGGTTTCAACCAAAAATCCTGGTGCTTCCTATGTCCAGTTCATCCCTGTTTCATACAAAGCTAGAGAATGGAAATACTGCAACAACAAACTACTTCAGAATTCACTAAAACATACATACAGATTTTACAATGTGTTCCTTAGTTTTGTATTTTCATTATTCTGTTCCCCAGGTTCGAGACTTGGCATTGCTCATAGCCAGTTACATTAACAGCACCCAACAGCAAAAAGCAGCAGCCCACCACCTGTCCGCCCCAGCCCTGCTGCTGGCCCAGTCTGGAGAGCTGACGAGCAAGGAGTCCAGGAGCAAGTCTCCACCAGCTGCCTGCAGACCCAGCAAAGCACCCACCCTCCTGTAATACATCTATTAGTGGATTGTTTGTGTGCTAGTGGCTGGACTACAGATATTGAAGGATTGTGCTGTGGCTTCCTGTTAGGGCCAAGGGTGACATGGACAGTTGTTCTTAACACAAAAATTGGGAGAATCTCAAAAAAGCCTGTCCAGGTTACATATCACCCCAAAATCAAATATCATATTTTGCATAAACAATTTAAGCTTGATTTTAAAACCTCTAAAGGATTGTTCCGGGTTCAGTACAAGTTAAGCTCATAATTCGTCAGCATTTGTGGCATAATGTTGATTAACACAAAAAAAATAATTTTGAATCATCCTTCGTTTATTTAAAAAAAAGCAAAAATCATGGTAACAGTAAGGTGCTTACAATGGAAGTGAATGAGGCCAGTTCATAAAGTATTACCAGTTTCAAAAGTACATTCACAAGACATAAACATTATTTGTTGTAATATTATTTTAGTGTGATTTAAAAAAAATAAAATAAAAAAAATTGTATCCTATATTACAACTTTGTTGCCACGATGACGCACCATCAGGAAACTGTAAGTGGTTTCATCACTCTGAAATCATGTTAACATGTACAGTATATTGTTTACGTATTATGAATATACTTTTGAAACAGTGTGTATTTTAGTGTTTATGAATTGGCCTCTGCCTTACTGTAACCCAGATTTATTTGATTTTTTTTAAATAAACATGGAACGAGTCAAAATTATTTTCTGTGGTAATCAGCATTATGCCAAAAATGCTGTTGAGCTGAGCTTAACTTGTATTGAACCCGAACATTGCTTTGAGTTTTTGCACATTATTTTTCTGACAACTAAATCACAAAATTACTGTAATACATTTTTAGATCAGTATAATTTAAAGGCCAAACAATAAATGCAACCATGATGTATAAATACTTTACCATTTAAATAATATATCATTGTTTTTTTTTATTTTTTTTTTATTGTAGTGATAATGTCAAAATGCAAAAGCGATAATGGTCATAAAATAGACTTTGTTTTCTTTAACAAAACATAGTTTCTTATTTCTTTTTATTGGATTTATTATGATGTTTTTGACAGCTTTTGTGAGATTCACCCAAATACACTTTGCCAAGTTAATATGGTACGTTAATATTTCTATTTAAAGTTCAATGTTATGAGACTGAAAGTTTTGGTTCTCAGGCTCTATGTAAGAACCTAAGCAATCTCATTTCAAAAAAGACACAAATACATTTTCTTTTTTTTTTTTTAATCACCAGTACACTTGTAGCAACGATCATAGAATGAGCAATACCATAGTTATTTAACCTCCCACAAAGAATTCTCCCCAAACATTTATGTTTAAGCATGTTTAAGCATGTACAGAGAGAATGAAAGGATTGTGATATAGGAAGTGCATTGCAAAGACAGAATGTGTGGGTTTTTGTGGGGGAAAAAAGCAAGCATGGAGTCTAGTGATGGTTTTAAGGTTCTTATGCGATGGCTGGGAGATTTCAAGGGATAATAAATACTGGATAGGCCATATAACATTCATAAATACATTTAAATTGGGGTTATCGATTTAACATGTTAATTCAGTGCAATTAAGCATATGAAAAATAATATGTTAAAAAACGTATCATGCCCCTGAACTGTACGTTAATTCTGTAATAAGAATGTTTCTACCATCAAAGCCATTTAAGCTTGATGTACCACCTTGATGTCGCAGCAGGGGGTAGTCAGCACTACAGCTGTACATGGTACTCGTCAAACCAACACGAGCATCAGGCAGCATACAGTCTTTGACAGACACGCTTTTACGCTTAAAGTCAGATGGACTGAGCTTACAGAATGTGTTTTTTAACATTTCAAACTACATATAACTTGGCATAGCATTCTAAAAACAGCGCTTACGACTAGAGATGGTGAAAACTAGTGAAGCACGATGCAACCAAAGTAAAACATGAGTACATAGACCAATAAAAATAGCTTAAAGAGAAGTAGGCCAATAAAAGGGTTAAGTTTAATGAAATGGAAATAAAACAAACAATATATGAATATGATGTAATGTATTTGAATTATCTGAATTATAATTATTATATATTCATAATGATTTTTTTATATTTTATATTTATATTATTATATACTAAATTATCTTGATTTGGGGGCTTTTCTCAGTAAATATTAATACATGCAATTAATTTTATGTAATTTATTTGATTAAAAATTTTTACACTGATTCCACAATTTCTATCACGTTATATATATACTGTATATATTGATCTTTTATCATGAATACTAAATAGATTTGGTTAGCATGATTATGTATGCTCTGTCTGTATGCCATATAACTTAAACAGTTCAACCTATCAGTAGGCCAGAAATCCAGAAATTGTCTTTGCTCTGGATGAATAATTTGGCTCTATTTGTATGAATAATGGCTTCACTTTCACACTGGGTTTCTTGTAATCAGTATTTTCATCACACAAACTCTTTTTGTATATTATCCAAATGTCTGTTTTTGGCAGGTTTTCTGTATTTGTTCCCAAGTTTCTTTAAATTCCCAATTCACTGAAATGAAGAACTAGGTATTTTGCACATCCCATATCCTCCCACTTTGCAAAGAGTTGTTTATGTCATTTTATGAGTGTTTCATCTGGTTCTATTGACAGATTGCCTCAAATCATTACACAGAATCAAATGATTTTTTTCAATTACTTTGATATGTTGTTTGGAAAATTGCCTTGCTATTCAGACTCTCTTGACTTTTTGCTGGTTTTCACCAGCCCTGACTCATCTTATTATTACAGCAGGAATGCAGATCAAATGGCCATGTGAATGTGATCTTGATAAAGAATACATGATATGTGAAAACTATTTTAAAATATAGACATTTATATTATAGCTACTGTAGAAACCAGGCTTTAAAGGGATAGTTCACAAAAAAAAAAAAAAAATGCTGTCTTCATTTATTCATGCCGTCCAAACCCTGTGTGACATTTGTTTCTAGTGTGAGACAAAAGACAGTCACCATTCACTGCTTTCATTGCATCTTTTTTTTCTCCATGCAGTAACAGTGAATAGTGACTGAGGCTAACGTTCTGCCAAACATCTCCTTTTGTGTTCCATGGAAGAAAGAAAGTCATACAGGTTTAGACTGGCTTTGGAGTATCGTCGATAATATGCACCGAAACACAGGTGAGAGGGAAACCATGGTCACAGAAATGTCCCTCCCTCCTGTGACCCACACTCATCTGTTAGGGTTTGCTATTTAATCCCTCCTTTTTGCCATGGAAACATACTGGTTGTGTGTGACTCTCAGGTGTGAGTGCGGATGGGGGAGGGCTAAATGTGATCTACCCAAACCTGTCCAAACTAGTCTGAGAAACAAATGCTCTCTTCTGTGAAAATGATTCGAAAATATCTAAATGGCAAAACAAAGAGCCGCAGATGTCCAAAACAGGGAGTGCCGACCAAGCTTTTGTTTGGAGGTTTCTCAAGTGAGATTTATTACATTGAAATGCCTGTCCATTACAAAAACATAACCAGTGCTTTTCCCATCTGCTTCAATTAAATCTTGTGTAATATGGCTACCTTGATTTGATCATGGGAAATACAGCAACTTCATTTGCACTAGTATATGTACAGTATATGTGGAGTTTCCACCTTCTTAAAGGGATAGTTCACCCAAAAATGAAAATTCTCTCATCATTTACTCACCCTCATGCCATCCCTGATGTGTATGACTTTCTCTCTTCTGCAGAACACAAATGAAGATTTTTAGAAACATTTCTCAGCTCTTTTGGTCCATACAATGCAAGTGAATGGGTGCCAAAATCTTGGAGCTCCAAAAATCACATAAATCATCATAAAAGTAATCCTTAAGACTCCAGTGGTTAAATTCATGTCTTCAGAAGCAATATGATAGGTCTGGGTGAGAAACACATCACTTCTTGTGTTTTTGGTGATTCACATTCTTCATGCATATCGCCCTCTACTGGGCAGAGAGAAGATTTTGAAGCAAAAAATGACTAAAATATTTATCTGTTTCTCCCCCACACCTATCATATCACTTCTGAAGCTATGGATTCAAACACTGAAGTTGTATGGATTACTTTTATGCTACCTTTGTGATTTTTGGAGCGTCAAAATTTTGGCACCCATTAACTTGCATTGCATGGACCTACAGAGCAGAAATATTCTTCTAAAAATCATAATTTTTGTTCTGCAGAAGAATGTCATACACATCTGGGATGGCATGAGGGTGAGTAAATGAGAGAATTTTCATTTTTGGGTGAACTATCCCTTTAAGTGTGGGAAAGCTTTGCATAACTGATAGAAGTTGCAAGGAAGCTGGTCATTCATTAATATGCCTTTTAAAACCTGAACAAACTATTGAACCAAAACACAACTTCCAAGTTTGTGGGAAAAGGTTGCTGTCTTTGTATTAGTCACAGCACAAGGATAGTAACATTGTTGCCTGAAACTTGAGAAACAAGTCCGACCTGTGTTTAGAACTGTCCTATGCACTGGTCTCTCAAGGGTTTAATTATTAGTCTTACGGTGGAGCACTCATTTTGGTCAGGAGTTTAATGAACACCCCCTTTGTCTTTTAAAAACAAATGTTAAAAGGTTTAGAGGGGTCAATAATTAAAAGGACTTTGGGCTACAATGAAAATATTTGTACTCAAAACCAGTGCAAGCAGCAACGAGAATGCCGAAATAAAACAATTCAAACTAGCCTTTCTAAAGTGTTGCCATGACTTCATACACTTTACCACTGAAAAACAAGCTTATTCAAATCTCATACGTCAGAGAACAGGTGTGGCACTACAGTTTCCTGTTTGCAGAGCTGACAGAACATTCCAATCTTGTGCATTCATGAAGAGCCACCCTGGTTGACATGCTATAATTTTGTTCCTTGTTTTTATGTCATCTTTAGTTTGAAAGAACTTTCAAATTGACATGAAATTAAATGTCAAAAGTGCAGTTAAATAAATTCAGTGCCATCGAGCATCATGTTCCTGGAAACATACTGACCAATGTATGTCCATAGGTTTTGCTTTCATGCATATGGTGAAGGTCTTGTTTTAGTAATGAGCCAAAAGTTTAAACACAAACAAATTTTATTAAAAACTCACAATTCACACACAAACTGTACAATGTTAAAATGTCAAATTCAAAATAAGCCCACATTAAATGGCAAAAAAAGCAACAGAAACAGTTTAAAACAAATGTACTCTAATGTAACAGACACTTAATTTCCCCAATATGAAAAATTGTCAAGAATATTCACAGCAGGTCTGTGCTTTAGCATAGGGTACATCCCAGTGTTAGACTTGAGTACACGTGATTCATGGCTTAAGACATGGTCTCCATCTCTTTTGGCTGAAAAATGAACAAAAGAAATTAAAAACATAAGCTTGCTCCTTGCTGGGAAATCTCATACAAACATCATAATTGAGAATTACCAACCTGTGCTTTGCTGTACTGGGCCTTCTCTCGTCGCCTCAAGAAGAACTAATAAAAGGGGAGCAAGAGTTAGATCCAAACATAAAATGCACAATTTAGGTTATGTACACAGAAAATACAAAAAGCAAATATATAATAGCTCTTACAAGAACAAGAAGTCCTGCAATCACAACCAAGCTGACCACCACAATGACAGCGATTACGCCACCAGTCAGCCTTTGCATGGTGAAGGTGGGCGCCACTTCATCTACATAGTATACTAGGATGTTTTCCATGTGCACCTTGGTTCCCTCAACACTGACCTCAAATGGGGCAGGGTTTTTATACAGGGGCAAAACCTTGATCTAGAAAATAAGTGCACAAATTAAAGCAAAACACTGAGAAACTGTACTATTAGGATGGACAATTGTGGCGATTAAATTCTTACATCTTTCTCCATGTAATAGGTCATGAGGGACAGGTCTACATTCTGGTCTCCTTTAGGCTTCTGGACATCCACGACAATCAAACGGCCCTTGTCATCATACTGGAAAAGAGGTGTCATTAGGTCTACTCAAAAGCTACCAACTGGCTCAAAAAAAAAAAAAAAAAAAAAAGTACATTTACTTACTTTAACCTCTTTCACAAGGTCCTTATTGATCTTGTAACGCTCCAGCAACGCATTCTGAATCCCACTGCAAATTTGAACAAGAGAATAAAGGTACTGCAAAATGGAACAACTCCACACTCAATGGCCAAACATCAAGCAATCAAGTACACTTCATAGGGTCAGACATAAAATTTAACGTACGTCTTCAACTTGGTGGAATCCAAAGCTCCAACTACTTCTTTATGCTTCATTTCAAGTCGAACCCAACTGGGAGAGAAAACAGCATTGTCAGAACAGTGTTGTTTCAACAAACTACGGTACACTCAGATCATATTATACCAGGTGTGTCCTGTTAGCATTAAAACACTTTAACATCACAAGGTGCACTCACTAGGTATCCACAGGCTCACACTTGATGTTCTTGTCTCCCTTGTCGCTTCGGCGCACACCGGCACTGTTGACACACCAACACACATTGGTGCCATTACACTGGACAGCTTTGAACTTCCCGTTGTTCTCACACACAGGGTCATAGATGCCATCATTGTCCACGAAGGCGGTCTCGACCGGCTTCCCTCCAACTGAACGAGTGCTCTGGCCCGTTCTGGCACGAAACATCTCCGCTTTCATGAGGTAGCACTTGGGAATCACTGTGGGGAGGAAGGGAGATTAAAAAGTTAGGACACTTCAACTGAAACTAGCATAGAAACACTTTGTGGTTCAAATTAACAATTCACATACAAGGGGAAACTTACACTTTGTGCAATCAATCTCCTGCTTAGTAGATTCATCAAGCGGAAGTTTACATTTGCATGGATTTTCATCACATATCGCCCATTTCATGGTGGGGCATTCACCTGTTCAATTAAAACACCAAAGTATATTAAGACAATAGCTCGGGTAAAACATAGTAGTCTTTTTTTTTTTTTTTTTTTTTTTTTTTAGTAGGCATCTGCTTAAGGAACAGTTAACACCTAAATGGCCAAAAACGGCTCAAAAACGAGCCAACAGACCAGGTTGGGAGACCAGCTAAGGCTGGTTTAAGATGGTTTTTCCTTCAGCGGGGCCGGCAGAAATTAAAATGTAGCCTGAAAACCACTCCTAAGAGTTTGCCCCATCCCCCTACATACTGAACCACACCCTGGATCTCATTGTTTTGTTAGCCTCCAACTGTTCCGTGTAATACAAAAGGCTTAAACGGTTGAGGCCACCGTTTATTCCATTTAAACTTCCCCTCCATTTTAAATTGAGGCACTTTTCTCGCTATTTGAAAGTGAAATAAATACAATTAACACTTACATTGTGCGGCGACCATGTCCATAAAAGTCACAACGAACAAGGCGATTAAAACCTTCATCGTGGGGAAGAACTGGAAAACAAGAGATTGATGTTTCAGCGTTATAAAATACTCCGTGCGAAGATCTGACACGAAGTCGCGTGTACTCCGCGAGCTCCGATACGCGCAGTTCAACTAGAATTTAACCACACAACTTTGAGCTGTTCTTACCGTGTAAGACAGACCACAAAAAACAACAAAGAAGACAAATATGATCCAACCAGGAACCTAATAAAGTATTGATCAGGCAGTGATGTTCTCGCAACCCCGCCAAACGACTGCTGTAAACTCCAAACAGGTGACAAACTATGTATACCTGTTTGAGAAAAGGGACGTCATGTGGAATTAGGATGTGGGCGGGATTAACTCGGTGGCCGACTCACCTTTTTTCCGCCCATGGCCATATTTGGCAGAGCCACTTGACGCATCGAGAGCCAACGAACAAATTATAGAAACTTCCTGTCTTTGTTTTGTAAATGTCAACAACTAAACAAGGTTTTCGGTTCACGTTCAACACTTAGCATACAAACTCAGAATACCTAGCTGAAACTGCAGCAATAGCAAGTACCTAGCTGCAAGGTGTAGGGTACAAAAGGGCTAAGACCCCATGGGGTAAAAGGTACTTTTGGTTTTAATTTCTCCCAAAAGACCAAACAGCATCAAAAACTACCACAGGACTTTCATAAAGACCTGTTTGTCACTATGCACTGCAAAATATTCCTGTGTGTATTGTCTCAAGTTTGATTTTGAGGTAATTTTTTTCTTATGTTCTTCAGTTATTACTTCTTTTCAAACATACTATGTTGCTCTATCAGTATTCAATAAAAATACATGTATTTTCTCAATCTTAAAACACTTTGCGACCAGAAAAAAGCACATTTTCCATAAGATGTGCCTTTAGCCCTGTTGTACCCTATATGACTTGACACAAGCACCAAACTGAAGGAGACCTGCACACTTTGCACTAAATTAAAAATACTTTTATGTAGGTCTACATAGTAATCTAATATTTCAAATACTTATAATTGCCTTTGCATATGTACAGAGTGAGTATACATGTATACATATACAAGTATACGTGAGTATAAATGTTTATTTATACAAAGGCAATGTACACGCAGGCCAGTAAAGATTCTTTGAATCTTTGAAAGTAGACAGGTAGTGGAATGAGAAGCACAATAAGATGAAAGAGAAACACACAATATGGGCATTATATGTGTTCAGTTATGGAGCATTCAATGTTACAGGTAAAGTCATTCAATAAGGCATCAACACTTCTCTCTGTGTGTGTTTCTGTAAGTATGCAGAGAAAACCAGGTGAACAGGTTTGGACAGAGGTGGCCCAACCCCCAGCCACTACTATCTGAGCTTTTCACAACCAGGATACTCTCTACACCAGATGATTAAAAAAAAAATTTGTAAACAAATTTTTTTGAAAGCTTTGTCAGATTTTTAACTATGCTGAAAATGTCATCTTTGTCACATGCATATAGGTATCATCATGACCGGATGTAAAGCACAGCACCATCAAAGCTCTGCAATTTGGGTTATGACACACCCTTCCAGACTGATACCCACAACAACATCGAAACTGACGTCATACTCTCTGTAGTTTAGTGTTATCTCTTAAGTCACAACAGAATTTATGGATTATTTGATAATATACCCCCCCCCCCCCCCAATAATCAAAACTAGCAAGTACAATATTTATACCATGATCAATGGAAACATGTAAATGCTTCACGCTGCAACCCCCCAGATTTTCAAGCCAAATCTACGCCCCTTGGGTTCATGTTTAGTGGAAGTTGAGATTTCTGTGCCAAAGTGCTGAAAAACAATAATTCAGATTAAATGAGATAAACATTTTTCATATGCAGGCACCACTGATTCATTCTAGTATTGATACAAAAATACAACATAACATTTTGGGTTCACATAAACGTGTCACAAAATTTTTATGATATCAATGTTACAGAAGACATGTTATAGATGAAAATTATAACATAACTTCCAGACTACAGACTACAGCACATCTCACTGGATAATTTATAAGCTGTGTCCGAAATCATTCACTTATTCACTATTTCCTATATAGTGAATGGCAGTGAGTGCACTGTATCTCAGCAGTGAGTGAACAAAATGAGTGAGTGAATTCTGACGCTGACGTATACACCGAGAATCAGAGCTCTGGGGCTGTCACAGAAACAACGTCACATATGAACTTTTAAAATACTTGGGCCTTGCTTGTTATTCTTATTAAATAATATATTAATACAATAAATCTTCATTCTGTTTGTCATTTTTAATACATATGTTAATATAAAGAGTATACACATTTTATCAAATGTACATTATTATATTTATGTTATACTTTAGTATCTTTAAACTCCAATTCAAGCTGGGTAGCATTTCTAATTCGACCATAAACAGCACCAAAGTTACCATAACCTACATGTTTTAACTGAATATTTCAATCATCCACAGAATTATCATTTCCACTGTGTGCAGTCTCCTGAGTTAAAATAACATCACCTCAGTGAATTATTATTAAATGAAGAATTCTTCAGCTTAATGGCAAAATTCTGTATAAAATATAAATAGAGTACATTTTAAAATGTATCTGTATGTTTTGCCTCTCTATATGTTATTATGCTATTTTAATCAAGTGATTATTTGTCAAAAAGTAATTTAATACAGTCAACGTGAAATAAAACTTTGCAGGAGTGAAGGAAGCAGTAAACTATCAGCTTGTACGTCTTCCCGGTGGTGGATTATGGGCAATTAACCATCGTCGAGTGTACATCGAATGCATTTTCTCAATCTTAAAACACTTTGCGACCAGAAAAAAGCACATTTTCCATAAGATGTGCCTTTAGACCTGTTGTACCCTATATGACTTGACACAAGCACCAAACTGAAGGAGACCTGCACACTTTGCACTAAATTAAAAATACTTTTATGTAGGTCTACATAGTAATCTAATATTTCAAATACTTATAATTGCCTTTGCATATGTACAGAGTGAGTATACATGTATACATATACAAGTATACGTGAGTATAAATGTTTATTTATACAAAGGCAATGTACACGCAGGCCAGTAAAGATTCTTTGAATCTTTGAAAGTAGACAGGTAGTGGAATGAGAAGCACAATAAGATGAAAGAGAAACACACAATATGGGCATTATATTTGTTCAGTTATGGAGCATTCAATGTTACAGGTAAAGTCATTCAATAAGGCATCAACACTTCTCTCTGTGTGTGTTTCTGTAAGTATGCAGAGAAAACCAGGTGAACAGGTTTGGACAGAGGTGGCCCAACCCCCAGCCACTACTGTCTGAGCTTTAACAACCAGGATACTCTCTACACCAGATGATTTAAAACATTTCTTAAACAAATTTTCTTGAAAGCTTTGTCAGATTTTTAACTATGCTGAAAATGTCATCTTTGTCACATGCGTCTAGGACACATGTATCATCATGACCAGATGTAAAGCACAGCACCATCAAAGCTCAGCAGTTTGGGTTATGACACACCCTTCCAGACTGATACCCACAACAACATCGAAACTGACGTCATACTCTCTGTAGTTTAGTGTTATCTCTTAAGTAACAACAGAGCTTATGGATTATTTGATACACCCCCCCCCATAATCAAAACTAGCAAGTACAATATATTTATACCACAATCAATGGAAACATGTAAATGCTTCACGCTGCAACCCCCATTTTTGAAGCCCAATCTACGCCCTTGGCGTAGGCGTAAATTAGGTAGGGATGAACTTTCGGGAAATCTAAACTGTCCCGACCAACATTTGGGCAATTTTACCACACAGAAAATACTTTAACTTTATACTGTGTTTTTATTTTCATTTGAACAACTATTAAATGTCCTTCGTATAATTGTTAATGTGTAAACTATTTCCCTTCCTCTTCTGAAGCGGCGCATAAAATGTGTTATCACGTGACACCTGTTACTTTTCTCAGTGCTGTTGAGAATGCACCAATCACAGTCGTCTGTGAGATATTTATTTTATTTTAATTATTTTCTGGAGATTACGCGGGCGGATTTCCACTGGTGTCTTACATCCAATTCTTGAAATTAGTAGATTTAAACAAGCATACTTTTCGTGTACAAAATGTTTCCCGTATAAAAGTCAAAAACGTCCTGAGTCTTGCATGAAGCCCAGTAGAGGATTCTGCTTTTTCGGCGGATAAGCGCCCTCTCGAGGAAGACACCTTAAAATTTGAACGATTGTGTCAGAGGTGCATGATTTTAAGATGCTGGTATAACTCCCAATAAATGTTTTATTTTGCACATTGGAGAAAATCTAATTGGAGCATCTGAATTAGAAAGTAATGTTTTGTCAATAAAATAAGGCATTTGTTATAAAAAGTATTAATTGTAGGCTAAACCTAAAGCCTGCTTTGTTCAGGTGACCTACTATTTCAGATAAAAATGTAAGTACATATAAATAAGCAATATGAGAAAAGATTATGTGGGAGTGAAGGGAGTTTGAAAGCAGAAAGTGGGGTAAAATGTCAATGCTCTATTCTCCTCATAATTTTGTGGTCATTTTGCACATGTAAATTGTTAATTTACAATTTGTTTAGATTTCCATTTGTTTAATGGTTGATAAAACATTTTACAGAATGTCACTTTATGTAAAACAAAAAAACAAAAAACAAAACTTTATGTGCCTTGGATATTATTTTCTCGAGATATTGTGAAATCTTCTAAAAGAAAAAAGTTTATTTTGACCATTTAATCTTAGGTTTATCGCATGTCACTGCATATTATCCAAGTTTATCGCATGTCACCGTGCAGCCCTAGTGGCCGGATCTTAATTTGTTTGTTCTTTAGATATTCAGAATAAAAAAGGCGGATTTTTAATATGGTGGGCCAGATAAATAAGAAATGAGACTTGTTATATGAGATACTAATGTTATTTTGCCTATAATACTAGATTGACTTTCTCGCATTTTCTTAATACCAACATTTAGAATATTATCCTTGCTGTATGTCCCTGCCAACTTTCCAAACCGACCTGCACCCTTGGAGTGGCGTAGCTTTGAAAAAAGTTACATCGCTAATTCATAGTTGCACCTGGTGTTTACTATCGGCAGTTTTTCTTAGGTCGGCATTTGGTCATTTTTTTTTACGTTCATTGCAGGATGTTCCCATGACATTTTGGACGTTCGCAACAGGTCCCATTTTCATCTGGGCAAAACTTTCTGAAAGTGACGTTCAGAGGACGTCAGCGAACGGTGTGAGTCTACAGCACCCCTTTACTGGGTGAAAATGCTATTGAGGGTTTTTTTCTGTCACTCTAAAACCCAGCAAACAGGGAACATCCCCGTTTCATCCCTAAAATAACATTCATCTTTGGTCCCACAATGGACGTTTTCACAACATTCAGTGATCTTATAAGAATGCTTTTAATTGAAAGGATGCAATTTACAGATGGGTTACTTTATCTAACATGTGCAAAATGCATCCATCTGTATCCATGTGTTGCCTGCTCTTATCAGACCTGCCTTTTTTACAGATTACAGAAGCAAAACTTTGTTTTAGGTTCAAATTAAGCCTACGGGAGGAATCAGCGGTAAACGAGGAGCTCAAATCAGCGGGAAACCGAACACATAGGACGTTTCCAGACTACATTTTTACGCCCTAGAATGGCACTGCGAGAAGGGGACACTACTCATAGTGTCGTTCCTAACTAAAGTAAGAAAAATATTTTTTCACGAATTCAGGGCCCTACCACTAGACTGCTAGCAAAGGGTACAATCACATACTCCCTTCAAAGAGCCCACATCAAGAGCTCTGTCCTTTGGAGTGAGTATAAGGCACTTTTGATTGGAATTCTCCCACAAACACAAACACTGCCAGACAGACACTCCTGCACATGCACAACTTTTGAATCTCAGAGGCCAACTGTCAGTCGACGCATCTCTGGGAAAAGGTAAGCATAAATATATATTTTATTATAATTTTACAAAGTGGTTTGTGCATATATCATTGAGTATCACTTAACAGTTGAAATGTTTTATCCCTCATTGTTTTAAAAACTTTCCTGCTTTGTCATTTTGTACATTTAAATGGCCTGTTTGTGCACAGGTAACCGAGGTAAATTTATAATAGATAATTCACCATGTTGGACTCATTTCAGTTATTGGCAACCTCAACATGATCAGTTTCACACTTAGAATTTTCATGTTTTCTAAACATTAACTTTAGTTAATTAATTTATCTGACTTCTGCTCGCTGAATGTCCTATGACGCCTGCATAGTGAGTCAATAACAGACAAGGTGAATAGATGTTAATTACGTCATTACTTTCTCAAAAAGACTGTGTTCCCTATGGATTCAGTTCACTTGACATTGCAATGAGCGCTATGGGGAAATTCCTTTTCCACGACCTAGTTGAAGCCCTTGTATCATAACGGCAATCATATGATTGGCAATAATGTTTGAGCCCCGCCCCTTTAAGCGGGCGCTCAGACATCATTTCTTCAGAATTTTCTTCCTTCAAGACTGACATCGTCTTGTCTTGACTTATATATATATATATATATATATATATATATATATATATATATATATATATACAGGGTTGGGGAGTAATGAAATACATGTAACGGGATTATGTATTTAAAATGCAAAATACAAGTAACTGTATTCTACTACAGTTACAATTGAAATCATTGGTAATTAGAATACAGTTACATTCAAAAAGTATTTTGATTACTGAAGAGATTACTTTGCATATTTTTGTCATTTGTTTCATTTAATATTTAGTCCTTTCAGATGGAAAACATTTATACATATAAATGATGTGATCCACAGTGCATTTGAACAGTGGTGAAACACTTTCTTATGATGTGTTACATTCATACGAGCAGACAGAGAAGTAAGTTTGAAGTAAGTTTGGAGCAGAAGAAATAGAAATAAACTTTGTGTAAATTGTCAGCTTTATGCTAAGCTAAAATGCTATTTCTAGCCATTTTACATGCACATGTTACCAGGCACGATCATATTTTTTTATCAAGAAAATTCACTTTGGATCATAATTTTTTTTCTAGTAAGACCTTTGATATTAGGGCAAAAATCGTATTCTTGATAATAATTGTTGTAGAAAAAAAAAAAAACGGTGAAAAGTGGTGATCACGGATGCGTCCAACATGGGTTGGGGCGCGCAGTCCAATGAACGCCTGGCATAGTGAATCATCATTTTCTGATTCAGTCAGACAATATGTCAGTGGTAGCATACATAAATCACCAGGGTGGCACTACCAGTGATGAGCCTGGCGCAACGCCTCCTCGTGTGGAGCACGCACCATCTCCTCTCCCTGTGTGCGACATATGTTCCGGGCCATCTGAAATGCGGAGCAGACATGCTGCCACGCCAGAGACCGATGGCGGGGGAATGGAGACTTCATCCTCAGATGGTTCTGAGGATTTGGGAAACGTTTGGCATAGCGGAAGTCGACTATTTGCCTCCGCAGAGACAGCCCACTCCCTTGTTTAGTACTCCATGTCCCAAGCCCCGCTGGGAGTGGATGCCTTGTCCCACAAGTGGCCGATGAAACTAAAATATGCGTTTCCCCCGGTACGTCTCCTCCACTCTTTCATCATCAAAGTCTGAGAGGACAAGGAAACGGTGCTGTTGATAACACCAAAATGGTCCAACCAGCCAAGCTTTCCAGAAATTGAGATATTAGGTGGCCCTCCATGGGAAATACCGCTGAGGAGGGATCTGCTCTCTCAAGCGCAGGAACCCACACGTGTGGTCTCTGAATGGAACACAGTGAACGAGCCCAAACTGGCTCAGTCTGTAATGAACACAATTTTGCAGGCTAGAGCGCCATCTACGAGACGCCTCTATGTACTAAAATGGCGTGTCATTGCGTATTGGTGCTCTTACGCAGCAAAGACCCAGTGAATTGCTCCATAACGGAGATCCTTATATTCCTTCAAGAGCAGTTGGATGCAGGTCTTACTCCATCAACGCTTAAGGTTTATGTGACAACCATATCGGCAATTCACACCCCAGAGGCTGGTTCCTCTATAGGCAGACACGATCTGATCATAAAGTTCCATAGGGGAGCGAGGTGCTTGAACCCCTCTTGCCCTGCTACAGTTCCAACATGGGACTTAAATCTGGTGCTGAAGGTGCTAACAAGCCCCCCGTTTGAACCATTGGAATCCGTTGAGTTACGTGTGCTCTCTTTAAAGACTGCACTGCCATTGGCTCTGGCCTCAGTCAAACGGGTTGGTGATATACAGGCACTGTCGGCTGACAGTTCATGTCTGGAATTCGGTCCGGATTTTTCAAAAGCCACCATCAAACCCAAAAAAGGCTAGAAGCCTAAGGTGCTTTCCACACCCTTCAGGGCTCAGATAGTGCACCTACAAGCTTTCTCTTCTCCACCGTCTAATTCGGATGAGGAGCATTTATTATGCCCTGTTATGCCATTGCAGACTTATGTGGAGCGCACTCACCAGTTTAGACTGTCAGATCAGCTCTTCGTTTGTTATGGAGGATGCACAAAAGGCATGTCTGTTTCCAAACAAATGCACTCTCACTGGATCATTGATGCGAATGCCCTCACTTATGAGTCACCGGGTGTTAGGTGCCCTATTGGCGTAAAGGTGCATTCAACTAGAGGTATGGCTTCCTCATGGCCATAGACAAACGGTATATCCCTACAGGATATATGTTTTGCAGCAGGGTGGTCTTCGCAGTACACGTTCGCGAGGTTTTATAACCTAGACGTGGCATCCATAGCTTCGCGAGTCCTCTCTGTCAAGAGAGCTTACTATTCCATCACCCAGCGGGTGAGCCGAAGGTCCTTATTACGGCCAGGCTGCCTGTTATAATTTTAATACATGGCCTGTGTAGGCCGCTATCCAGTTTACTCCCACTAGAAGTCACAAGCACTTCCAATAGAATAAAACCTCCCTCCCTACCTCTGGTTATGAAGGGTTTAATTATTCTGTGTGTATTATATGACTCATATAGATCCTCAGATTAAGGTTAACGTGCATCTAGTTTTCACCATGTGGGGTTATTTATATTCATACACACTTGAAGACATATAAGTCACCACCCAAAGGGCCTGTGACCACATATACATATTCTTCTAAGTGTTTCTACCCTGGTACATTTTAGGGTATGACTCTACGTAGTGCGGCGTGATAGGACTCCGTTCCCTATAGCGTTCATTGCAATGTCAAGTGAACTGAAACGATAGGGAACGTCTCAGGTTACTCATGTAACCTCGGTTCCCTGAGATGAAGGGAACAAGACATTGCAAAACTTGGCTGCACTACTACTTCAGAGTTTCGAGGAACAAGCGATGTGTTCTTGTCCCTCAGTCAGAAAATTCTGAAGAAAATATGTTTGAGCACCGGCTAATATAGGGCAAATGGGTGGGGGCTCAAACATCATTGGCAATCATAAGATTGGCGTTATGATACAAGGGCTTCAACTAGGTCGTGGAAAAGGAATTTCCCCATAGCGCTCATTGCAATGTCTCGTTCCCTTCATCTCAGTTTAAATGAGTAATCTGAGATGTTTTAATTTCAGGGACAAACCTTGTGGCATTTTCTGCACTAGAGGACCAAATGAGTATGGCAAAGGTAGAAGTCTAAAGTTAGGCCTATCTTTATTATATTACTAATTAATTGTATGTCTCACAACAATATAACATGCATTTAAATACATTGTCATCTGCTGTACCTATAAATTGTGCTGAGAAACAGTGTGTTTTCTGTTTTATCTAAATGCTTAAATATTGTCTTGATGATGATTAGTAGTAGTACTGTTTAATAATACTGTTTTATAATGTCACTTGTATGTATTTCTTCATTTCAGAGAGTCATGTAGTGCATTACTCCTGTGTCATTTGCTTCATGCTTCAGAAGGTAATAGTTTTTAGACAATAATATATTTTACATTATAGCTTTTCAGCTGCATTTTTGTAAGGGATTGTCTTTGTGGTAAATTCACCCTTAAGAGGCTCAAACACAGAACACAGTGGTATTCTTTGAGTATTGTATTGTACAGGTAATTAAAGGAGATAATGTTTGATATATAGGATAACTTGTTATTTCTATATAATTCTATAGTTTACATTAATGAGACTTGACTTTATTATGAAATGACCCACTGTTGAAATATAGTTTCACTGTGATTGATGTCTTTTCTTTTTAGGGAAGAACTCCTCAAAAGAGCCAAATCATCAAATGGTTAAGGCATTGATTACAATTTTCCAATTGGTTAGATACAATTTTTGTATCTAACCAGAGGATTTGTAAATGCATGAATGAATGCATACATGTTGCAGAATAAAACAACCGATGTCTATGGAAATAAACGTTGATTGTACACTTACAATCATATAAAAAACTTGAACATAAATTACTACTTTGTACTTTGTATTTTACTTTGCACTTTATTTTGTAAGCCTGCTGATCATTAACCCTTAAAGGAATGTTCTGGGTTCAATACAAATTAAGCTCAATCGACAGCATTTGTGGCATAATGTAGATTACCACAAAATTAATTTAGACTCGTCCCTCCTTTTCTTTAAAAAAAAAAAAAAAAAAAGCGGAAGTGAATGGAGCCAATTTTTGGAGGGTTTAAACACCTAAATGTGAAACTTATAATTTTATAAAAGTACTTACATTAATTCTTCTATTAAAACTTGTGTATTATTTGAGCTGTAAAGCTGTTTAAATCTGTCATGGTTCTGGTGAGTTTGTCGATCTGTTTTGTTTGTTTTGTTATTTCTCTCCCTCATGTGTCTCTGGTGCTGTTGGCATGTGTGATCAGTGTTTCCATGGGAACGCTGATTGTTCCCATGGGAACGCTGATCACGCTATTAATTAGCGTGCTAGCAGCACCTTCCTCTCCACTAATTCACTGCCCATTTAAGCCCTTCGTTGTGTCACGTTCTTTGCTAGATTGTTGTTTGGTGTTGAAGTGACTCACCTTGCTCTTTCTGCCTAGTTGGTCCTGTCTAGTGTATCTGTTTTGGTTACCTGTCTCTGCCCGCATGCCGGGAGTGTGGTTGCCTTCCAGTTTGCTGTACACCTGTTCTTTTCATCCACAGCGCATACTCTTGCCTATGAGCACACGCTTCACGAAGGATTCCTTACGGATCTGCTCACTGCGTGTTTGGCACGCACTCATCGACAAACACACCCATCACCTTCTACTGCAGTTGGTGCCGGGATCTCCACACTTCACCTGGATCTGCTGAAGTTATAATTTATTGTTAATAAATCCTTTGAACTGTTCCACTGCTCTTGGGTCTCTTTGTCTCACCTTTGTGACAAAATCATCACTTTTATCATTATAGGGTTTTAGGGATTGTTGGCATTACTTTGTCATGGTAACCAAGTTGTAAAATTGGCTATAACTTTTACACAGAAAAGGTTAGTAAGCAATTAAAAATGTTTTTTTTTTAAATATATATATAAAACTAAAATCATGTTTACACGCATATCCTTTCTGTCTTGTGGCTATATTTTTGAAACGGTGAGTATTTTAACGTTTAAAAAAATGGCTTTTTTTCAGATTTGTTCTTTTTTTTTTTTTATAAAGAAAAGGTGGTACATGGGGCCCAGGTAGCTCAGCGAGTATTGACGCTGACTATCACCCCTGGAGTTGCGAGTTCGAATCCAGGGTGTGCTGAGTGACTCCAGCCAGGTCTCCTAAGCAACCAAATTGGCCCAGTTGCTAGGGAGGGTAGAGTCACATGGGTTAACCTCCTCGTGGTCACAATTAGTGGTTCTCACTCTCAATGGGGTGTGTGGTAAGTGTCGTGGAATATTTAAGTCTCTTTTCCTCTATGCAAGAACTCTCGAAGTCAGGAGTTCCAAATGTCAAAGGTTAGGCTTTACTGAGCAAAACAACAACCTGAGATGCCAGCTGTCCATCTGACTCTCTCATTCCGAACTTTCATCTTTATACATTTCTGTTATCATGAATTACCTCATAAGCACACATCTCTTGTCATTTTAGCCAACAGGTGTGCTTTTCCACTTTCTCTGTCTGCCACCATTATTTCACAGACTCTCTGGCTTCTTTTTAATGGTGGAATTCTGACCATCAATCTATTTTCTTTAAAATAACCTTTTAAATTAATTTATTATGAAAGTATACATTTTAAGTAAATAGAACAGAACAGTTTAAGCATAATAAAGTAACTTTGACTACTGGCTGTGCCATTCAGTGCTTGAGGAATTCTCTCTCTGCATTGTACCATTGTGTTTGTCACAGCTGAGTGCACTGTGTGTTTCTCACAGCATAGGCATTTAGGCCTCATAGCCTCATATTCTTTTTCCTGGATTTCACAATGCCCAGGCTATTCTATATAAGTACCTTTTTTATGTTTAATATAAAATATACTATAATATAGAAATATATACTATATAAGTTGTGCGTGGTTCGTGGAGAGTAGCATGAGCCCACACGTGCTGTGAGTCTCCCCGGTGTCATGCACAGCGAGCCACGTGATAAGATGCGCGGATTGACTGTCTCAGAAGCGGCAACTGAAACTTGTCCTCCGCCACCCAGATTGAGATGAGTAACCGCACCACCACAAGGACCTACTAAGTAGTGGGAATTGGGCATTCCAAATTGGGGAGAAAAGGGGATGAAATAAAAAAAAAAGAAAAAGGAGGGATGAGTCAATAAATTTTGGTGGTAGTCAACATTATGCTGCAAACGCGGTCGATTGAGCTTAACTTGTAGTGAACCTGGAATATTCCTTTAAAATGACAAAACATAAAATACCTCACAAATTAATTTTTTCTTCAAAGTACTGCTATTATTGTCAATTTTACAGCATGTATCTTTCATGAAAACAATATGTAAAAGGTAGCAACATTCACCACAAGGTTGGTGGACTTCTAAAGCCCAAAGTATACTTTGATTTTGACGCGAACGCTCAGCATCTGCATACAGTCGAACACGAGCCTGTCAAAGTATGCTCCATTTGACGGTGCACGCATACACAGGCGGTGGAGCATACGCGTTACGACTGTTTTCTTTCTTCCCTTCATTTTCTGTTCTTTGCTGGCAATTACATCTTCTTCTAGCCTTTCTACCACCTAGAGGATCCACCAATTAGTGCAAATAATTCCAGGCACATGCACATTCAAAGATGCGCGGTTAGAAAAATTGGGCTGCACACGTTCAGTGCTTGTGCACTCTGCTGATGACGAGATATGTGTCCCGTGAGTGTCCATGTCTGACTGAAGTATACTTTGGTATAGTTCACCCAAAAATGAAAATTCTCTCATGATTTACTGGCCTTTAAGCCATCCCAGATGTATATGACTTTCCCTCTTCTGCAGAACACAAATGAAGATTCTTATAAGCAGATTTCAGCTCTGTTTGTCCATACAATGCATGTAAATGGGTGCCATCAGTCTGCTGGCTGTTTGACGGCCAAAAAGGCATATTTAGGCAGCATTAGAGTAATCCACACGACTCCAGTTGATCAATTAATGTCTTCTTCAGCAAACCGATAGGTTGGTGTAAGAAACAAATCGATAATGAAAACGTTTTTAACTTTAAATCGTTGTTTCAGCTAGAGCTAGGTGATTTTTTTTTTCTTCGATTAATTCGAATTTATGTTTTTGACACGATTTTATTTATTTTTTAATAGTGGAATCAAGGTTTTGCATAAAATATTAGCAGACGCTGTAGGTGGATACACTGTCAATCCTTCAATGGCTGAATATAAAAGAGAAAAACAAATGTTCACAGCACTTGGCTTGATGCCGCCCTCAAACTGATAAGCTGAACACATGTGGAAATATGCACGGCTGCTCACTCCAATGTAACATAGGTTAACAACACGGAGACCGATATAAAACCCGGCAGGGCAAGCAAGCGGCCATGTGTAGTTCTTATGGTTTAAGGTACCAAGATTCATTGCAACAAGTACTAGTTCATTAATTGGAGTCACTATCAAATTATAAATGCCCATGAATTTGTGATTCAACTGCATTTCCACAGGAACCACATAGTAACCATTTTGATACTGATTTGCCAATATAAAAAAAATTATATTTTTGCATAATAAAAAATAAGTAACAACATTTCTATCTCCAGAGCACCAAGACACTGGCTATTAAACACATCAACAAATTCTAAATGTTCCTATTCTTCACATATAGAAATGGAAATCTGGACTAAACTTAAGCTGACTAAACTAAATGTTAAGTGGACCCATGGATGGAAAATGCATGCATATCCCATGTTATTCTGCTACTAACGTCCCGTAGGCCTATCACCTTTGTAACAGCTGGAATAAGTTATTTGAAAGCGAAGATTAAACCAAAATTAGGTCTAAATGAAAATAAACTAAACAGAAAATTGTACTGTGGGAGGCAGTGCTGCAAAACTCATGAATATTATGTTATGCACAGTAAAAGATTCGTTTAAATTACATTTTGATCAACAGTCATACTTAAATATAAATATTTCACATAATATGGTAATTTCATTTCTACATCTGCCACTATCAGTCTTGGGATTTTGTTAGTCAGAAGATGAATACATAGATCAGCACTTTGATTAAGGACATGACTGACTGATCTAGTAGTAACTGTTTGCCTTTAGTTTTGAGAGGTTTTGGATTCTAATTCACCCAAATATAACTTTTTATTTTAATAAAACAAGATTGCATCTGTACATCAGTGGATGAGTGTTACACTTTAAAAATAAAATGCAATAAAAGATGCGGGGAGACAAGTGTAGTGGAAACATAGACATATTTATTGAAAGTTCTGTATATGAAAGAACAGCGAACTCCAAAATTCAGATAGCGACAACCACAACCTCTCCGCTCCAGCAGTGGGAACCTGGAATGCACCTGAGTGCAAGATGACACAGCTCACGAACACCCATCTCCCTTCACACAACCCAGCCATGAAAAACTCGCACTGCGCACTGGTGCACGCCATCAACAATGAGCTCACCTGGTTACCCCACACCTGAGAGCGATTAAGAGAGGGAGAGAAAGAGAAAAAGACAACACACACATATTCTCTACATACACACAAACAAAAATGGCCAAGAAGGTCATCACAATGGGGGACACAGAAAAGAGCGCGAGCTGCGGAAAAACTGCCAACACTAAACGACATTGATAACAGCCGCAACGAACACTTTTCATAACATTCTAAATAACTCCTTCCAGCGCCGGTTTGCCAGTCAAAACTCACACAGATGAAACAAAAACTCCAACTCAAGAACTGGAGATGTTTAATCTGTGTTATACACATACCTGATGACAGCTATTTCAAAAAGTGGTGAGGACACATCTCATCCATCTCAACCCATAACTGACAGCGATGTATCTAATAATCATTCAGTGAATACTTGGAAACAACTGAGAAATTAATCTTTTACCTCTTTTTTCCATGTATTTGTCCATGTGGTCATTGTTATTCATCAACCAGTGAGAGCCCAAACACTGTACAAGCACTGCAATAGTAGGTTGGCAATTGGTCAATACTGTGATTGGCTGCTGCTGTACACAGTCAATGGGTCTTTAGTCATTTTTGCATTCGGTGAGGGTTTAGGCAGTTTGACATGAATAAACCCCTACACAATTTTAAAATCAATGATAATATACTTACATTTATATTTAATACATTTAGATACTTATGCTGGGGTGGCAGATGGGGTGGCAATGTTTTTCTTAGGGTGGCATTTGCCACCCCATGGCACCCCGGTAGATCTGCCCCTGAAAGCCAGTAATATTTCCAGTACAACAGACTTCATCCATCTTGCATGTTTACACCAGCTTAATCAAACAATAACTATGTTCTGTGTAAGTTGTGTAAGTCATGAAGCACTAAACTACATTTTCTGAGATGTCAATAGAAATGTATGTGTTTATAATAGTGTTAGAACATGCATGACAGTTATGGGTGCTTCATATCAAATCATATAGTGCATAATGGATAGGCTATAAATGGGAGAATCATCCACATCTCCTTTTACCATGATGATTCAGATAGATCGCTAATTATTGCTTTGTTCTGTGACATGTTTCAAATGTACTGCATTTACAGCCAATATTTAGGAAGCTAAGCGATCATTTTGACAAACAGCGATATTATTTAATTTTGCTGCTCTGCTCAGCATGTACTGTTAGATAGTGCCGCGTGCTCACAGCACAGACTGACGCCATTATTTTAAACTGAGCTTTTTGCTTGCGGTTTTATCTACACTGACATTTTTCTGATATCTGGCTTTAAGCTAAACATGACTATTTCTAGATATTGATTTCTACACAACTTTCCAGATGGACTTGATTTAGATAAAAATAATACATAAATTGGCTTTGAGGTATTTTGTAGTTATCTTATTTTATACTATTATTTCTGAACATCAGTGTTATTTTAACTAAATTATATTTAAAATTATTTTACTTTATGCTGTTGACAACTTTCTGTGTTGCACTTTTTGGTGCATTTCTGTTACACACCTTTGTTTTCTGCTGAAGAAGAAAAGTCATACACATCTGGGATGGCTTAAAGGTAAGTAAATCATGAGAGAATTTTCATTTGGGGGTGAACTAACCCTTTAACAATGCTGCCATGTTTCTTTAAAATTAAGATTGGGAATTGATGCCAGTTTTAATACAAAATCATGTGACCTCATTATTTGCAGGGTCTCCATTTTCAGTATTTTTTTACAGTAATTTGGCCAACTTACTCAATGCTTTTCTCCCCAGCCTCACAAATGCTTGTGTCCCCCAGGATACAAAAACAATTGTAGGGATATTAAAGGCATCAGAAGATTTGTTACAGCTATTGGAATACTCCTGTGACCAGATAAGTTTTGATACTTTGAAATGAACATGGCTATGTTTGAATTGAAGCTGAAGACACGGAGAACTAACAGATGCTGGGCGTAACCTGTGTCAACCTGGAATGACATCTACTCCAGTCCTACCTACACCAGACTTTTCTCTGCTTTTATATGGATGGCTGTCTACTAGGAATTTCTCTTTAGAAATAGATGTATGTAAATATAATTCAGGGACATAAAGAACAGAATATCACAAGAGCAAAGAACTTTCCTTCAGAAATAATTGGTAATTGCAAAGGGAAATAATTTATCCATTATTTTTCCTCTGTCCTCTATTTTCAAGGGTAGCATTTCTTTATAAAGTGCCTACTGTGTGAGGGATAATTTAAAAATCCTGTCATCTACTCACACTTGTGTTCTTCCTATGGGGCCCTTTCTAATAGTTTTGCATGCCCTTGCAATACGTTTCCCTTTTCCTTGCAATACATTGACCATGGTTTTAATTTAGTAATATTGGAGTAACCATGGTTAATCTTGTGGTTATGGTGTATCTAAAAATACCATGGTTAAACTATGGTTTCTGTAGTAAAACCATGTTTAATTTTCATAACGGCTAACCACGGTTCCATACAGTAACCAAAGTTAAACTATGGTATGTTTAGTAAAATCAGAGGAGCCACAATATATATATATATATATATATATTTACATTGGTTTTCATTGTCCTGTATTATTATTGTGGTTTCACTACAAATGTGGTTACTATAGTAAAACCATGATACAGTTTTGGGTTATGGTTTCACTACAAATACCATAGTGTAATAGTTGAAGACGGAGCACAAAACTTGTTCAAAAGGCCCAGGTATTCTCAGATGTGATGGATAATTCTGACCAATCAGATTGCTTGATGTTATTGCAGCCTCACGTGCCTGAAGTGAAAATAGAACGTGAGCGTTGAGCAGATGCAACTTCACTCTAGTTTAGTTAGTTTAATAACTGTTCTTTTAGCAGTACTTTTGAGTTTACCCTTGGGATATGGTGTGCGTGCATGTAAATTAAGTGCAAGTGGACATTATTTTCTTAATTAAGATCAGTTGTTTGATCTGCAGCATCATAGTATTAAACTAGCGATATTCCACCTTCATTAATATTCAATCTAGAATGTTTATGAGTGTCTGAAGACTGTGCTTCGCTGTACCTTTTAATCTGTATCGCACACTAATATTTATTATTGATTACATGCAATCTAAGGTGTTGTGTTGAAGATTATTGTGCAATTTCGCAATGGTCAGTTAGACGATATTCACGTTTTAGTGGCGCCACCCTGTGGTCATATGAAGAATAACCACCCAACAGTGTCATTTACCTACTTTATTAATACCTTTGTTCTGGTAGTCAATGTAGACATAAAAGGTATTGTTATGTATTCAATTGGGTATTTATGTTGTGAATAAGAATGTGTTACTAAGTTTATTTAATGTGTTAATTTGTTTCAGAACCACACATGTATGCCCAACAAAGTGATATTCAGTAAACTCATTGAAAGAACCTGGAAACTGCCTGTTGATTCTCTTCAAATAAGTGTCATCACACACAGTTCTGACCGACTGTCTGCAGCGTTTCGAATTCATCCGAATTAGTGCCTAAATCTAAACCCCCTCTATTTCAAAACTTATTGCAAGGGACTGCCTCCCTGTACTCTCAGAGGGGCTCAGTATGTTCCAAACCTGTATGTCTTTAGTGGAAGATAT
The DNA here is from genome assembly GCF_019703515.2 of Myxocyprinus asiaticus. Taxonomy (NCBI): domain Eukaryota; kingdom Metazoa; phylum Chordata; class Actinopteri; order Cypriniformes; family Catostomidae; genus Myxocyprinus; species Myxocyprinus asiaticus. The sequence continues at coordinate 12,439,558 of NC_059366.1, forward strand.
GAAATATTCAGTCTCAGTCACCATTCACTTTTATAGAGAGAGAGAGAGAGAGAGAGAGAGAGGGAGAGAGAGAGAGAGAGAGAGAGAGAGAAAAGATGCAATAAACTGAATGTTGACTGAGATTCTGCCTTTTGCATTCCACAGAACAAAAAGTCATAAAGGTTCAGAACAACAAGAGAGTGTGTATATGATGACAGTTTATATTTTTTGGGGGGTAAACACTTTAAATCTGTAACTTTGAACGTGTTAAGTTAGCCTGTAATTTGTTATTATTATATTATACATTCATCTGTGATTGCACCAGTGTGATTTGGCTGTTTAAAGTAGACTTAAGATTTATGTATTGCAGAAAAAACTTTACTCTAAAGATTTTTATGTATTTGTAAATGTATATTTTGCACAAATAACATGAACTACATTTGCTGTGTGTCTGATAAATTATTACATAAATAGGCTGATTTATTCATTAAAGTATTTGTGATCTTAAAATGGAAAGTGAAAATGTGTTGATTGTTTAGTTTCACCCAACTGATATCAACATAGTTTCAACATAAAGTAAGCCAATCATTTGGATCGATTTCATGTTGTTCTTCTTCTTCTTGCTGTTTTACGGCGGTTCGCAAACCTATTGGTGCATTACCGCCAAATCAAATCAAACCCCTTTATTGTCAGTCAACCATATACACAAGTGCAACAGTGGGTGAAATTCTTGGGTGCAGTTCCGAGCAACATAGCAGTCGTGACAGTGATGAGACATATACCAATCTACAATAAACATCAGATTTACACAACACAATTTACATATCTAATATACACATAATTACACACAACACAACATACAAATAATAACAAACAATGTACAGTATACAATACACACAATATAGAACACACATACACAATAAAAATAGAATAGTATATATACAATAAAAATAGTATATATAAAATATACAGTAGGTTGTATTGTGCTGTATTGACATTCAGGATGTCGGTTGATAGTCAGTTGCCAGTGTTGTTAAGAGAGAATATAATTTATGACAGTCCAGTGTGAGATAATAAGATTAATAAAGTGCAGTGCTGATGTATATTGATCGTGAGAGATCAAGAGTTCAAAAGTCTGATTGCTTGCGGGAAGAAGCTGTCATGAAGTCGGCTGGTGCGGGTCCTGATGCTGCGATACCGCCTGCCTGATGGTAGCAGTGAGAGCATACCATGGCTCGGGTGGCTGGAGTCTCTGATGATCCTCCGAGCTTTTTTCACACACCGCCTGGTATATATGTCCTGGAGGGAGGGAAGCTCACCTCCGATGATGTGTCTGGCAGTTCGTACCACCCTTTGCAGGGCTTTGTGGTTGAGGGCGGTGCTGTTGCTGTACCAGGCAGTGATGCAGCCAGTCAGGATGCTCTCTACAGTGCTGGTGTAGAACCGTGTGAGGGTGTGGCGGTTCATTCCAAATTTCCTAAGCCATCTCAGGAAGAAGAGGCGCTGATAAGCCTTCTTCACAACGGCCTCAGTGTGGACAGACCATGTGAGTTCCTCAGTGATGTGGACACCGAGGAACTTGAAGCTGCTGACTCTCCACCAGTGCTCCATTGATGGTGATGGGGCTGTGTTCTCTGTCTTTTCTTCAGAAGTCCACCACAAGCTCTTTTGTCTTGCTGACGTTGAGGGAGAGGTTGTGCTGCTGACACCAGTGTGTCAGAGTGTGCACCTCCTCTCTGTAGGCTGTTTCATAATTGTCAGTGATCAGACCTACCACCGTCGTATCATCAGCAAACTTAATGATGGCATTGGAGCTATGTGTTGCCACACAGTCATGTGTGTACAGGGAATACAGGAGTGGGCTGAGAACACAGCCCTGCGGGGCTCCAGTGTTGAGGGTCAGTGATGAGGAGATGTTGCTGCCTATTCTAACCACCTGGCATCTGCTTGACAGTGAGTCCAGGATCCAGCTGCACAGCGAGCTGTTTAAGCACAGAGCCCAGAGTTTCTCATCAAGATTGGATGGCACTATGATGTTGAATGCTGAGCTGTAGTCTACAAACAGCATTCTCGCATATGTGTTCCTTTTTTGCAGATGGGAGAAAACAGTGTGTAGTGTAGATGCAATGGCATCATCAGTGGAGCGATTGTTGCGATATGCAAACTGCAGTGAGTCCAGTGAGGTTGGCAGCACAGAGCAAATGTAATATCTGATTAGTCTCACAAAGCATTTGCTGATGATGGACGCCAGTTATTTAAGCAAGTTATTTTGGATTGCTTTGGTACAGGCACAATGGTGGACATTTTAAAGCATGTGGGGAATACAGAGAAAGAGAGAGAAAGGTTGAAAATGTCCGTAAAAACACTACCCAGTTGGTTCGCGCACACTCTGATGACGCGGCCCAGAATGCCATCTGGACCCGCAGATTTATGGATATTCACCCGTCAGAAGGATTAGGTTACATCCGCTACAGAGATGCATAACATCTTAGTCTGATGAGAACGCCGGCTCTCCTTCCCCTTTTCCGGCTGCGTTTCCACGGCCGGGCTGCCCAGACAAAGGGCTCCGCTGTCGTGTTTGTAAACAGGGGTTCGGAATTGAGGTATTTAAAGTCCGGTTTTTGGTGTGCTATTGCAGAACCAACGTCCAAAAGTGTTTGTCTATTGTAGACAACAAGGCAGACAACATCCAAGACAAAAAACATAAGAATTGTAGACAAAACAAATAAAAAACTGCAACATTTGAGTCGGAGCTCGCAACACAGCAGCCATATTCGGCGCCATCTTGAGCTGATCCTACACCACCATACCTACCTTTCCTAACATCGTCGGGCTGCAGCTTCAGCTGGCGCTGCGTGTTCAGCTCCTCCAGCTTCCACATGCAGCCCCTAAAAAAACAAAAAACTTTCACCTTATATTTGATTAACTAGCCCAGAACTTTCCAGATATTTCATCAATACAGATATTTTATTACTTCCTATTTGTGGATTTAACAAATTCTTTAATTTAAGCTGTTCTCGCTTTCTGCTTAACTCTTCTATTAAACTCTTTCTTTCCACTCTATATTTCCTACACTGAACAATTACATGCTCCACCGACTCACTGACTCCACACACTTCACAAAATCCTGTTGGATGTTTGCCTATTAAGTATAATGTGCTGTTCAGCCCTGTATGACCCATCCTTAGTCTTGTTAGTATATTCTCTTCTCTCCTTCTCTCTCCTGATAACCTACCCTTTCCTACTGCTGGTTGAATTGCATACAAATGTCTGCCTTTTATTTCATTATCCCATTGCTGTTGCCATGTTATTAATATTCTTTTGATGATTGTTTTTATCTCTGATCTACTAAAAGACACTTTGATATCCACTGTTTCCCTCTCTAATGCCTTCTTAGCCAATGTCTCTGCCTCTTAATTTCCTTTCAACCCCACATGCGCCGGAACCCACAAAAACTGAACATGTATATTATTCTGCAGTAATCAATATAAATCCTGAAGAATCTCTACTACCAGATCCTGTCTTGTATCTGATTGCTGAACATTCAGACTATACAGGTGCATCTCAATAAATTAGAATGTCGTGGAAAAGTTCATTTATTTCAGTAATTCAACTCAAATTGTGAAACTCGTGTATTAAATAAATTCAGTGCACACAGACTGAAGTAGTTTAAGTCTTTGGTTCTTTTAATTGTGATGATTTTGGCTCACATTTAACAAAAACCCACCAATTCACTATCTCAAAAAATTAGAATACATCATAAGACCAATAAAAAAAACAATTTTAGTGAATTGTTGGCCTTCTGGAAAGTATGTTCATTTACTGTATATGTACTCAATACTTGGTAGGGGCTCCTTTTGCTTTAATTACTGCCTCAATTCGGCGTGGCATGGAGGTGATCAGTTTGTGGCACTGCTGAGGTGGTATGGAAGCCCAGGTATCTTTGACAGTGGCCTTCAGCTCATCTGCATTTTTTGGTCTCTTGTTTCTCATTTTCCTCTTGACAATACCCCATAGATTCTCTATAGGGTTCAGGTCTAGTGAGTTTGCTGGCCAGTCAAGCACACCAACACCATGGTCATTTAACCAACTTTTGGTGCTTTTGGCAGTGTGGGCAGGTGACAAATCCTGCTGGAAAATGAAATCAGCATCTTTAAAAAGCCGGTCAGCAGAAGGAAGCATGAAGTGCTCCAAAATTTCTTGGTAAACGGGTGCAGTGACTTTGGTTTTCAAAAAACACAATGGACCAACACCAGCAGATGACATTGCACCCCAAATCATCACAGACTGTGGAAACTTAACACTGGACTTCAAGCAACTTGGGCTATGAGCTTCTCCACCCATCCTCCAGACTCTAGGACCTTGGTTTCCAAATGAAATACAAAACTTGCTCTCATCTGAAAGGAGAACTTTGGACCACTGGGCAACAGTCCAGTTCTTCTTCTCCTTAGCCCAGGTAAGACGCCTCTGACGTTGTCTGTGGTTCAGGAGTGGCTTAACAAGAGGAATACGACAACTGTAGCCAAATTCCTTGACACATCTGTGTGTGGTGGCTCTTGATGCCTTGACCCCAGCCTCAGTCCATTCCTTGTGAAGTTCACCCAAATTCTTGAATCGATTTTGCTTGACAATCCTCATAAGGCTGCGGTTCTCTCGGTTGGTTGTGCATCTTTTTCTTCCACACTTTTTCCTTCCACTCAACTTTCTGTTAACATGCTTGGATACAGCACTCTGTGAACAGCCAGCTTCTTTGGCAATTAATGTTTGTGGCTTACCCTTCTTGTGAAGGGTGTCAATGATTGTCTTCTGGACAACTGTCAGATCAGCAGTCTTCCTCATGATTGTGTAGCCTAGTGAACCAAACTGAAAGACCATTTTGAAGGCTCAGGAAACCTTTGCAGGTGTTTTGAGTTGATTAGCTGATTGGCATGTCACCATATTCTAATTTTTTGAGATAGTGAATTGGTGGGTTTTTGTTAAATGTGAGCCAAAATCATCACAATTAAAAGAACCAAAGACTTAAACTACTTCAGTCTGTGTGCACTGAATTAATTTAATACACGAGTTTCACAATTTGAGTTGAATTACTGAAATAAATGAACTTTTCCACGACATTCTAATTTACTGAGATGCACCTGTAGCTGAGCTAGAGTCTGAGCATATGTTTACACGTTGAGCTCTAACTTCACTTACCCACATTACTGCTATCATTATAGCAATAATTTCTCGCATAAACACAGATAAATTATCTGATATCCTACTTATCCTAGACACTTTCAACTTTGGAATTGTATATGCAACCCCTACGCGACCATTTTATGTATCTTTGAAGCATCTGTGAAAATGTGTGTGAAATCCCCATATCTCAACCCCACATACTCCTTAACCTTATACACTTCTGATTCACTATGTCCTTCATTTTGTCTTGTTTCTAATAAAGTTAGATCAACATTGGGCAGTGGCATGACCCATAATGGCACTGGTAGCAAAGGTACTATTGATGCATATCTATACTCCTCTAATCCCATGTCTTTAACTAAATCTCCAACAACCCAAACAAAACTGGTGCATTTATTATTCTCATGTTCCCAACTAGGACCCACTACCTTTTTTGTAGGGTGACTTTCACTCTGGCCTCCTAAGTTTGCCCAATATGACCCTATTAACTGCTGTCTTCTTAATTGTAGAGGCATTTCACACATTTCAACTTGAAGAGCTGAAACTGGAGATGTTAAATATGCTCCACAGCAGATTCTTAAAGCTTGAGACTGAATTCTGTCCAGTTTAATTGATTGAGTTTTACTTGCTGATCCATATACAATACAACCATAATCCAGTACAGACTGTATCATTGATGTATATATAGTCTTTAATGCCATTCTATCTGCTCCCCATACTTGACCTGACACACACCTCATTACATTCAATATTCTCCTGCATTTCCCAGCCATCTTATCTATATGTACTCTCCACGTTAATCTGCTATCAAACCATAAACCCAAAAATCTTACTATGGATACACGTTCTAATTCATTTTAATTTTACTTCCATATACTTTGTCTTATTAGTAAAAAGGATAATCTGTGTCTTTTCTGCTGAAAACTTGAATCCCTCCTTTATCGACCATTCCTCTACTTTATTTAATGCAGACTTCATCTTCTTCACATTATACTCTATATTTCTTCCTTTATACCAAAGAGCCCCATCATCAGCAAACAATGACTTACCAATTGTTATATCTACCTTTGAAAAAACATAATTTATCATAATGATAAACAACAGAGGACTTATTACACTACCTTGAGGTGTTCCATTATCCACCACCCCACTAGAGGATATGGCTACCCCAGCCCTCACCCTAATTCTTCTTCCAATTAAAAACTCTTTTATCCAGTTGTACATTCTTCCTCCTATACCCATCCTCACTAATTTTTATTAATAATCCCTCTTTCCATAACATATCATGTGCCTTTTCTATATAAAAAATTCAGCAATTACACATTCTTTATTAATAAATGCCTTTCTTATATCTGCCTCTAACGATATCATTGGATCCAGTATCCCTCGCCCACCCCTAAACCCACTCTGATATGGAGAGAAGTAATTTCTTTTTTCTAAATAATATGTCAGTCTATCAGTAACCATTCTTTCCATTGTTTTACACAGATGGGGAGTTAAAGCTATCGGGTGATAGTTTGTAGGGATACTTGGATCTTTGCTTGGCTTCAGTATAGGTATAATTCATGCCTCCTTCCAGCTCTTTGGCAATACACCTTCTGTCCATATTCTATTATAGAATGCTAACAAACACTTCCATTGAAACATCACTAAAATGCTTTACAGTAACTAATCCCATCCTGCCCCGGGGCAGTTTGTTTCATTCTTCTCACTGCTCATTTGAATTCTGTCGTAGAGAATGGAACATCCAACAAATTATCCATTGCCTCTATTTTCCTCATTAAGTCTGGACATTCTTTCACTATATCTTCTCTTAATTTCTTACTCTGGTCTGTTATATTATCTGAACTATTTACCCTGACAAACACCTTCAGAAACGTTTCCACTTTATCTTCATCCTTCACTGCTATATTTCCATCCATATTTAAAACTGGGTACCTATGCTCCTTTTGGATTCCACTCATTTTTTTAAATCAAGTTCCATACTTCTTCCACTGGCATATTCTTCCCAATTTCACTACAAAATGATCTCCAGTATATCCTCTTAGCCTCTCTTACTGTTCTTCTGACATCTGCTTGAGCCTGTTTATACTCTATCAAATGCTGAAAATTATGTGATTTCCTGATCCTCCTAAATGCTTCTTTCTTCCTTGTTATTGCATTTGCACACTCATCATTCCACCAGGGAACTACCTTAGTTTTCCTACTACCTTTACTCCTTGGAATATACTTTGTTGCTGCTGATTGTATAACTTGTAATGTGTGTCCACTAATCATCTATACTGATCCATATTTTCCTATTTTTATGTTATTCAACCCTTCTTCACTCACCCTCATAAATGCCTCCTAGTTTGCTTTATCATACCTCCATTAGCTACCTTATCTTGTCTCATGTCTATTCTACCTACATTTACCATATTGAGCTTAATATTGGACAATGATCACTTCCTACAGTACGCTCTCTTAAAACCTTCAAATTAGTGATCCCCCCAAGAGAATCAGATACCAATGTTAGATCAAATACTGATTCCTGACCTGTAACCACATTCACTCTTGTATATCCCCCATCATTTAGGCAGACCAAATTCCTCATATCCACCAAATCTTTGATTACTTGCCCATTTACATCTGTCATTAACCCCCCCCATAAAGTGCTCTGTGCATTAAAATCCCCACACCAAATCACCCTGTTTCTCCTTTGACCCTCTATTTGCTCTAGTTCACTCAATAATATTTCCTGACAAGGATTGTAAAAGTTTATTATTACATAATTTTTCCCCTCTACCCATACTTCCACAACCACATACTCCCTATCTATTCCTCTACCTACCACTCTATAAGGTAATCCTTCTTTGATCAAAGTGTTACAACCTCCAGCATTACCCTGCTCGGGATCCCTTCTTTCACTCACATAACCTTTTATAACAAAATCAAACCTAGGCTTAAGCCATGTCTCTTGTGTACATAACATATCTGGTTTAATTTTCATATCATTAATGAAACCTTTAAACTCCAGCCCATTAGCCCATTTAATTGTAAAATGAAAATCATTACAGCTACCAAACCACAGTTCTTGACTTGCCAGTGTATCCGTCACCAGGCCATCCCTAACAATTTCCCATGCCATCTCCTTCACTCCTAAGAATCTCTCAGCTGTTCTTACCATAATCTGAATCTTAACCATCTCCCTTTCTGTCTGGGCTGTACAACTGATTACTTCTGCCATGAACATAAAAAAAATAATTTTACTCACAATCATCATATCTTCCAAGTCTCTCCCCTCCACCCTTTAATTTCTTAACTCTTCATTAACTCCCTTTTGCACTTCTCTCTCCTTTGCCTTATCTTTGGATCTTGCCTCAACTGCCTTCACTGCTTCTGCATACATTTTATTATTCCATGCTCTCTCTTTCTGTACCTCCACTGCTCTTTTCCTTACCTCACAACCTCCATACGCAACACTATGAGCTCCACCACAATCGCAACATTTAACCCCCACTCCCTCTCCACATTTACGTAATCATGCTCACCTCCACATCGCGCACATCTTTTCTTGGATTTACATGCTACTGTTACATGTCATTATTTTTGGCAATTATAACATCTTAACGGAGGGGACACATATAGCCTCACTTGGTAGCTGATATAGCCAAGCTTGACCTTTTCCGGCAAAATTTCACCTTCGAATCTCAATACTACCGCAAGACTTTCCATTCTATTTCCTTCTTTATTCATCAACAAACGTCTTGCATCAACTATAGCCCCTCCATTCAAATTTTTTTTTAACTCTTCCATAGACACTCCCAACTGCACTCCAGTAATCACTCCACTAACCCGTTGTTTATACCCTACTGGTTTACTACTCACCAATTCCTGTTTACAAATAGACTTGATTCTCATTGCTTTATCTTTCTGTACTTCACTAAAATATATAACACCATTAACGCTCCATCCTGTAATACTTTGGCAAATCTAATTTCTCCCCACCATTTTTTTCAACTCCCTTGTTAGTGCAATTGGACTCACCTTTTGCATGCCACACCCCTCCCTAAATCTCAGTGTCATACTATACTCATCAGAATTCTCTTTCCTCCCTTCTCCTTCATTCTCACTTTCACCAGAACTACTTGACACCCCTTCCTGATGATTTTTCTTCATTTTGTTTATCCTTTTCCCTGCTGTTTTATCTCTATCATCCTCTTCTCTTGTCCATCCTACCTCCATTTGATCCTCAATCTCATCTGACTCATCTGCACTCACTTGTGTCTCTGGTCCAGTACTACCTCTTTTCTTCCTATGTTTTGTCATTGCTCGGTGGTTTTGATTTTGATTGTTTTGCTAACTGCGATGCAACATGAAAACTCTTCAAACCATTCGTTTGTTGTTCGTTGTTCCAGCTGAGAAGCCCATTGATCAGCTTTCCCACACCATTCACTGTCGACCTCCGATTTCATGTTTGTTTTCAATGATGTTAATGACACTGATTCAACGTGACGTTCAAAGGACATCAAGAGAACGTTCAAACAACTGGTAGCAAACATCCCCCTGAACGTCCTTTTGACATCTAAAGGTCCCTGCATGAAGATGTTCTGGGGACTTTTTTTTTTTTTAGCTGGGAATGTTCGTTCGCTACAACAGCGAGGTTAAGATAGTTTTCACAATACATTCAGCGATAAATGGTGATAAATCTTAAACGGCTTAGCAACTAATTTCCACAAGAGTTTTACTGTAAGCTGGAAAACTGGAAAGCTAATAATATTCCACAAGCTTGTTTTCATTATTTTCACTCAATAATATGAGCATTCACCTGCAAAAGCCGTCGCAATGCGAGTTACCCTGGGAAGAATTCCTCTTGGCGTAGCGGTAAGTAAGGGGATGTGGAGAAAGTGCAATTTTCTGTCTTTTTTCTTTCTTTTCTTTTTTTTACGTAGCTTGGTGTGTGAATTACATGTCCAAAATTAACGTTTTTGTAATAGTTTTTTTGTTGAAGGACATTGAGGCACGAAACCAGCATCATTTAATAGTAGGGGTGTGACGAAATCTTGTGCCACGTGACGATATTTCTCGTTAAGGTGAAAAGCTGTCTCATGATATCAGCATGACAGAGTGTGAGGGTGAAATTAGCATAGAAGATGCCCCCGCCACTTTTAAATTGTTGTGTGGCAGCATTTTAGGTACCCGGTGGAAACAATAAACGGCGACAGAGTGACAGACAAGACACGAACAAAGGCTGTGTCTCGTTTGGAAGGCTGCGTCCTCCGGAGGTCGCATTTATCGGCCGCATACGTCATCGAGGCTGTCTCGTTCATTTTTTTTTACATTTTTTTTCTTCAATGAAACGAGACAGCCTTGATGACGTATGCGGCCGACAAATGCGACCTCCGGAGGACGCAGCCTTCCAAACGAGACACAGCCAATATGTGAGCACTGTAAGAAAATAGTGCCGGACACCGCGGCTAACACAAGCACTATGCAAAGACACCTACAGAACCACCGCAGCTCTCAACTAAAATCAACCAGGTCTGAAGAGACTCATGTGAAATCATACAGGAGAGAAGCCAGTCAGTTGAGTTTATGGCAAAACATGTTACAGTGCTTGCATATTGTTCTGTCTTTTACCGCATATGATAATTCATACTCAGAAAGTAGAACTGAAGTGACTTTCATTACAAGATGATTAGTTAAAACATTTCAAAATGCACCTGCATTGTTTTGCATTTTGTGACTATCAGTCGAATAAAAGACCATTTTTCCAGTCATATACACTATCGGTCAAAAGTTTTGAAACACTTGACTGAAATGTTTCTCATGATCTTAAAAATCTTTTGATCTGAAGGTGAATGATTAAATGTTTGAAATTAGTTTTGTAGACAAAAATATAATTGTGCCACCATTAATTTATTTCATTATAAAACTAAAATTTATTAAAAAAAAAGTTTTTGAAATTGATGACTTAGATCAAATAATGAAGAAAAGCAGCCAATAAGTGCCCAACATAGATGAGAACTCCTTCAATACTGTTTAAAAAGCATCCCAGGGTGATACCTCAAGAAGTTGGTTGAGAAAATGTCAAGAGTACATGTCTGCAAATTCTAGGCAAAGGTTGACTACTTTGAAGATGCTAAAATATAACACAGTTTTGATTTATTTTGGATTTTGTTTAGTCACAACATAATTCCCATAGTTCCATTTATGTTATTCCATAGTTTTGGTGACTTTACTATTAGTATAAAATGTGAAGAAAAAAATTATAATAAAGAATGAGTAAGTGTTTCAAAACTTTTGGTAGTGTATATAGTGTTAAAATATCATCTCTTCTCGTTCTCGGGAACCCAGTATCGTGTATCGTCTCGTCTCGTGAGCTAAGTGTATCGTCACACCCCTATTTAATAGAGGAGGACATTGCGCAACTTTCACAACCTTTCATTTTACCCCTAGTGGTTGAATAGGGAACTGCATGCCCAAAATTAACCTTCTTTTTGTAATAGCTTTTTTATTGAATGTGATAGGCCCATGGGGAGGTGCTATATGGCAAGCCGTTTTAACACTTATTACTCTGAAGTCCCTGGATGCATAAGTTAGGCATATGTGCTATAATTTGAAAGCTTAGATCTTTTGGGAGAACCCAATAACTTTTGTATTTAGTTACATAAAATTAAAAAATAAGGCCTGAAAACCTTTGTATCGCAAATTGGCCCCACCTAGAGGTTACGTTGTAGAAATTATTAAAATGAATATAAAAGTTCTTCACATAGCACATAAATAGATAAGTCATATATCAAATGACATTCTCAGGGAGGTGACTATACAGTTTATTTTGTTGCCATAGTACCACAGTTTGAATTATTTAGAAAAAATATCACAAAGGGAAATTTTATTTCGGTAAAGCATAAAATGCAAACGTCTCTTTTCTTTGCTGACTACTGATCTGTAAGCCCCAAATAGCCTCAAAAATTATATCAAATCTTACCTTGGGTTGGTATCTTTAAAATTAGTTATAGAAATTACTCATTCACTTGTTTGTTAGCTTGCTTGGGAGAATAATCCAATGTTGGATTAAATTTAGAACAAAATATGAAGTTCGGTAGAAAAAGTATGAGAAACAAATCATCAGCAAAATAGGTTTTCATATTTAGAAGATGAGAAGTTCACATCATTGTAAAGCTGGGATTCTCTGCTTTCCAATGACACCTAGATTGGGCTTCTAGACAACTCAGAAGCCAAGATATTCAACAAAACCGTGTGAAAACTCTCAGCACTTAAAAAAACAAAAACAAAAACAAAAAAAAAAAGACTATGGGTGAGGGCTAAAATGCATTAGAGTACCACCTACATTTCAGATCAGTATAATGTGATGGAAGGTGATAGAGGAAACATTATTTTTTTCTAGTACTTGCTGCCATCCAGTGGAATAAAAGAAAACTTTTTGCTTGAAAATTGAGGACACAGAACTGAATGGCATGCTTTTAAACTTTAGACATTAATATATATATATATTTTAAAAATGTTTATCAGAAAATTGTAAACATTTACAATGTTATTTATTAATTATTTCTTAACAGTTAGGGGGTTATCTGTAAAATGAGACAATTGTTATTAAATTAGTCCACTGTATGTGTGAACAGGGAGCTTTTAAATTTGAGTGTGAAAAATTTCAGGCGGCAGCCCAAAAATCCTGCAGAGCGTAAAAATCTGCTTACCTTAACTATAAAATGATGGGTGAATGACATGAGAAGATGATCAGAGGTGTCGTACGATATATTTTAAATGACTTTGTGTTGTCTCTTGGAGTTTAATGAGCACATAGGCACATCAGTACATCCACAGCACGAAGGTAAGATCTTGTGTATTTATGAATGAAATCTTCTTGTTTTAAAATCTCCTCGCTCTGCTTCCAGTTCTTATGACATCCCCTGAACACTTTAAAATACTCATGATAGCTTTTGACAACTCTATGTACTGTAAATCCACTTTGCTAGCTAATTACACTTTGACATCAACACCATAGAACTGATAGAACGGAAGCTCAGAGACACAATTTTCAAGATGGCTGTGAGCTAGTTTCTCTGGCGCATAAGGTGAATAATCAGAGATTATTTAGCAGAGATGGGCCAGTTCTATTTAAATGAATGGGAGAAATTGGAACGCTCAACCAAGGAGCTCTGAGCGCCCAATGGTCAACGGATGTACAACCCCAATTCCAAAAAAGTTGGGACAGTATGAAAACTGCTAATAAAAACAAAAAGGATTGATTTGTAAATTCTTTTCACCCTTTGCTATATTGAAAGCATTACAACTAGACATTATGTTTTTCCTTGTGAATCTCCTTGTTTAAAAAAAAATAAAAAAAAAATTAAAAAATTACAGTAATTTCCAATCAGAAGATTGCAACACGTTCCAAAAAAAGTTGGGACAGTTGAGTGTTTACCATTATGAAACATCACCACTTCTAATAACACTTATTAAGCATTTGGGCACTGAAGACACAAGTTTGTTTAGTTGAAAAGGTGGAATTTTCCCCCCAATTATCCATTATGTAGGTCTTTAGCTACACAATTGTACGGGGTCTTCATTGCCATATGGTGTGCTTCATAATGCACCACACATTCTCAATTGAAGACAGGTCAGGACTGCAGGCAGGCCAATCCAGCACCCGCACTCTCTGCTCACACAGCCATGCACTTGAAATCTGGGTAGTATGTGGTTTGAAGTTGTCCTGCTGGAAAATGCAGGGATGTCCCTGGAAAAGACAGAGCTGGATGGCAGTATTGTGCTCCAAAATTTGTACATATCTGTCTGTGTTCCCGAAGATGTGCGAGTTACCCATGCCATGGGCACTGACACATCCCTGGCCCATACAGACACTGGCTTTTGGACCTGACACTAATAACAGCTTGGATGGCTCTTTTCCTTTTTGGCCCTGAGAACACGACGGCTGTGTTTTTCAAAAATGTTTTGAAATGTGGACTCTTCAGACCAAAAAACACAGTTCCACTGTTCTACTTTCCATCTAAGATGAGACCGAGACCAGAGAAGTCGGCAGCACTACTGGACAGTGTTGATGTAGAGCTTCTGCTTTGCATAGTAAAGTCTTAACTTGCATCTGTGGATGCAGTGGCGAGTGATGTTGACTAAAAAAATGCCTTACAGTTAAAAGAGCCAGTCACATCTTAGATACAGACATCACCTGTCAATCAACTTTAGACACATCCTTTGTGTTGCTCCTCGCCTGCTGTGTGGTTGGGGCACGTATTAGCCAGTCGTCCAGGTAATTCATGAGGCGAATTCCCCGCTGACAGAGCGGAACCAGTGCTGCATCCATGCACTTGGTAAAAGTACGTGGAGCTAGAGTCAGGCCAAAGAGAAGAACCTTGTACTTGTACGCACTGCCTTGAAAGAAAAAACAGAGGTACTTCCTGTGATCTCTGTGGATGGGAATACGAAAATAGGCATCTCGGAGGTTCACCGTGGTGAACCAGTCCCCCTGCCTTATACTCGTGAAGAGGGTCAACAGGTTCAACATCCGGAAAGGTAGTTGTTTTAGGTACCGGTTGAACCTTTTCAGATTCAAGAAGGGATGCTAGCCCCCATCCTTTTTTGGAATGAGAAAGTAGGTGGAATAAAACCCCTGCCCTACCGACTCTGAGGGCAGGAGTGTTATTGCTCCTTTTTGCAAAAGTGTTGAGACCTCTGCCTAGAGGGATTTGCACTCCGCATTTCCTCCCATGACTGTTGGGACAATACCCTGGTAGTGTGGGGGCTTGGCTCTGAACTGGAGCCTGTCCTCTGAACCTAGGGTATTGAACATCTAAGGGCACTGGGTACACTGGTGCCAGTGAGCCGGATGCTGAGGTGTAAAGTGAGACACCAGAGGCTGACAACCATCATTACAAAGACCGGCGACCCATCGGTCACATGTCTGCTGGCTTTGCCGGACGCTGCTGGTGAAAGGAGCGACGACTCCCCTAGCTCAGGTTTGCTGAGGAACTCTGGATCGAAGTCCGCAGTGAACCTCCCCAGCCCTGGATAGACAAGTCTGAATGGCCCCAGCCTCCAGCTGCCAAAGGACGCCTCATTCGACCCGCCTGCCCCACCGCAAGCGTCAGCTCCCTTGCCTTGCATGATTGTTCCAGGGCTGCTTCGGACGGTGGGCCAAAGACTTCCCCTGGCACAACCGGAGCAGCCACCACTGTGGAATGATCCTGGTCAGACACATTTGATTGAGACAGCCAAACCTGGACCACCGAAGCCATGGACTGGCCAAGCGCCCAGGCATATGCACTGGTCCCCCTGATCGGCATGTCCACCACTCGCAGCATCTCTGGTATTTCATCATTGGGAGCAGTGGACCCCAAGTTCTGTAACAAGCCCTCCAAATAGACCAGCAAGAGGGAAGTTATACCAGAAAGTCTTACACTTTACACAGCTGAACATCCATAGCCCTGCAGTGCTTGTTTGAATGAATTGCATCTCTACCAGCCCTTGCTGTTGCTCCAGCCAACATAGCAAATGTAGACCCCACCAGAGGAGCCACAGCCTTCCACCTCGTCACATTGGCCAGCTGTGTCTTGGGTAAGGCGCTAGTGCTAGGTGCCTTCCAGGTGGATTGTAGCTCCGCCACAAAATCAGGAAGGATCAGCAATCCCTCTGATATTCGGTGCTGGGAGCCTCCATCAAAAGCAGACGTCGTCGATACAGAGGCCAATACCGGCACCTGAGCATGCTCTGCTGCTCTAGAAATCACAGCTTTATCCGATGGATCCAGAGGTGCTAGATCTGAGGCCTGGGAAGTACCTTCATCTTGCTCATAATTTTAAAGATCCTCTGGGTCCATCCTCGGAGGGCCGTACCCCCCATCCCACGTTTCTGAGGCTGCTAAGGACAGCTCATCAGGATGGAGATGGAGACGCTTAGCTGCTGATTTTCCTGTGTCCTCCGCACCAGTTGGCAACTGCTGTGCATGCAAAAGCCCCTGCAATGTGTCCTGCATTACCTGCATTTGGTGCTGCAGATGTTCCACATGCACTTCCACATGCTTGCGCTTGCGGGTGTGTTTTTTTCCTGTTGGCTCGTGCCTTCCGTCATCCTCCCCTCCATCTTCCCACTCCGGCTGACTTATTTCTTGGCTGAAGGGAATGTTTGGAGGTGAATTACTGTCCTGCTTCATTCTTATCACTTCTACAAGGCTATGTGCCTGGAGAAAAGTGAGAGTATGGCGAAGCTTGAGTAGCTTTCTCCCTTATGAAAGAAGAGGCTCTCAGTCTCAATTATCCTAATTATATATATATATATATATATATATATATGTATATATATATATATATATATATGTATATATATATATATATATATATACACAGATATATCTAAATATGTACTAACAAACAGAAAATTTCAGAAAGAAAGCAAGAGTGTAGAAAAGCTTGAGTAGTTTCTGCCCTTATGATTGAAGAGGCTCTCAGAGGCTGACTTTATGATTGCAAAGCAAGCCGCATGCTGCAACAACTACAGCGCACGTATTTTTTTTTTTTGTACTCACAACCCTGGCTTGATTCCAGCTCAATAATCTCCAACACCGAAACGGTAACTTTCTCTCTCCCATGAGAAGAGGTTCCAATCAACTCCAAGTAAACGTTTCTTTCCTTACTCAGCTTTCCTTAAACGTAGTCTCACTGCAGCTCCCCTCTTCTAGTAGGCAAAAAAGAGTGTGCTGGCGGTATTGCACCTTTATTTGTAGGGGTTGATTGCGCACAGTTTGAGCGCATTTAATTTAATATATGGTCTCCTGACAGCTCACCCTCTAGTGGGGTTGACCCATATGGTGGTATGTTGACTGCAATGAAATAGAACCACCCTGCAACATTCTGGAAACGGTAGTTTATGGTTATAAAATAAAGAACCTAAAGAGAGAGTTCTTAGAACGTTAGGAATTGGTTCCCCAAAAAAATAACCAAATAATAAACCATATGCTAACTTTAGGGGAATGTTGTGTGTTTGCTGGGAAGACAATGGTATACGAATAAGTTAATCATAAAGGCTAGTAATGTACCATAGTAGTACCATGGTATTCGTTGAATTACCTTGAAGCACCATTTAAATTCAATTGTACCATATATGAATATGGTAATCATATATCAAATTACCATGTGAGTACCATGGTATTCTTTGAAGTACTTTGAAGCACCATGTAAATACAGAATAGTACATAAATATGGTAATTGTATCTCAAAATACCATGGTATTACCATCTGATACCATCAGATATCACCTTGTTATTGCCCAGATGTGGTCACACACACACACACACACACACACACACACACACACACACGCACACAAAGAATTTGGCCTCTGATCAGAAGCATCTAGTACATACAGAAATACAACAGCTAGACAGAATTACAGGATACGATGAATAGTATATGTATGAGATTTTATACAGGAATGTGCAAAGGAAACTATGTTCAAATGGACATGGGTTTGTTGATATGAAAAATGAATATGAAAAATAAAATTTAAAAATTGTGATTTTTCATTTTGACCACATTGGTTTGTATAGGTAGCATGTATAAATATCTGTTTACATGTTTTTTTTTACATGCACATACATTTCATATTGCATACTGTATGGCACTATAGTGTACCATGCCTTAGATAAACATCATGTGATTAGTATTTTAGATGCTTTGTCTATGACAGTATGCTTTGTGTATCTGTTTAAAAAAAAAAAATGAAGTAGCTTAAATGTAGCAAGCTACTTTTGGCGTGTAGCTTGTAGTGTAACTTGCTAGTTTCTCTGAGGTGTAGCTTTTAGCTTAGCTTGACTAATTGTTTTGTTGAGCAGTTTGTAGCTTAACTAAATTTTTTGAGTAGGTTGCCCAACACTGCTTTCACCCCTGTTTGTGTCAAGGGACTGGGTGCTCTGACATTGCAATACATGAGTGCCTTCTCCCATGCAACACATAACTACATTCCATTGCAAGCAAACTGACAGTTCATCACGACTGCCACTAAGGGGAGAAATACGACAGTTGTAATCTAGTTTCAGAGACAATAAAAAGGGGGCTAAACAAACCAATCGAATTGTGCTCATGCACAATATACTGTAGTTTAAATGTTATTTATTCCGCCAATTAAATCCATTTTAAATACAATTTAAATGGCCACAACATCCTCTCCATCTCCATCTCAATCTCTTTTCTTTTGATTTCATCCTAGCTAGGAAAATAAATACTTTTTTAATACTTTTAAGTACAATTAAATGTGAATACTTTTTGTTTACTTTAATGGGAGTATTTATTCTTTTATTTTATTTATTTTATTTTTTTATTTTTTTGCTAGATACTTTAATAAAGTAATAATTTCACTCAGTATCCATATTTTTACTTAAGTATAATTTATAATGCCCTTACAAAAATAATTTGACGATTTTAAAATCTCATGTAAAACTTGGTCCAAGAATTGTAGTGAAACTAGGACAGAATTGGACACAATTTGCAAAAGCTTGATCTCAGTCTCAGACAAGACAGAATATCTGGAGGGCCTGTCAGTACGCCATCCAACAATCTAACTTTGATGTCAATTAGTAGTCAGTTCTCTCCTAGCAAATGCAAATACATTGTAGAAGTGCATATTTTATTGCACTTTAAATTATTGGGTTTGCCAAAACTCTAGATCTGGCTCGTTGACTGAGGCAGGAGTGGCTGCTGGCTCGTGAATCGTGGCAGCCGTGGGCGCTGGCTCTTGGACCGTGGCAGGCGTGGGCGCTGGCTCTTGGACCGTGGCAGCCGTGGGCGCTGGCTCTTGGACCGTGGCAGCCGTGGGCACTGGCTCATGGACCGTGGCGGCCATGAGAGTCATGGCAGTGGACTCTGACATGGTGGACTCGGACGGAGGTGAGGTCAGGGTTGCTGAGGTGGCATAGATGTTTGAGTTAAGAGGGATGAGAGGATGGCAAATCTGACTGTCCAGACAAAAAAAGTATAAAAGTAGTCTACTTGTGCACTATATTCCAAGTCTTCTGAGATCATATGATATCTTTACGTGAGAAACAGACTGAAATGCAATGATATGAACTTTGCATTCAAGCAAATAATTTAAGGATACTTGGCATGTTTACAGACAACTTAATTCACTTTCATTGTGCTCAAAACATGTAAAGGTAAAATAACATTTCTTCAGTGAATTTGTCATTACTATCAGACCTGTATGAGAATATTCTGAGGATGGCACTATTGTTAGATTAAAATTTGTCATCTAGTATTTTTGCATGAGGAAAACACTGACTGAATGAGGCTCTTTATTATTTCAGCTTTTAATTTACACCCGGAGGCAAGACAAATCCCAAAGGGGAGTAGTACAGTTACTAGGAGAGTGAAACATAACCATTGAAATATATGGGTGTTCCCATATTTTGCTGGTTTAGGATGTCCCAGGTGTTGGGATGGGTCATTATGTTTTGTCCCAGGAAGGACAAAGTGGTGTAACTTAGGCAGGGGAATGTCATTAAGAGAAAGTCACACAGCTACCGCAGCCTGAGAGGGACTCTCTCTCTGTGTCCTAATATCAGTCTTATAAGACAACCAGCCATCTGTGAGATATGCAGTGAGTACAGATTTAGATTTATCATCTTGTGTGTTTAATTCTATTTGTTGGGTATAAATATTGGGTTTATTCTTCAACAGTAACAATGGAACTACTAGACAGTGCTCACTGGGCCTTTATGAAACACAAGCAGAACAACTTTCTGTTTAAATTATTCTTAAAACCACTCTTTTGTAAATTGTTGAATTGAAAGCAACAACTTATGTAAGAATGATCAACGAGCAATTAATTCTTTATGCATTTCATGACTGAGGAAACGTGCGTTTAACAAGATAAATTGCTAAATTGTCACTCATGCATTATTTTCCTAGATTACAATTCAGGAAATGGGCAAATTGTAATCATACTGTAATGCTAGTTCTACATTTATATATATATATATATATATATATATATATATATATATATATATATATATATATATTTTTTTTTTTTTTTTTGCAATTTCACAAGCATTATGGAAATTTAGAGCTGGATCTTAATCTTGTTGGGTCAGCAAAAAACTACTTGAACAACAGGAAAATAGCTCCAAAGCTTGTGAACAGATCATAGTTGATTCTTCAAACAGGAGGATTGATGATCTGTCAAAGCAAGTGACATGATTTCTATGACTGCTATGATTTCAAGGTGAGTCTAGAAATGGGTCAAAAAGAATTTGATGATTTTAAAATCTCATGTAAAACTTGGTCCAAGAATTGTAGTGAAACTAGGATAAAATTGGACACAATTTGCAAAAGCTTGATCTCAATCTCAAACAAGACAGAATATCTGGAGGGCCAGTCAATACACCATAATATTATTGTAGATGGCATTAAAGAGTCTGGGAGAGAAAAGTTGTCTGAATCTGAAAAAAAAGTGAGGAAATTATTTAGTGAAAAACTACAACTGGATCATTTAAAAGTGGAGTTGAATTGGGCTCATAGGACTGAGAAGCCAATGATATCATCAGAAAAGCCCCGACCCATTGTGGTCAGATTTCTATGGCTGAAGGACAAACATGCTGTTCTGGATAAAGTTAAAAACTCGAAAAGCTCAGGCATCTTTATCTTTATTCCTCAGGGGTCCATTCTTGGACCATTATTACTTCTTATCTACATAGATGATTTGTCAAATGTCTCAAATATCCTTACTCCAATAATGTTGCAGATGACACAACCCTAGTTCTCTCTCATTCAAATTTTAACTCACTGATTAAGAATGCGAATGTTGGTTTAACTGCTTATGCCACATGGTTTAGATGAAATAAATTATCTTTGAAAAAAACATCGAACTTTATTATTTTCAGTGGTAAAAAAATCATACTCAAAGGATTTATCTAAAATTACAATGGAGTCTGTTGAGATGATTTCTGGGAATTTTTGTTGATGAGAGTTTGAGTTAGAGAGAACAAATTGACGGTTAGTAGAAAAATAAATACATCTATTGGTATAATAAGGAGGGTTAGTCATCTTGTCACCACAAACTGTCTTCTCACTCTTGATTATAGTCTAATTTATCCCTCTATTTCATATTGTAATGTAGTTTGGTGAGTACTTTACCTACTACTCCCCACAAAATTTGGGTCCTCCAGAAACGTTTTGTTAAGATTGCAACCCAATCAGAGTCATATATTTCATCTGCTCCTCTATTTCAGAAACTCCAGATTCTTACTATTTATGATATTAATGTTTCTCAAATATGTGTTTTCATTTATAAGATATATTCAAGTGAAGGGAATATTCCTGAGTATATCAAGACTTATTTTAAGCAAATTCACAGGTCCACTCTTAACTCGTCAATCTTCGGATTTTCATCCTTCTAAATTTCTCACTTGTAGAGGTCAATTTTCGATAAGATTCAGGGGTACCAAATGATGGAATGGCTTTTCTCAACTGGCAAAATTTTTTTCTTCTATAAAATGTTACAAAAGATGCTTAAAATGTCACTTAATTGCTGCCTTGTTACTGCTTTTCCCCATTTATTGTTGTCCATGTATTCATGTTTTAATTATTTCATTCACAGTGACATTGTTCTGGAGATATTACAGGTGTATTCAATATCTTCCTTATAGGCAGTCATACACGCTCATACACATACATACGTACGTACACACATTTTATAGTAGATTGCACGCAGGTATGCATTGTGTTGTGTTAATGTGATGTTTTAAGTTGAGTGTAATTATGTATAACAGATGTTTAAATTGTGTTGTGTTAATTTGATGTTATTGTAAATTGGTATATGTCTCATCACTGTCACGACTGCTATGTTGATCGGAACTGCACCCAAGAATTTCACACACCATTGCACTTGTGTATATGGCTGTGTGACAATAAATGTGATTTGATTTGATTTGATTTGATTTTGATTTGATATACACACTATGCACGCATACACATGCACATATACACACAACATGTTATTTACTTATTTTTTGTTTATATATTAATATATTTTTATTTCTTGTTGTTGTTTTTATGATACATATTTTGTTATATTTAATTTGTCATCATTGTGATATAGTCATATTATTTTCTGTATGTTAATTTTGTGTTCTTTATTAACATTATGAAAATTTTACATTATTTAGGTGGAGGCTTTATATAAGCCTGTACGGGCTTTTCTGCCTCTCCCTGCACTGTATGTAAATTGTTATCTTTGCTATTAAATTTTTTGTATACTTTTTAAATCACGCAAATAAAAATCAATCAATCAGTCAATCAATCATGTGCCTTTTGGGTAATGATGCTCAGTGTTGAGAATTATGTTCTTTCCAGTAAGTGTTATTAGACTAGAGACATGTCTTGATGTAATTTGATTCTGACGCACAACAGCACAAAGATTTCTATAGAATCCTTCAGACAAACAATGGCTGAATGTGGCCCACAGGGTGGCAAACATTCAGTATGTAACCTAATCAGAGATCAGGGATTATTGTCATTATTTTTCTTATTCAGGGCACCATCCATGTTGAATTCAGTTACCAAACATGTGAACTCTTTTTCTCACTCTTGTATTATATATTTTTCTAAATTATACTAGTTCTTATTTGAAGTGGAGCTTGCCAGGTATAATCAAGTCAAGGCATCAACACAATTTTAGTAAGCTATGCTGTAATCAACCGCACAATTAAGGTAAACAATGCTTAGGACAGATTGCATAAAATTACATTAGGTAAAATCAATTAATGTTCACTTCTTCAGCTTTTAAGAATGTAACTTTTGTGTTTTGTTGGAGTAAGTAGGTCTGCTGGGCATGTCTTGTTCATTCCCTCCTTTTTTGGTTCATGAAATGGGGATTAAGTAACAGTAACAACAATCCCATTGCTTTTATTGAAATGGTTTGTCTTAACAGCGAAAGGAAAGATGTAATTATACTCACATACAATACTGTAAGACAGCAGGCAGGAATTCACCTACTTTACATACCCACACTAGGAAGTGAATTTGTTCACATTTAGCCAAACAACAATTAATAATAATAATAATAATGCCATGGAGCCAAAAATCATTCAGGGAGGAATAAACAAATTAATAATAGGTAAGATGCTTTGACCCACTTCACCCTTTATTGTCAGAGGTGGTTTATATTATGCAGTGTCCATAAGTAGGGTCTTGGAGATAACAGGACTTTTCAAAAGTCAACAGTCAACTTTTGAGTGTGATGCATGGTTTCCTGTGATTGTGATTCCTACATTAAAGACCAAAGGATACTTTGGCTTTAATGAGAACGCTTAGCGTCTGGTGACAGTTGGACGCTAGCCTTTCAAAGTACACTTAATTGTAGTGTGTGTGCATACACAGGCGGTTGGGTGCTATTACTGCTATGAAATACTAAACTATTTCTCTTCAGGGATTAAGACCCATAAAGATGTCTTTATATTCTTTCATACTTGAGTTATACAAATGCAAGTATGTCCTGATCTCCTCACACATGCGCTCTTGACGTGCACATCCACTGTTGTTTTCATCTTCGTCTCCTGTTGTTTAGCAGTGATTTCATCTTCTTCTAGTGCTTCTTTGTGAAAGCAACTAGAATTTGCATCTAACCGAAGTATACTTTGGGCTTAATTCTGCCTTAAATGTCTATCAAAAAGCTCCTTTTTATGGCCTATATGCTGCATCAGATGCAGCTTCTGTGCCAGTATCCCTTTCATAAATGCTGTATATACAGTACGAGTAAAATGAATGGTACATTTTTTAAATAAAAGTACTCAGTCAAATGAGCCCACCCTTAGTTCTCTGCACACAAAGTTCTGCTGCCAAAATATGGCTGGGACATGTTGCTATGTAGTTGCTTGGGTCCTCTGGATGGTTGCTAGGGCGTGGCTAGGCAGCTGCCACTGATACTTGGCTCTTTTGAGCCAGAGTCAAAAGAGCCAACCCTCAAGCCTCTATGACATTCTGATCTGAAGATGTCTCTCTAAATCCATTTTCAATGTCAGTTTATGTGGTTTGGTTGCTAGGGTCATTTGGATGGTTGCTAGGGATACTTAAAGGCTGCTTGCTAGCTTGAGTCAAAAGAGCCCGCCCAAAATGTCTCTGTTACATTTAGATCCAGAGATAAATATAAATTTAAAATAAAGTTTTGTTTGATCACTAGGCAAACATTGTGTGCACAATTGCTTATTAAAGTTATAGAAACCATCTCCTTAATAAGCCACACAATTTGAAATATAATTCATGTATATAGAACAAACAGTGCTGGATGAGTCAGATGCCAAAGTTTTGTATGTGAGAAGAAAAATAGGGTTAGCTATTTTTAATTATACCTAAACATTGATCAAAGCGATAGTTATAGTGGTTCCACATATAATTAATATCCATAAGATATTATGGTGTGCCTGTGTACAATGGTCATGTACATAAATGCAGGTATGTCTGAATCAGAGTTTCATGTCAATGTTCGCTTACAGTACAGAATAGGGTAATTTATAACCAGACTTACTCACCTCTAATCCATTGTGCTTATACAGCTGTAGATCTCAGTGACTGTGCAGCTGCTGGGAGCATATGCCACACTAATGCAGAATGCCTCAAATCACGTGACGATAAGTTTGTCTGCATGTGCCGAATGGGCTACAGGAGGACTGGAGTTCAGTGCCAGGACATTGATTAGTGTACCGCTGATCTACACAACTGCCACTCCAAAGCAGTCTGCAGTAACACACTGGGCAGTTACAGCTGTTCATGTCTAAATGGCTATTTTGGTGATGGATTTCAATGCCAAGATATCAATGAGTGTCAAACTAATAATGGTGATTGCCATATCAATGCGGGTTGCACTAACAAAGAAGGAGGAAGAGACTGTAGACCAGGCTTCAGTGGAAATGGATTTCAGTGCACTGATAATAATGAGTATGCTAGAGCAGGAATCTGCCACTGGAATGCCATAATATTATTGTAGATGGCATTAAAGAGTCTGGGAGAGAAAAGTTGTCTGAATCTGAATAAAAAGTGAGGAAATTATTTAGTGAAAAACTACAACTGGATCATTTAAAAATGGAGTTGGATTGGGCTCATAGGACTGGGAAGCCAATGATATCATCAGAAAAGCCCCGAACCATTGTGGTCAGATTTCTATGGCTGAAGGACAAACATGCTGTTCTGGATAAAGTTAAAAACTCGAAAAGCTCAGGCATCTTTATCTTTATTCCTCAGGGGTCCATTCTTGGACCATTATTACTTCTTATCTACATAAATGATTTGTCAAATGTCTCAAATATCCTTACTCCAATAATGTTGCAGATGACACAACCCTAGTTCTCTCTCATTCAAATTTTAACTCACTGATTAAGAATGCAAATGTTGGTTTAACTGCTTATGCCACATGGTTTAGATGAAATAAATTATCTTTGAAGAAAACATCGAACTTTATTATTTTCAGTGGTAAAAAAATCATACTCAAAGGATTTATCTAAAATTACAATGGAGTCTGTTGAGATGATTTCTGGGAATTTTTGTTGATGAGAGTTTGAGTTAGAGAGAACAAATTGACGGTTAGTAGAAAAATAAATACATCTATTGGTATAATAAGGAGGGTTAGTCATCTTGTCACCACAAACTGTCTTCTCACTCTTGATTATAGTCTAATTTATCCCTCTATTTCATATTGTAATGTAGTTTGGGTGAGTACTTTACCTACTACTCTCCACAAAATTTGGGTCCTCCAGAAACGTTTTGTTAAGATTGCAACCCAATCAGAGTCATATATTTCATCTGCTCCTCTATTTGCCACTTGCACCAACAACCCTGGCTCCTATGTGTGTACATGTAACACTGGCTTCAGAGGCAATGGAAATGATCTCTGCCTAGACACTGATGAGTGTTCAGAGACTCCTGGTGTATGCTCTGCTTTCTTTGGGTACAAAGGCTGCAAGAACCTGCCAGGAACCTACAGTTTCCTATGCAATAGTGGCTACCAAAGCAACGGACAGATATGTGAGGACATCAATGAATGTGAAATCAACATCTGCAGCTCATTTGCTGATTGTACGAACACACCAGGCTCGTATCGTTGAACTTGTCCTGAGGGATTTGTTGGAAATGGCTTGGCTTGCGTGGATATTAATGAGTGTGACCGACAGAACAGTTGTGAACCCAGTGCTGTATGCATCAATTTGATTGGAAGCTACGAATGCTCCTGCCGCACTGGGTTCCTGGGAGATGGTGTAAAATGTACTGACATTAACGAATGTGCAGCCAGTAACATTTGCCCAGCCAACGCTGCTTGTGTCAACACGCCAGGTTCATTCCACTGTGACTGTGGCCCAGGCTACAACTTCAGTCAAAACCAGTGTCTGGACATCGATGAATGTGCAGTAGGACATTGCAGCCCTCACTCATCATGTGCAAACTTGCCTGGCTTGTTTACCTGCACATGTCTGGCTGGTTTTGAAGGTGATGGGAAAACATGCAAGGATGTGGATGAGTGTGCCATAGCAAAGCAATGCCATTCGAATGCACTCTGCAACAATGTTCTAGGGACATTCAACTGCACCTGTATTTTGGGATACACTGGGGATGGTGTGTTCCAGTGTACAGATGTGAACGAGTGTATTGTAAATAATGGTGGTTGCAGAAACAAAGCCACATGTGTTAACAGTTTGGGGTCTTTCTCTTGCATCTACCCCTCAGGCTTTCAACTAGTCAACCACATGCCAGGACATAGATGAATGCCAGATGCCTGAAAAAGCTTGTGGAACCAATGAGCAGTGCACAAACAAAGAAGGATCTTACACATGCCAGTGTAAAGCAGGCTTGAATGCCAAAAGCAGCAACCTTGTCACAGCAATGCCACATGCTGAAACTCAGTGGGCTCCTTAACATGTACCTGCAAACGTGGCTTTACAGGAAATGGCATTATGTATGAGGACGTAAATTAATGTGCCATCGAGGGTGCCTGCCATCTTCATGCTCATTGCTACAATTACCCTGGTGACTTCTCGTGCATATGCCATCAGGGCTTTACAGGAGATGGCTTCACCTACACAGACTTGGATGAAAGTGTCCTCTCTGTATGTGTCAACTCCCCTGGAGCATCTGCTCTTGTCTAAATGGCACTGTAACATACAATGACACCTGCCTTTTCCATAGTCCTGAATGTAATGCTGCCTGCCATCCATGTGGACTGTGTCATGCTTCATCCAAAGGGTGTCAGTGTGTGTGCAATGTAGGTTTCAAATGGGATGGACTCACTTGCTCTGACATCGATGAATGCGAAGAAAATGTTTGCCCAAGGAAAGAGACAGTATGAGTGAATAAACAAGGATCATATGCCTGCATGTGCAAAGTGGGTTACACACTTAATGGAACGGAATGCGTAGGTATGTGGGAGATTACCATATTCATGTACAGTACCATGATACAGTACTTTCATGGTACCACCATAGTACATGCCAATATATATATATATATATATATACCAAAACATATGGTAAAAAAAATTATATATATATATATAATTTTTTTTACCATATGTTTTGGTATTGTTTTGTTAGTGGACTTTCATGGATATTTTATTCTATAGTTTGTGTATTACATCATGTACTTGTTTGGTCACCAGTTGGCATCTTTCAGTTTCTTCTTCTGATATGTTATTCTCTATTTTACATCCTTTTAGATGTGGATGAATGTGAGTCGGGAGTAAACAACTGTAGCATGTTTGCACAGTGTGTCAACACGATTGAGAGTCACCAGTGCTTCTGCCTCAATGGCTTCACTGGGGATGGAAAAAACTGCTCTGGTAAGCCCCTTACTCCATTCAGACTTCCTCTGTACATATCCTTGCTTGCTCGAGGACACTCTTCTCAGTTTTTTTAAGGGCTGTATTCCTGACCCTGTCCCATTTTGGATGACTTATAGATATTAATGAGTGCCAATCCCAAAGTGGAGGATGCCACCCAGCAGCCAGTTGCACCAACAACCCCGGCTCATATGAGTGTGCCCAAGACTGTGTCTGGGTTTGACTGCCAAGATGTGGACGAGTGTAAGGACAACTCATCTTTACTACATAACTGCAGCCTTCTCGCCATGTGCAACAACTCAGAGGATTCCTACATCTGCCATTGCTTTAAGGGATACAAGGGTGATGGGTTTATTTGTGAGGATGTGGGTGAGTGCTTGCAACCTTCACTTTGCGGGAACAACATGACCTGCCACAACGGGCCAGGCACATTTACCTGCACATGCACCCTTGGTCTGGTCTATGATCTTGGAATCTGTGTGAATCAGGACGACTGTTTGAATGCCACCAATGCATGCAACACCCATGCAGAGTGCAAGTACTCCTTGGGTATAACTATTGCTCCTGCATTAAAGGGTTCCTTGGAAATGGGAGCAATTGCAAGGACATAGATGAATGTGAGCGAACAAGAGTTTGCCCAAAGGTCTCGCACTGCTTCAACACAGAAGGATCCTTCCATTGCAAGTGCTGGGAAGGTTACCAATACAATGGGACACACTGTGAAGAAACAAATGAGTGTAGTACAGGAAAATATACTTGTCCACTTAACAGCACCTGCTACAATATAAGGGAGGGTATGAGTGTCCATGAACAATGGTTTCTTTTACTCCAATAACTCTCTATGTTTGGATGTTGATGAATGTGCTAAAGGGAAAGCACAGTGTCCTAATATCTCTAACTGCCAAAACACAGTGGGATGGTATTTTTGTGAATGTTGGGATGGGTTTACATGAAATAAGACAGTCTGTCAGGACGTTGAGGAATGCTTAAACTGCATGCTGAATGCATTTCTGTGCCTTTGTGATGTTGGATTCTCCTTCAATGGCACCAATAGTACCCAATGTGGGGACATAGATGAGTGCTCACACCCACAGTTAGGGCCACTCTGTGTTCATCGGACTTGCATTAACACAATCGGGTCATTCCACTGTGTGTGTGAAATGGGATTCTGGAGCAATGACACAGAGTGTCTCGACATAGATGAGTGTTCAAAGAATGAATCCATATGTCAACCTCACTCTACATATATCACTATCCCTGGGTCTTATAAATGTAACTGTAACTTAGGTTTCCTTAGTTCTAAATGGAACAGAGTGTCTTGACCTTGATGAATGCCTGGCAGATGAGAGTCCCTGCACTGCCAATGCTGTATGTGTAAACTCTGCAGGGTCTTTCCTTTGTCCATGTGCATCTGGTTTTAAAGGTTCAGGGCCCGAATTGCTCTGATATTAATGAATGCCTGTCAAACAGCAAATCAAATCAAATCAAATCAAATCACTTTATTGTCACACAGCCATATACACAAGTGCAATGGTGTGTGAAATTCTTGGGTGCAGTTCCGATCAACATAGCAGTCGTGACAGTGATGAGACAAATACCAATTTACAATAACATCAAATTAACACAACACAATTTAAACATCTGTTATACACATAATTACACTCAACAATGTACAAATAATAACATACACTGTACAGTATACAATACGCACTATATAGATACACATTATTCAATAAAAAATGAAAAATAAAAATATATGAAGAAGTATATATATATAGAATGTACAGTATTGTACTGTATTGACATTCAGGCTGTCGGTTGATAGTCAGTTGTTAAGAGAGAACATAATATAATAATAATAATATAATTTATGACAGTCCAGTGTGAGATATAAGAGTAAGGGTAATAAAGTGCAGTGCTGATGTATTTTGATCGTGGAAGATCAAGAGTTCAAAAGCCTGATTGCTTGGGGGAAGAAGCTATCATGGAGTCGGCTGGTGCGGGTCCTGATGCTGCGATACTGTCTACCTGATGGTAGCAGTGAGAACAGCCCATGGCTCTGGTGGCTGGAGTCTCTGATGATCCTCCGAGCTTTTTTCACACACCGCCTTGTATATATTTCCTGGAGGGAGGGAAGCTCACCTCCGATGATGTGTCTGGCAGTTCGCACCACCCTTTGCAGTGCTTTGCGGTTGTGGGCGGTGCTATTGCCGTACCAGGTGGAGATACAGCCAGTCAGGATGCTCTCCACAGTGCAGGTGTAGAACCGTGTGAGGATGTGGCGGTTCATTCCAAACTTCCTCAGCCGTCTCAGGAAGAAGAGGCGCTGATGAGCCTTCTTCACAACGACTTCAGTGTGGATGGACCATGTGAGTTCCTCAGTGATGTGGACACCCAGGAACTTGAAGCTACTGACTCTCTCCACTGGTGCTCCATTGATGGTGATGGGACTGTGTTCTCTGTCTTTTCTTCTGAAGTCCACCACAAGCTCCTTTGTCTTACTGACGTTGAGGGAGAGGTTGTGCTCCTGACACCAGTGTGTCAGAGTGTGCACCTCCTCTCTGTAGGCTGTTTCATCATTGTCAGTGATCAGACCTACCACCGTCGTATCATCAGCAAACTTAATGATGGCATTGGAGCTATGTGTTGCCACACAGTCATGTGTGTACAAGGAATACAGTAGTGGGCTGAGAACACAGCCCTGCGGGGCTCCAGTGTTGAGGGTCAGTGATGAGGAGATGTTGCTGCCTATTCTAACCACCTGGCATCTGCTTGATAGGAAGTCCAGGATCCAGCTGCACAGCGAGCTGTTTAAGCCCAGAGCCCGGAGTTTCTCATCTAGCTTGGAGGGCACTATGGTGTTGAATGCTGAGCTGTAGTCTACAAACAGCATTCTCACATAAGTGTTCTTTTTTCCAGGTGGGACAGAGCAGTGTGTATTGTAGATGCAATGGCATCATCAGTGGAGCGGTTGTTGCGGTAAGCAAACTGCAGCGGGTCAAGAGAGAGTGGCAATACAGAGCAGATATAATCTCTGATTAGTCTCTCAAAACATTTGCTGATGATGGGGGTCAGAGCAACAGGACACCAGTCATTTAAACAAGTTATTTTTGATTGGTTTGGAACAGGCACAATGGTGGATGTTTTAAAGCATGTGGGGACTTCAGACAAAGAGAGGGAAAGGTTGAAAATGTCCGTAAAAACACCAGCCAGCTGGTTCGCACACGCTCTGATGACGCGGCCCGGAATGCCGTCTGGGCCCGCGGCTTTGCGGATATTCACCCGTTGGAAGGATCGGGTTACATCCGCTACAGAGACGGAGAGTGAACTAACCTCTGTAGCTTCAGCCGCGAGAGCTCTCTCCACGAGGGCGGTAATATTTCCCTCGAAACGAGCATAAAAAGTATTTAGCTCATCCGGTAGAGAGGCAGCGGTGTTCATGGCGGAGTTTTTATTCCCTTTAAAGTCCGTGATGATGTTAATTCCCTGCCACATGCTTCTAGAGTTGGTGGTGTTAAACTGTCCTTCAATCTTGCTCCTGTACTGGCGTTTTGCAGTTCTGATAACTGGCCTGTTTATGCTCCTCCACGTTCCCGGAATTAAAAGAGGAGGTCCGCACATTAAGTGCAGCGCGAACACCGCTATTGATCCATGGTTTCTGATTCGGATAGATTCGTACAGTTCTGGTCGGAACAATGTCCTCTACGCACGTTCTGATGAAACACATTACGCTATCAGCGTAAAGCTCGATGTCGTCATCAGAGGCGGACCGGAATATCTCCCAGTCCGTGTGATCAAAACAGTCTTGTAGCATAGAATCTGATTGGTCCGACCAGCACTGGATCGTTCTGAGGGTGGGTGCTTCCTGTTTCAATTTCTGCCTGTAAGCGGGCAGAAGCAGAATGGAAGAGTGGTCCGATTTGCCAAATAATGGGTGGGGGAGGGGTTTGTAGCCATCCCAGAACGGAGAATAGCAATGGTCCAAAACCCGGTCCCCTCGTGTGTTGAAACTAATGTGCTGGTGATATTTTGGTGCGACTGATTTTAAACTGGCTTTATTAAAGTCCCCGGTCACAATGAATGCGGCCTCAGGGCGCGCGGTTTCCTGCTCACTTATAATCCCATACAGTTCCTTGAGTGCCCGGTCTGTGTCGGCTTGTGGCGGGATGTACACAGCAGTGATAATGACCGCTGTGAATTCCCTCGGTAGCCAGAATGGTCGACACAGAAGCATAAGAAATTCCAGATCAGGAGAGCAGAAAGACTTGATAGAATGTACGTTCCTCTGATCACACCAGGATTTGTTGATCATAAAACATACACCACCACCTCTGCTTTTACCTGAGAGGTCTTTCGCTCTGTCTGCTCGGTGCACGGAGAACCCCGCGGGTTCAATGGCTGAGTCTGGAATCTCCGCAGACATCCAAGTTTCTGTTAGGCAGATAATGCAGCAGTCCCTTGTATCTCGTTGGAAAGAGATCCGCGCTTTCAGCTCGCAGAGCTTGTTATCCAGAGACTGAACATTTGCCAGTAGAATAGTGGGTAGCGGGGGTCGATTTGCGCGGCGTCTTACTCTGATGAGAACGCCGGCTCTGTTTCCCATTTTCCTCCTGCGTTTCCGCGGCCGTGCTGCCCAGACAAAGGGCTCCGCTTGCGTGTTTGTAAACAGCGGGTCGGCATTGAGGAATGTGAAGTCTGGTTTACGGTGTGAGATTGCTGAACCAATGTCCAAAAGTGTTTGTCTGTCGTAGACAATAAGGCAGACAACATCCAAGACAAAAAACATAAGAATTGTGAACAAAACAAACAAAACATTACTATGTTGTGTTGGAGCTCGCAACGCAGCAGCCATACACGGCGCCATCTTGAGTCCAAACAGCACTTGCCACCTTGATCAAGTGTGCATCAATGTACCTCGATTATACCGATGCTCCTGTCCACTGGGACATCATGAGGAGAACGGTACCTGCGTCGACACCAATGAATGTGCCACTGATGTTTGCCACCCCATGGCAAGATGCTGGAACACAGTTGGGCCTTTCACTTGCAACTGTCGCTTAGGTTACACGGGGAATGGAACGTACTGTAAGGACATCAATGAGTGTTCCACATCGTCCTTATGTTGTCACAAGTCAAGCCAGTGCATCAACATGCCTGGGTCTTCTGTATGTGTTTGTGCATTAGGTCTTGTTGCACTAGGGTCTCTTTGTGTGGATCTAGATGAGTGTCAGTACAATAGAGGTGGGTGCCATCCTGCTGTCACATGCTACAACTCTGTGGGTGGGTTTCAGTGCCAGTGTGGCCATGGATGGGAAGCCTCAACTAGACATGGGCATGGAATGAGTGCATGTAAAGACCAGAATGAGTGTCTCTCAGCCAGCGCATGTTATAACAACAGAACATGCACCAACTTTATTGGATCTTACAGCTGTGCCTGCTCTACTGATGATAGGCAATGTCTGCAGCTGGCGCAAATGGGTGGGGCATTGCATTACAGTCATGCAATGAATATTACCATGTAATGTGTTCTATCTCTCTCTGTCACTATCTCTCTTTCTTTTATATCTTACTGTTTTAATAATTTGTTTCTATAATTTAGGAATTGAAGAAATACTTGATAATATATATAAATCTGATCAAAGGTGCACTTAGAAAATGATGCACTCACATGAGAGGGGTCATGATAAACATATTGTATTTTACATAAGGCAGGTTGCCCCCTCATGGTGGCAGCCATTTTGTGATCACATGACCAGTTGTCTTTCAACTTCACCAAGTTTAAAAAAAAAAAACTTAAGATGAACTTCTTTCAAACTCCAGAGAAGTTACCTTAAACTTTTAATCACATCACATAAATGCTGTAGGTGCTCAAATTAGAGCTGTTTATTTAAAGTATAACATCGCTTTTTTACAGAAAGTGGCCTGTTTCCATTTGGAGAGGAAGTTGGTGATGCTGGATTACCAATGACAGTGGCGGACGGAACCTCTCCTTACATCACTCCTCCTATGGGCTTTCCATTCATTGGCAAACTATATGATCGACTGTTTGTAAGTGTACAGGATTAGGATTACAGAACGACATATCAGGAATATGTATGTATAATAAATTACAGTTAGTCTTACCTCTGTTACCTCTGTGTTTTATTGAGACAATATGAACCTTTTTCAGTTTTCAGATAATGGATTGGTGCTGTTCCAGTCAGCCAGTGAGAATGAGAAACTGTTGCTTCCTACACCTGTCCCGGAGGTTTCTGTGATAATGAGAACCTGCCTATGCTGGCAGTGTTCTGGGATGATGCTGATTTTACCCTTGAGGATGGAAATCTCCTATACCAAGTTAGCATTGCAATACATAATATGATACAAGATCTTGTGCTCTTATCTCTTATATACAGTAATAGGTTTTATTAATATACAGTATTCTATGTAGTAATATTTTGATGTAGTACAGATCTCATTTTAGAAGATGAAGTGATTTGTTGGCCTGGTTTTAAGTTTTGACTAACTTTCACTTAATCAATAGTTTACACAAAATGAAAAAGTGTGTCATCATTTACTCACCCTTGTGTTGTTCCAAACCCATTGTGACTTTCTATCTTTTGTGGAAAACAAAAGGTGATATTAGCCTTAGTCACCACTAACTTTCATTGCATCTTTTTTACATTCTATAAAAGTGAATGGTGACTGAGGTCACACAGGTTTGGAACAAGAGGGTGAGTAAATGATTACAAATGTTTAATTTTTAGGTGAACTATAGTGAATCATGTGCATTTTTGTTGAAGTAGAACTGCATTTTTGTTTTTTTATTACCTTTAATTATACATTTTTTTGCTGTCTTTCTCTCTCCAACAGGACTACAATCAGCTCAATTTATCTGACACCTACGCTCAGATAGTTTTTAATCGGACAGCACAAGATGTTACCAAATTTGAGACTCAATGGGGCAATCCCCCCTTCACTCCCTCCTGGATAGTGAAAATCACATGGGATCACATATTGCCTGTCTCTTATCAAAAGATCAACTTGTCTGAGGTGATTATTGCATGAATGAACACACGCTGAGGCGATTAGGTTAAGAGTAGCTGTAATGTAGCTTCTTACAGCAAGAATCACTTACTTGTGTTGAAATATAATTTTGAAATTTGAATAAACCTTTAACCTTAAAGGGACAGTTCACCCAAAAATGAAAATTCTCTCATCATTTACTCACCCTCATGCCATCCCTGGTGTGTATGACTTTCTTCCTTCAGCAGAACAATAATGAAGATTTTTAGAGGAATATTTCAGCTCTGTTGTTCCATACAGGGCAAGTGAATGGGTGCCAACATTTTGAAGCTCCAAAAAGCACATAAAGGCATCATAAAAGTAATCCATACAACTTCAGTGGATTAATCCATATCTTCAGAAGTGATATGATAGGTGAGGGTGAGAAACAGGTCAATATTTAAGTCACTTTTTGCTTGAAATTCTTCTCCCTGCCCAGTTGGGGGCAATATGCGTGAAGATTGTGAATCACCAAAAACACAAGAAGAAGAACGTGAAAGTGATCTGTTTCTCACCCACACCTATCATATCGCTTCTGAAGTCATTGATTTAACCACTGGAGTCTTATGGATTACTTTTATGCTGATTTATGTGATTTAGTGAATGCTTCTGGCTTATAAGGAGAATAAATTGATTTAATTGCCACTATATGCATTTTTCTGCCTGTTTTGAGCCGTTGGCCATCACCATGAAAACATCTGTGTGATTAAATTTCTGATTGCCCATCATTTAAGATAATCCATGTAAATATAAATGCCCAGAACATGCAAAGTTATTTTTGTCAGGAATATTTGCAAATTATGGTCTTATCTTACAGAGTATGAAAGCCACATCCCCTTTCAGTCTCTCTAGTTCCTAATATGGGTAATAAAACTGTGGACTGGGTATAGTGTTGCTGTCCACACCTTACCCCCCACCCTCTGCCCTAGTTTGGTGTTGTCAGACAAATCCTGGGAAGTGTTTGAAATGACTATGGGTCGTTCACACGTGTTATTGTTAACGAAAAGCAAATCAAACAAAAATGAAATGTTTTAGTTAACTTTAAAATTGAAAAACTAGATTAAAATGGAAAAATTTTAAGTGGAAAAACTAAACCTAAACTATGTTATGTTTTAATTTAATTTACATTCAGTATTTGATGTTTTAGTTTTTGACTAAAGCACTTTGATACACTTAATATCACACAAACAAGAGTGCTGTTATACTTAATATTAGTGCAATAATCACAAGCGTGTAAAATAAAAGTTAAATACTGTATACTGGAAAACTAAAACTAAGTCTTAGACACCGTTTACACCTGGTATTAAGATGCATTTCGGATGATCCGATCACAAGTTTGCAAGTTTTGCAAAACATGAGGGTGAGTAAACGATGACAGAATTTTCATTTTTGGGTGAACTTTTCCTATAAGAGCTCATTTTAGTAATGATGACTATCCCAATGTACTCCACAGAGCAACACGTTCCAGTGCATTCTGATGACCGATGGACTACGTGCCTTTGCTCTGCTCCAATACAGTGACATGAACTGGGGTCCAGGCCAGACAACCCATCATGTTGCCCTCATAGGCTACACTAATGGCAAGAACAATCTACGGCCATAAACATCTACAATCACATTCAATACTTGACAAAGACAAAATGAAAAATATGAGGCTTAAATACAAGACATGGGAGAACATAAACCAATGAACAAACAAAACTGATAACAAGCTACTTAAACAATAAACCAATGAAAACATGACACTTGAACATGGAGAGAAAACATAAAATCACATGACAAGGGAAACAGGAACTAAACATTTCAAAATAAAAGACATGAATCAACAAAATACACATGACAATTATATAGTTGGTGCTTTAATGTATCCCTTTTGCAAAATCCTGAATTCCAACAAATGCTTCCGGATCATACAGTATGCCTCATTCAGCGTCTAATGGAGACCAACTGGTCCTCAGTATCCTCTGTGGGCATGGCTTGGGAGGCACTTAAGGTGGTTCTTAGGGGCCGGATCATACAGTATGCCTCATTCACCAAAAAATCCATAGCACATGAACTCGTGGAATTGGAAGCGAATATTAAAAGTGCCAAGACAGAGCTGAAGCACCAAATGTTGTCTAATGGCCTCAGGGAATTGACCCGATTGAAATACAGATATAATACTATTTTGTCACAGAAGGTGGAGTTTTGGCTATTCAGGGCAAGACAGTCATATGTTGAGTCAGGTGACAAAGCAGGGAAGCTTCTGGCTAGATATATAAAACAGAGAGAGTCTTTTTCTACCATTTCCTCAGTGAAATCTGCTGGTGGTGAAATATTTACCTTGGCCATTGATATTAATAATGCTTTTAAAGAATTCTATCTTGATCTCTATAGTTCCACGTCTTCGTCTACTGATGAAGATATTAGAAACTTTGTGGAACAATTAGATCTTCCTAAACTGACGACTGAGCAAAAAAATTCTCTTGATTCTGAGATAACCTTGGAGGAGCTTGGCGAGATAATTAAGGTCTTGCCTACAGGCAAGACTCCAGGGCCAGATGGTTTTGCCACTGAGTGTTTTAGATCTTATGCTACAGAACTGTCTCCAGTTTTGCTAGAAATTTATACGGAATAATTTTTTTTCCCACAGGATGTGTAAAAATCTTGGTCTTACAGATATTTGGAGACTTTTGAACCCATCTGCTTAGGAGACCTGGCTGGAGTCACTCAGCACACCCTGGATTTGAGCTTGCGACTACAGGGGTGGTAGTCAACGTCAATACTCCCTGAGCTACCCACGCCCCCCCCAGAATTATTAAAGAATGGAAAGCTTCCACCAACTATGACAGAAGCCCGGATCAGTCTGATTCTTAAAAATGACAAAGATCCAAGCGAGTGTAAGAGTTACCATCCAATTTCCCTGATCCAGCTAGACGTTAAAATATTGTCAAAAATGTAGGCTAACTGATTAAGTAAAGTTATGACATCTCTTATACATATAGATCAGGTGGGTTTTATTCGGGCCGTAGCTCTTCTGATAACATTAGGCGTCTCATCAGTATCATGTGGTCAGTGGCAAATTATCAGACTCCGGTCGCTGCCATCTCACTTGATGCTGAAAAGGCGTTTTATATGGTAGAATGGGATTATCTTTTTAAGATTTTGGAAATGTATGGGTTCGGGAATACTTTTATTGGATGGATTAAGTTACTTTATAGACACCCGGTAGCGGCGGTACAAACAAATGGATTAATTTCAGATTATTTTACTCTGGATAGGGGCACCTGGCTGGGTTGCCCTCTTTCTCCATTATTGTTCTGTCTTGCCCTGGAACCATTAGCAGCTGCAGTAAGAAAGGAGGAGGATTTTCCAGGGGTGGTGGCTGGAGGTGTGGCGCATATGCTTTTGCTTTACGCAGATGATATTTTATTATTCGTCACCTACTAGATCTATGTCTTGCCTCCACAGAATTATTAATTCCTTTTCTTAATTCCTTTCTTTAGTTCTCAGAATAAAGATTTAATTGGTCTAAATCCAAAGCTTTGGCTCTGACAGCGTACTGCCCGGTAAAGGCTTTTCAGCCGGGCGCCTTCCAGTGGCCCAAACAGGACATTAAGTATTTGGGTATTTTATTCCCAGCAAATTTGTGTGATTTAGTTAGAGTTAATTTTGACCCTTTAATAAAAAGCTTTTTCGAGTGATGTGGACAGGTGGATTTCATTACATTTATCTATGATTGGGAAGGTTAATGTTATTAAAATGAATTGGATTCCAAAATGTAACTACCTGTTACAACCTCTCCCTGTAGATGTCCTCCTCTCTTATTTCAAGCAATTTGATAGCATAGCGAAGTCCTTCGTTTGGAATGGTAAACGTCCCAAATTACATTTCAGTAAGTTGCAGTGTCCAGAGTGTTTAATTCGGACATTTATTTAAATGTTGCTTCGAGCATATGGCTGAACCCAGAATTATGTATTAATAAGTCCCCTTTCTGTTGGACAGAGTGGATTGTGAGGGAGGTTAATACGCTCTGTGACCTATATGAGAGTGGAGTGTTTAGATCCTTTGAAAATGTGGTTCAACATTTTGGAATTCCCAGGTCTCAATTCCTTAGGTATTTACAGCTGCGCCACCTGCTTTGTACAATTTTTGGAGCACCATACACCCCCCTAAAGCAGCAGATACTCTGGGAGTGGTGATTACTGCTTTTAGAAAAGGTCATGAAGCATCAGTGTATTACTCCCTGCTAATTCAGAGTCTGGGTGAAAGGGTGCGCCTTATGCAATTTAAGATTTTACATCGATTCTATTGGACCCCCTCTAGATTGTACAGGCTTGG
The DNA here is from genome assembly GCF_019703515.2 of Myxocyprinus asiaticus. Classification (NCBI taxonomy): domain Eukaryota; kingdom Metazoa; phylum Chordata; class Actinopteri; order Cypriniformes; family Catostomidae; genus Myxocyprinus; species Myxocyprinus asiaticus. Next base: position 12,478,906 of record NC_059366.1, read on the forward strand.
TCTTAAAGACACACCCACCTGCTGGTGATGTCAATCAGAAGATGGGGACACAACCCATGTTTTTTGGTGGTGTGTTAAGATCCAAGAATTTTGGTTGAGGGTTCGGAGTTTTATGTGTGACGTATTGGGCACTCAAATATAATTTTGCCCCAGACACTATATTTTAGGCGATGTGGCGGTCATTAATATAGGGGATAAGTACACAAAAAATTGGGTCCTAGCCCATGATCAACAGACAGGTCATCCTTAGGGGATGGAAGTCGGCAGGAGCGCTCTCATTTCAGGAGTGGTGCACAGAGATGGGCAGGGTGGCGGCATTTGAGGAGGTGTTGTATAGGAGGCTAGGCAACCGGGAGTTGTATGATAAAAAGTGGGGCAGCTATTTGGCCTTTTTGGAAGGCTCTCAGGGATTAACATTCTTTGTGCATATTGCTACCTACTGGTTGGGGCTGGTCACATTTACATTTATGCATTTGGCAGACGCTTTATCCAAAGCGATTTACAGTGCCCTTATTACAGGGACAATCCCCCTGGAGCAACCTGGAGTTAAGTGTCTTGCTCAAGGACACAATGGTGGTGGCTGTGGGGATCAAACCAGCAACCTTCTGATTACCAGTTATGTGCTTTAGCCCACTACGCCACCACCACTCCAAAAGTGGAGATTTACTGTATAGGAACTATATATTTGGACTCCTTTTTTGAGCTTCAAAGTTCTGGTCACCATTGACTTTGCATTGTATGGACCTACAGAGATTAAATATTCTTCTAAAATTTTTTGTTTGTATTCAGCAGAAGAAAGAAAATCATACACATCTGGGATGGCATGAGGGTGAGTAAATGATAGGATAATTTTTATTTTTGGGTGAACTATCCCTTTAACCATTGGAAGGTGTTACCATAACTTCTATAGATGCCATTTCAAACATTGATTATTAATATCATCTAATCATCTTTCTGAAAATAGGCAGAAATTATACATAGTTACAGAAATTATGTATGTGCCATATGTTTATGGGTAATTCATACTGAATTTTTTATTTTTATTTTTAAAAGCATTACAGTCTCTTTCCATTTCATTCCATTTGACATTAATTCTACCTGCCAGTTATTAAATTGAAATAGCATTTAAAAGGCATTGTCAATTCATATTTCAGTTAGAATCCTGTAGACATTCCATTAGGACTTTTCTGACTGCTCACTATATTTTAGGACTGTTTCCTTTATTGATTCACATTTGTTAGATACACAGGGGCTGTTCCTGCTCCAGAGAGTCTGCTTTTCTCAGTACCTTCTACTACTCCATTCAGTCCCATCACAACAGAAGAACTGCTGTCTTCAGTGAGTCCAGATGTGCTGGCCACACACAGTCAGACCTGTCAGGGCCACATACAGTGCGTGCATGACATCCTTGCGACAGGCAACACAAACCTTGGCCAGGAGGTTCTGGAAAACCAGCAGCTCCTTCAAAACCGGACACAAATTTACGGTTAGACAGTCATCATTTTCATCATGGTCTATGTTTTTCCCATTTCTTTGAAAATCTATAGACTTTCATTCAAATATCTTTAACTTACCTTCACCGAGACTAACATACTTACACATATCCACAGGGAAGAAAAGTCACAAATGAGACCTTTTTAATATCTCAATTGTTTATCCTAGACTGCACTATGACTAGATGGAGAGCAAATGTTCATTTAATTATAGTCTCTGTGTTATTTTAAAGACTGTTTCCCTCTGATTGTCTTCAATAGGGAATATGCCACCCATTGTGACAGAACCGACTGTGATCAAGTGTAAGGTTAATGCTACAGAAAAAGTGCAGGTCAAGGCCCAGGATCCAAAAAGAGACCAAATCACCTTCTCCCTGGCCTTGCCACACCCTCCACGAGCCACCATAGGCAGTGGTGAGAGCCTATTCCATTTATACAGTTTAGAGTGCTTAAAATGTTACATGCCCATGTCTATGAGCTCACCTGATCCATAACTTTATCTTCTCTAAACATTATGCTCTGCATTTACAGGACGATTGGTTTATTTGTGTCTGGAATGTGATGGTGTTCTGGTTTGGACCCCTCAAAATGTTCAGCCTGTTAATTTGACTGTTCAAGTGAGTGATCAAGTGTCCAGTTCTATTATCTGTCCCATCCTGCAGATCTGTAACTGTCTGAACGGAGGGAGCTGCCAATACAACAGCGTGGTTGAGAACTATCTGCAGGGCAAATTTCAGGGATACTGCGTTTCTAACCCTGCACTAGTATGTTGTGGCATTTGGAATGTAAATAAAAAGCATGTAGATGCATTGTCTCAATATTTCATTTTTTTACATTTATTGTGAGAATGTATCAAATATGTGAGCTAAATATGTTTTTTGCCTACACCCCATAGGATATAAAAAATGATCCTGTGCAGCAAATAAGATTGAATTAAGAGCAAATGGAGTCTTTGGCTCAAGTCATCTGCTTTTAAGATTTTTTAGAAGAGATCAGAACAATGTCTCAAACTGTGCTCAGATTGGCAAAGATACCAGAGTCAATTAAAAATCGATTTTCATTATATGAGCTATGCTGTACATATTTTTTTTATAGCACACACAGGCAATTACTTCTAAAAATAAATAGACATGGTTCACATATGCTGTTGCTCTGTATCTCTAGATTGCCAGATGTCTATGTCCACCGGGTTTCAGTGGCAAGTACTGTGATAACAGAACAGATGTGTGTAAAGGCAAACCCTATTTTCCTGGAGTAGAGTGTAGACAGAAAGAAGCAGGCAGATTTACATGTGGACAGTGCCCTCCCCCAACTGTATACCAGGGCAAACAAGGATACAAGTGCTTTGAAAATGGTCAGTTCTAACTTAAAGGTGACGTGTGAAATTTTTTCGGTGTTAAAATACCTTCTTCTATCACACCTGAATATGCAGGAGCATCTATAAGTAAGTCATTCATAAGCTGATTCCTCCAAAATAAGTTGTTAGTTTAACCCCTTAAACCCGGAGCAGCTTGGTGCAGTCCACAGCAAAAATATATTATGGTATTATTTAATAACCACTTGATTAGCACAAAATATGTGTCGTTTTAAAGCTTCAACTTTTATCTTAACCATAGATGCTCAGACCAATTCTAAAGTGCTGCTTTTAAATTTGCAGAACAAATTAGCACTGTTGCCATTTCAGAATTCACATATTTTCGATCATAATAATCCTATTTAGAATGAGTAAAAAGATCAAAAAGATCACACGGCCATGTGATATATATCTCTGGAATGGTCTTGGTGATTAGAATACAACAAGTACATTTGTTTCACTCAGAGACCAAACTAAAGTGAGAATTAGAGTGTGAAATCTACATGTATAGTAAACAGATAAACAGAATATTTATCACATTTTGCTTTAGTACATCATGAAAAATAAACATGATATAGAAAATGGCATATCAGAAATTACAGCAGTTGATTTGTAATCAAACATACCCATACTTAACATAATACGATACGTAGATCCTGAGACATTCCTCAAAGAGTGTCATGTCAAGCTATGGTGGCTAATCTCTAATGGCACCTCTATAGCGATGGTTTCTCTGGGATCGATTCAGCTATGTTTCCATCAATGTTTTTTTTATGTGCATTTTGGGATATCACACCAAGATGCGACTAAATCTCCAAAATGCGCATAAAGAAATGCACGTAAACTATGATGGAAACACATTTACCGAATAAACTCCTATTGAATTTGTTAGGAATAGAGTAAACAAAGGCCACCAGCATTCCAAATGCTGTAACTTTTGATTCATTTGTAGGATCAACACAAAATGTCTGACCTTGCTTATTTACACCCTAAGATATATTATGTTAAAAAAGAAAAACAAAAATCTTCTTTTGGCAACTACTATTTGGTGATTTTTTCTTTCAGCAGTGTTTTAAACAGATAATCTCAGAATTGTTCCAAACCTTTTTATTTTTTTATTTTATTTTTTTTCAAAGGGTTAAAAAGTTAAAGTTATAATGAGAGTTTTTCTGTTTGCCCTTTAGGAGGTAAATCTTTCAAAAATGCCTACTGCCAGACTGCACCCAGACTGCACCCAGCCTGATATAGCAACATGGGCTCAAACAATGGCATGAAATTTTGGGAGTCACTACCTTTTGGCCCTGACAAATAGCAAACGATTGTTGAGGAAACCTGTTTGAAAACATTAATCAGTGGTGCAGAAATTACACAATTAATCCTTTACATCACTCACTTTAAGTCCATTGCCTAAAGCCCAAGCCCCTCGGGCCGGATTTTGATGTTCCTCATTTCATGTAGCCCACAAGCTAATTTCAGCTATGTAGATTGGCAGATATACAGAATGTCTCATTGACCAATTAGTTAACGATTTCCTTGTGAATATTAATGAGCCTTCCCCTGTCCCCTAACCTTATTTTTATAAATGCATTTTGCTACCTCCAAAAGCGGAATGAACCCACACTACCCCAGTAAACACAGAACGTTTTCCTTATGTTTGCATATGGTTCCCATTTGGTTATTTTTGGGGGAATCAATTCTTAATGTTCTAGGAACATTCTCTACAGGTTATATTTTTTAAAACCACAGACTAATGTTAAAGCTGGAGTGATCCATTTTATAATTAAGCTTTTGTGTTTAACTTCTGTCTCCCTCCTTTTTCCTTCCCCTGCCATGAGATGGCAGGCTGCACCAGCACAGGGTACAACTACACATGTACATGCAAGTGGGGCTACACTGGAAATGGAAAAGAGTGCACAGGTACGGTACATACAATAAACACACATGCTCACACCTAATCAGATATATGCAGTCAATAATGTGTGCATAATTTTCCACACAGATACTAATGAGTGTCTGGACCCCTCGGCCTGCCCCAACGCCAAGTTTAAATGTGTGAACATGCCGGGCTCAGTGCGCTGCTCATGTCGTTATCAGAACACCAGGGACTTTGATGACTGTGGTAAGTGTGATGGAGCTTGTCTCTGTTTCACACTCTTTCTGTACACTCACATGCAGGCGCATATCAGTGACAGTTGTTCGGCTGGCACATGCAGAATTCACAGTTACTTTTGATAGTCAGTCAGTGGAGAAGAATTCTTAACTAACACATAATGGTGTAATTACCTTCCAACTGAGGCAAATTGCTGAAGCTAACCGGCCAAACCTTTATTGGAATGCCTGTCTTTTATAAAGTTTATGTATCCCCTGCCCTTTGCGTCTTCATTTCTTAAATATTTAGACAAATATAATTATGCTTTCAGCTGCATTCCTGCAGATTTTCCATGAAAATCAAAACAGAAAAATAAAATCTGCAGATTCTTTCTGGGCCATTATGTTTCTCCTAGTCACCAAAGAAAACTGTATGAACTATTACTTTTTTAAGTACTATGGTGTACCATGGTACGATAATGGTATAAAATGATAATACAGTGATATTTTGATATGGGTAGTTACATAACATGTTTTTTATTTAATCAACATCAAAGTTATAGGTTAACATTTATATGAAAGTATATATTGTAGGTCCTGTAACTGGACACTATTTCTTGTAAGTTTTGCATTATTTTTAATCAACATTTGCCTTAACATTTTATGTTGTCCTGTGGTGTAAAAAAATTTTTTTTAAAGTACAAATATTCAATTTTACTATCTCAGTAAATATGAGGTCATTAAAACTACCTGCATAATAAGTAAAAAATTAGAAGGTAATTAAAATTAAAATACTTCTAGATGAAGAAGGGCATGTCACATCGCAGGACAATTTTCAATTTTCCAAAAGTATTTCATGTCAGCTGCATACATACCATTTATGATATCATGTTAATGAGTAAAGATACCAAGGTATCTACATACTTCAAGGTGTATGTCCAAATAAACCACGGAAATAAAGTGCAGTCTAAAATGTATTTTGCACCACCCAATTTTTATTTTATTTTTTCTATTTTTGTATCTTGTGTCTATAAATGTTAACTGTAATCATGTTTTTTAAACGCTATTTGGTGATAACAGTCCTGTTTTCTGTACAGTTACAGCAGACCCTGTCTCTGGGTTTCCAAAACAAGTTTTACAATGCCAGTGTTATGCCTTCTGACCCAGAATTGGCAAGCGGACTGAGCGAGTACAGGATCAATGCGTCCAGTGACACCCCACACTGGTATGTCATGGACTACCTCACCCAAGTCGGTCAGTACTATGGTATCTGCTCAGCCTTCGTGGGGGTAAGATGAACCTTCCTATACCATTTGGTCATTTTTTTACCAAAATCACTTTTTCCGATGCAGTAAAATGGTTTCCTTTATTTGAGCAGTACAATACAGTACTTGGTGACTTTTTCTCCACTTGCCATCTGAACACACACAAATTTGACTTGATTTGATAAGTCTAAGTGGTGGTTAAAAATAAAATAAAAAATGAGACCTTTACTCTTCGTGGTCAAAATTGGCTGGCCATAGGATATGAATGGGAAAGACTAAAAAAACAGAGAACATTTTTGGGATTTGTCCAATACAGTATATAAATCAGTCACATTGCGGACCCACACACACACATACTTACACACACACGAACACAAATTAACCTGTGATACTGGAACACAGAGCAGTTATTTGGAATTTTGTCAAATAAAATCTATTAATCAGCCACAATGCAGAACACACACACACATAAATGAGGGAGTAATAACAGTTGCTAATAAAGGATTGGTCAGAAATGCTTTTAAGGCGGGGCTTAGTGAAGGGTCAATTTAATTTTCACAGTCCATTGCTGTTTTTTTCTGTTTTTAACTGTTTATTTACTTTGGGTTATCAAATTCTGATGTTTGTAATAAATGATTGGTAACAAAATGATTATTCAGTGTCTTCTCTTTGTAATACCAGGTCAGGTTTGACTGTAAGCACACTGTAATGTAAATATATAGAAGAACTGTGGTGAATTCTCCAAGAAGCTTGGAACATCCTATCTGCCAACGACCAAGAAAAACTGTGTCCAGGTTTTTCTATTCTAGGTGGTCACACTGAATATTGATTTTGCTTTTTTATGTTTACTGGACTTTATATGACATTAAGTGATAAATGAAAACTTTTTATGTCATTATTTTTGAAGACAATCTCACTATGCAACATTTTTACAAGTGCCTAAAACTTTTGCACAGTACTGTATATCCAAATGCATATCTTGTGATCAAATGTAGAATTACTACACAGTAAGTGGCTGTATAGAACACTGCAGCCATCTACTGGCTATTATTGTCATAACATGATTTTCAAGTCATGTTATTTTTCTTTTTCCACCAGATGGCAGCAATCTGCCCCCAATACATGACATGTTCTCATATTTTCTTCATATTTCAACTTGAAGTGTAGTTTTTACTATAGTGAAGTTACATAAGTGTGCTTATTTGCACATGCAAATGAATGGTGAAATCAAGAAATGTGTATGTAAATAAGATCTAAAAAAAAACATAAAATCCCAAAAGAAGTGAATGATTCTATTGTTTGTACTGTTATCATTTCTTTAAAAAAAAAAAAAGTTATACCTTTACTGTTTCCAGTCAAAATATTAGGTTGGACTTCTGATCAAGCAAACGTCATTGGTTATCGAATGGCTTATGACCAAACATCATTGACATCAAACCTGATGCCTAGCACCATGTTATTAAAAGAGCTATGTGAAGATTTTTCAAATATTCTTCTTTTGAATTCCACAGAAAAAAATAAAAAAATAAAAAAATTAACAGCATATGATTTGGAACGTGTCTTATATATTCCTTATTATTCCACAAGACCTTGATGAATGCAAAGCAAATAAGGCTATATGCTCAAAACCTGCCCAGTGTGCCAACACCTATGGAGGCTGCAGGTGTGTGTGCAATGGCACTGATCTAAAGGAAACACAGTCATGCATATTCGGTAAGGACATAATCGTCCTAACACTCATTAGCTTTTTCATAATGTGCCCTTATATTATACAACTGTACAGAGTGATTGTTTTTCTCCTTCAACTAAGACTGGAATAGTGTGAACCACACAGACATAGCGGATGTTCAGTCTAAGGAGGACAAGAAGGAATTAATTTTGGGGCTTGTCGTGGGCATTGGTATACCCCTCCTGCTGCTTCTGATGCTGGCTGCTCTTGCCTGCTGCTTCTGCTCATGCAAAAAAAAAAAAAAAAAAAAAAAAAAAAAACGTCACTGGAGAGTGAGTGTGCAGCTGATCAAACATAGTAACACAAAAATAAAAATAAAACAATGAAGTCAAAGGGTGTAAAAATGGCAATGAAAATGTATCCCAGTGTTGTTATACTGAATATCAGCACTATTGGAACGCTGCTTGGCCAGTCACTTTTGGGAACTGGAACTAACTGTTGTACAATGAATATTTAGAATATTTAAAGGGATAGTTCACCCAAAATGAAAATGTTCTCATTGACTCACCCTCATGGCATCCCAGATGTGCATGACTTTCTTTCTTCTGCAGAACACAAAGATTTGTAGGAGAATATTTCAGCTCTGTAGGTCCTCACAATGCAAGTGAATGGTGGCCAGAACTTTGAAGCTCCAAAAAGCACATAAAGGCAGCATGAAAGTAATCCATATGACTCCAGTGTTTAAATTCATGTCTTCAGAAGCAATATGATAGGTGTGGGTGAGAAAAAGAAAAATATCCAGATAATAAGTCCTTTTTTACTCTAAATCTTCACTTTCACTTCCACATTCTTCTTATTTTGTTTTTTGGCAATTCACATTCTTCGTACAAATCGCCACCTTCTGGTTTGGCTTGCCAAAGGTGGAGATTTAAAGTAAAACCTATCATGTCGCTTCAGAAGATATGGATTTAACCACTGGCATTTTATGGATTACTTTTATGCTGACTTTATGTGCTTTTTGGAGCTTCAAAGTTCTGGCCACCATTCACTTGCATTGTGAGGACCTACAGAGCTGAGATATTCTCCTAAAAATCTTTGTGTTCTGCAGAAGAAAGAAAGTCATACACATCTGGGATGCCACGAGGGTGAGTAAATGATGGCAGAATTTTTAGTTTTGGGTAAACTATCCCTTTTACAATGGCTGATGGTCACATAGTTTGCCTAGGTCTGCATCAAACTCTTGTGATTTTGCTTATAAACCATCCAATTTTTGTCGTTGTGTTGGTGCATATATGTGGATGATTGCATGCCAATAGTGCACTAGATCTTAACTCTCTCTCTCGCTCCATCTCTCTCTCTCTCTCTCTCTCTCTCTCTCTCTCTCTTAAGTATTCCTCACCTGCTGCTAAGTACATTCAAGAGCAACTTCGACAACCCCTCCCTGCAATACATCACCCACTGCAGCCCACGTATCCTTGACAACCTCACACCCCGACAAAAGCGGCGCAATTGATAACAGGCCAAGTGCACCCACAGTGTCGGCTTCATCCAGCATCAGCGCAGTTGTAAATTTTTGTTGAAATAAAATCTTAAACTGAAATAATGGTGAATATATTATTTATATTGAACAGAGACATGTGTGACAGAATGCTCATGCAAAGAAGTACACACTGATGAAACAATACTTCCTCAGTTAGCTGAAAAGACTGATTCTTGAGAAAAATAACATGCAATATTCCAAGAATTTCACTATAATTATAAATTGCTACACAATATTTGCTCTTCTGTGGGACTTTCCCTGAAAAAGGGGCTACAAAGGTCACATTTCACCTCAATATCAAAAAAGAAAATTTTCTTTTTTTTTCTGGGGGGGGCAAGTAAGCACTTCCTGGGGGAATCTGAGAAGGAATGTGCTTAATTGTCATGAAAATAATGCATAAAAATATTAATGGTACAAAAATTAGGTTCAATTCATAAATATTTTTTCTTTGGATTTCTTTGGTCCAATATGACATTTTTAATGAGATTCAGCAACAGATATTAATTTAAAATAATTGTCAGCTATAACATATTACTATATATACATATATACTATTTCTGTGGTGAAGAAAAAAAAATGGTTGAGAACAAAACTATTTGTTACATGCATGTTATGACTAATGACTTCAAACTACTGTACAATGAATATAAAAGCTTGTCAAACAAATTAATTTGTATATATTGTTATATTTGTACACCCAATAGTGCAATCCTCCAATAAAGTGAACAAATTGATGGTGGTGTTTAAAGATTTTTTCTTTTAAAGTAAGTAGGAGTATTGGACCATTTCTTCTTAAAAATGAATACAAGCGGTGATATCCCACTTCGTGGGGGCCTTGGTTTATAAAACATACATTGGGGCCCAAAAGTCAGAGACCACTAGTGAAAATGATTCTATGGAGCACTCTTTTGATTTTAAAAAGGTTGAAAATTACAAATGATGTTTTCAGCATAAACATTTAAGTGAAAAGATAAACTGAAAAATGTGCATGAATTTCAGAATTATTTAGTATTTGGTATGTTCTCCATATGCTTTAATTACAGCTTGCACTTAAACTGATGTAGACTTCACAAGTTTTTACAAAACCAGAGGATCCATGTTATGCAGCATGATTTGAGAATGTTCCAATCTTGTAAGCTTCAATGTAAGCAAGGAAATCTGACCTTCTGTGCAAAGAATTTAACATGGTCAATGTCACAAATTTGCTTACATTTGATTTCATGACCTAGAAATAGTGCAGAATCTCAAATATTTCTTCATTTTATATTAAACTTTTCTTTGTGTTACGTTTTTCTGCATACTTTGTTTATTTTCAGGTTTAAATGAATGAAATCACAAATTTTCAATGTAGTCTCAGACTTTTGGAGACTCTAAATGGTTGCATGTGGGCCATAGAATAAATAATAACATCAATGTTGGTGTTGTAAAGATGTAGTATCTACATCTCACCACTCAGTGGCAGCTGTGTGTTTTTGTGACATGGGGGGCAGTCACACATGAGACGCAATGGGCATTAGGCAGACACCTGAACCTCTCCCTATGCAGAGTGAATAGTGTGTGTGTGTGGTGTTGGTGGTGGCCCCTGCAGAATGAGATCATCGTAGTTGTTTGCAGCCCTGCACTGCAGAGGAAGTGCCAAACAGGAAGAGGGGGTCAAGGGCAGGGCAGCAGGCGCATGCACATTTTCTCCATCCTTTCATCCCCCGCATCCTCTCTCTAGCAGCCTTATAACTCTCTCCTCCCATCCTCCCCATTCAACTGCACTATTTGTTGTCCACACCTTATTTTTAATCCCATTACTCTTTGCAAACCCCGCTGTTTCTCTCTCTGTTCAAAAAGTCTAGGGGCCCTATTTTAAGAGCGCTAGTGCTAAGCGAAGTTCAATGCTTTAAATCATTCAAGCAAAATCAGTGGGCATGGCCATTAAGTTTTGGTATTTTTGTGCAAGCATGCGCTAAATCTAGGAGCAAATGGGTTTGGTGAAATTGTGCACACAACACGCTAATAGGCTGGGTCAGTTTAATTGACTCCTTTTGCAGTGACATAAATATCGCTCTATGACAACAGGTGGAAAAATACCAATACAAATTAGACCATAAATACAATTGTAAATATAAACATAATAATAAAAATGTAAAAATAAACCATGACCGGGCCTGGGTAGTTCAGGGAGTAAAGACGCTGACTACCACTCCTGGAGTCGTGAGTTCGAATCCAGGGTGTGCTGAGTGACTCCAGCCAGGTCTCCTAAGCAACCAAATTGGCCCGGATGTTAGGGAGGGTAGAGTCACATGGGGTCACTATAATGTGGTTCTCGCTCTCGGTGGGGCATGTGGTGAGTTGTGTGTGGATGCCGTGGGGAATAGCGTGAAGCCTACACATGCGTTGTCTCCGCGGTAACGTGCGCAACAAGCCACGTGATAAGATGAGCAGATTGACGGTCTCAGACGCGGAGGCAACTGAGATTCGTCCTCCGCCACCCGGATTGAGGCGAGTCACTACGCCACCACGAGGACTTAGAGCACATTGGGAATTGGGCATTCCAAACTGGGTAAAAAAGGGGAGAAAAAAATAAATAAACCATGACCTTTTTGATGTTCCACTATATTTTCAGAGTTTGGCCATTAACTTTATTTCTACCTGCAAATGTAGGAACGGAACTTAGACTTTGCTCTGAAAACAGACCTGCTTTTGTAACGTTTTAGTGCAATTACCTATTTCTTGGGAAAATAGCTAATTGCACTTTGCACCCACAGTTTGCGCACATACACCCACAGATAGCAGAAACACGCCCAATCACGCCCACTTGCACTGGCATGAAAGTTGCACTTAGAATTAGCGCTCTCATGAAAATTGAATAAGACGTAGCGCACGGTCGTTGCGTGTAGTGCTACGCTTTGCACACTCACGAAAATAGAGCCCTAGGCCTTTCTTCTTCACTATCAACCCTCATTTTGTTTTTTCTGAATAAATTTGTGATGCACAGCACTAGCAAACTATGTTTAAATACTTAAATAAATACAACTTATCATGTCATCATTTTCACACTCATTTCATTCTAATCCCGAATGACTTTTTCTTCCATGGGACACAAAGAAAGTGGTTTGGCAGAAAGTTCAGTCTCAGTCGCTATTCACGTGTTTAAAACCATGTCAGTGGCTGTCTGTAACATTCTGACTTACATATCCTTTTGTGTTCCACAGAAGAAAGTAAGGGGCCGTTCACACGGAATGCATTTTTTTCAGCTGTTTTTATATGTAAAAATGAGCTAGATGGACTATTGGGCTGCGTCTGGCAATTTTTTTAATATCGAGATGCCTGTGTTTTGTTTTATTCGTTGTTCTGCATCTAGCTTTTTTCAGTCTGAACGGACACTAAGTTAGACGAGTTCGGAATAACATGAGTAAACTAGATAGGTAAAGTTTGTCAAGACAAACTTTGATATTGGTTTGACAAAACCTTGTCTTAAAGTTTAACTAGATTTTGGAAACCCTGTACAATAACAGTATGTTGGCCTTGTCAAGCCAACATAATCATGACAGAGTTTTTATTTCTGGGTAAACTATCCCTTTTACTTTCTAACTTTTATGAGAGGTGAGAGAGTCTTTCACATGCAAATTTGCCATTGGATCGCATAACTTTAGATGTGTAACGCAAAATCAACAGAATACACCCGGGCATAGGACACTCACTCATGTGTTTTCCAGCTTTACGAGTTACCTGGAAACAGGCTTGTGTTCTTTAAAATTTTTGGTTTGGTTATAGCTCAATGTTTTTGACTAATCAAATCTTGAATCCCTTTTTCCATTCTGATAAGAGCCAATGTATTGTGTCTACACACATTCTCTTTTTGTTGAGCAGTGACATCATTTAACGGTGTCAAGTTATATCATCTATGGGTCAAAAGTGCCGCCCCATCAAATCTACAGTATATAGAGCATTTGTCTTAAGAACTAACACACTTCAAGGAAAGAGCTTTTGGTTGCCCTTATAATCGTGCCATTGGACTCTGCACTTTGCAAGCATTTATCTGCCAGCTATAAAGCTATAAAGTTTAGGATGTGAACTAAGCTCTTTCATGCCGCAGCCTTATCTCCCCTCTACGTCATTTCTGCAAACCCTTGACTTGTTTTTTGCCAACAATTTAATCCAGAGTTCACCTCTGAGTAATGCTGAGTTCAGCTTTTCAATCTAAGTGTGGAAAACTGCACGAATCTAACAACATCTGGCTGTAAATCATTACCAAACTCACTGGTGAAAGTACTTAAGCCATTTTAAATGACCCACATCACTATTTGATGCACAAAAGTTTAAAAGTACCAAAAAGTACCATTGCATTACCATGTTTTAGGTATGTTTGTTTTAAGTAGCCTACTTTGGAGTGATGTGGAAATGGCATGGTTTAAAAATATGGCAATCTTTTAATACCATGTTATACAATGTGGTCCAAGATTCCAGACTGAACCTCTGGGATTTTTTATTTTATTTTATTTATTTTTCATTTAATCCTAGGGGAAAAACTGAAATGTTCAAGATTTTCACATTTTAAGAAGAAACAAATTTGTGTTTGTGTGTGTGTGTGTGTGTGTGTGTGTGTGTGTGTTTATTTTCAAATCAATAATCAAATGTAAACAAATTTGACCAAGTTTACTCCTTTGTACAAAATGTCTTTGATTCCATTGAAACACACAAGATGCTCTTTGGAACATTTTTGGAACAACACCTACAAAACTCTTGCATGAGTGCGTGCTATCATAAACCAAAAAGGGCACATATCAAATACATTCTCAGATTAAAATGTTTGAAATACATTTTACCTCAAATTGCTATACTGATTATATCATTTTTAAAGAAACAATTCTATTAAAAGGAAAGGTAAAAAAATAAAAAGCATTTTCACTTGTGGTTTCAGACTTTTGGACCCCACTGTACATCAAAGTACCATGGTAATACAATCTGATACCACTGTGGTACCACTACCACAATAGTATTTTGTAAATGATAAACATCCACACGCACACACCCCTGAAAACTAACTCTATCCCTTCCAGCATTGTTAGTCCTCATACATTAAAGATGACGCAACCTCTAGTTACACAGGCGGATATCTACACCAAAACACTGTGCTGGCCTGTGAGTATCCACATCCATCAGCCCTTTGATAAAGACTTCTGCAGTGAATGCCGCTGAGAGAGCCATGCAGGTCTCAGTGCTTGCTCTTAAAGAGATAGTTCTTCCAAAAATGAAAATTCCATCATGTACTCAACCTCATGCTATCCCAGATGTGTATTACTTTCCTTCTTAGGTATAACACAAATGAAGATTTTTAGAGGAATATCTCAGCTCTGTTTGTCCTCACAAAGCAAGTGAATGTGATCAGAACTTTGAAGCTCCAAAAAGCACATAAAGGTATCACAAAAGCAATCCATAACACTCCAGTGTTTAAATCTTCAGAGGCGTTTTTGTAGGTGTGGGTAAAAAACAGATAAAAATGTAAGTCCTTTTTTACTATAAATTCTCCTCCCTGCCCAGTAGGTGGTGATATGCACAAAGAATGTGAATCTACAAAACAAAAGAAGAAGAAATTGAAAGTGGAGATTTAAAGTGGCTGATTTCTTTTGATTTTCCCATGATGTCAAGCAAAAAGGAACTGAGTTTGAAGGTAGGCCTTAAAATACATCCACAGGTACACCTCCAATTCAGTCCACCTCCTATCAGAAGCTAACTGGATAAATGTCTAAAGGCTTGACATCATTTTCTGGAATTTTCCAAGCTGCTTAAAGACACAGTTAACTTAATGTATGTAAACTTCTGACCCACTGGAATTGTGATATAGTCAATTAAAAGTGTCTGTAAACAATTGCTGAAAAAAATTACTTGTGTCATGCACAAGTAGATGTCCTAAACGACTTGCCAAAACTATAGTTTGCTAATATGAAATCTGTGGAGTGGTTCAAATATGAGATTTAATGTATGTAAACTTCTGACTTCAACTATATATACTTCCTATATATACAGTATATGTGTGTGTGTGTTTCAATTTCTTAACAAAATTCCATCAAATTGAATTAAGTAATCGTTAACAAAATAAATATTTAGAAAATATTTAATGTTTTATTAATTTAATTTGGAAAAAAATTACACAATTAGATTTGATGTTATTATGTCATGAAATTGAATGATGTAAATCTAAAAATAAATAAAAAATAATATTTATTTTGAGTGTATCTTGTTATTGGTTCAGTACCTATGCAGACAGCAAAGTGACCGGTCAGCTGTCTGTATTCACTGTCTCAGAGTATTGGGAATGCGTAGGTAATATAAAGCATTTATTTTATTTTTTTTTATAAAAAACTCTGTCAGCTCTGAAAACACACAACTCATAGTGAATCAAACACACAACTTCAAATCAGCAATTTAAATTAAAAGTACTGTGCAGTAAGCAGTTGATAGCTTTGTAATGTAACATAGTGACTGGCCTTTTATTAAAAATGTACTCTAGCAGAGCGTTTATGTCTTTGCATTATATCTTTTGCATTATTTACATTTCATTATTACATTTTGGGTTCTTTCTCACAGTATATATATATTAGGTTATAGGCATAATTATCATACAGTATAAAGAATTTAAGTCAATGGAAGTATTTGACATAAATGGATGACACACTTTGTTTTTTTATTATTAGAAAAAATGCCCCTGAAAATGAATTCAGAGGGACAAATATTGCCTCTTAATAAATAAAGTGAATTTATGAAACTGCAATGCGTTCTTATGCAGTAAAAACAAAGTATTTTGAGTGCCTGACCATGTTCAGGCTTGCCTTGACTTGACTGATAACTCTCAAAGTTTGAGAGGAAGTTCTTTATGTTGTAAGCTCTAAAAAAACTTCTGGAATGTTCTATTGCAGGTAACAAGGTGTCCTATCCTTGAAGTGGCACAGTTGTACATGCTTTACAAGAGAGAAGAGCAGATAAATGGGCTTGAAAAGCAGGGAAGAGTGAGTCACTTTAGGAAAAGAACACATTTAGAGATTCATATATACACAAACGCCTTGGCTTCACACTCCTGCCCACGTACCGTATTGCTCATGTGCTACCCAATACTACTGTAGGGGAAAAACGTCATGCAGGTTTACGTTCGAACATGCTCACTGCAAACAGTCATAATAACTGAAAATAGCATAAGATTGGAATTCTACATGCACCCACGATTGGCTCTTTTATGACAATGTTGCTCTCAGTGCATACAAAGAACATAACTTTATCAGATACTTTAAAAGAACAGTTCAGTCTCACGATAGCTTTGTGTGAGGAACAGACAGAAATTTAAGTCGTTATTCACTGAAAATCTTCCCCTATATCGTAACGCTAAAATTAAATATGGCACCTAAGCATCATGCCAGGTTTGTCATCTATCATGTTTGGTCCTGAGACACAGAGATTTTTGCATCACACTATAAGTGTTTGTGACGAGGAGGAGGACGTGGCCAGGCCGTGAGGGTGCATGGCCGGCGCTGAGTCAGCTGATCTGCAGGAGAGTGAGATAAAGGGGAGCCGGAGATGCCAGTTTGAGAGAGAGAGACACACACGCGGGCGCTGTATGAGTGTGCGTCTTTGTTTCATGTTGTTTTAAGTTGAATTTCTGATGTTAAAGTTACGTTGACTGTTCTGCCGGTTCCCGCCTCTTTCTTGCCCATCCTTTACCCGTTACATTGGTGACAAAACCTGGGAAGGGGGAAGGATCCTCCTCATCGCTGCCGTCCGCTGGGGGAAGGAGGAGTTGCTGCCGGCCACCGGGAGTCGGAGGAACCATTGCCATCCGCCAGGAAGGGGAGGAGCCATTCTGTCCACCAGGGGTCAGAGGACTCACTGCCACCCACCTGGGGAGTAGGGGCTGTCGTCCGCCAAAGGGTGAAGGAGTGGTTGAGGACCAGGCGACAGCATGTCCGGGGACCGGCGAGCAAGTTGTTCTCACTCTCTCCTCTCTATCTCTCTCTCTGTGTCTCTCGCTCACCCTTTCACTCTCCCCTCCCCTCATCTCTCCCCCAGGTTTCCAGGAGGCGGGGTGGACCACCGGCTGGCGGAACGGCCGGAAGGGCAGCATCTCCCCTCCAGAGATAAAGGGGGGTAAGTCAGTCCTGATGGTGCCCTGGAATCGGGCATTGAAAGAGTGTGATGAGGAGGAGGATGCACGGCCGGCGCTGAGTCAGCTGATCAGCAGGAGAGTGAGATAAATGGGAGCCGGAGACGCCAGTTCGAGAGAGAGAGAGAGAGAGAGACACGTGGCTGCTGTATGTGTGTGCTTCTTTGTTTTATGTTGTTTTAAGATGAATTTCTGTCATTAAAGTTACGTTGACTGTTCTGCCGGTTCCCGCTTCCTCCTTGCCCATCCTTTACCCATTACAGTGTTACTCTATCATGTATTTTAGCTTGACTGGAATGCTGTTTTCACCAATCAGCATTCAGGACTTGAAATATCCATTTTAGAATATGGGTAGCACTTTATAATACGGTTCCATTCGTTAACACTAGTTAATGCACTAGGTATCCATATCATGATCAAACAATTACAAAATAAATTTTTACAGCATTAGTTTTTATTTGTTAATGTGAGTTAATAAACATACAGTTGTTCATCATTAGCTCATGTTAGTTCATAGTATAATAATTAATGTTAACAAATACTTTTGGTTTGAAAAATGTATTAGTATGTTGAAATTAAAGGAATATTTCAGGTTCAATACAAGATAAGCTCAATTGACAGCATTTGTGGCATACTTTTGATTACCACAAACATTTATTTTAACTTGCCCCTCCTTTTCTTTAAAAAAAGCAAAAATCTGGGTTCCAGTGAGGCGCTTACAATGGAAGTGAATGGAGGCCACTTAAGTATAGCCACTTAAACAGTATGCATGTTAACATGATTTTAGTGTGATAAAATCGCTTACTAACCTTTTCTGTGTAAGTTTTAGCCATTTTTACAACTTGCCATGATGATGTAATGTCAACAATGGGTAACACTTTACATTAAGGTTCCCTTTGTAAAGGGTTTATGAAAGGGGTTTGTTAATGACAAATAAGGCAATTACAAATACATTGACATGCGCCTATAACAACATGAACAAAAAAGGCAACTTTCATGCAATACTTGCCAAAGAGTGAGCATTTTAATGTTACAAATACTTAATTAATACACTTATGCTTACATTAATCATAAAATGCTCTAAGCTCATACTTATGTCACAATGCAGCAAAAATAAATGATTACTGTGAGATTAAAAGGAGGGATCATGTCAATTTGCTACAGTTCATTCCTTTGTGTTCACATTAATGACTGTAATGTCTTGACTTACTTGTGTTTTCACTTTTCTTATCACGTTGATGTCAAAAGAATGGTGCTTCTCTGAATGGTGTCCCAACTTACCAAGTCCTAGTTACGTAAAGTCCTCTGCAAAAACACTTTTCAGGTCTTCATGGTCATTCACAGCATATATCATATAATAAAACCTGATGACCATTAAAACATTCTGAACATTATGTACAGGTTTCTAATCTTGGCAGCTCATTAATAAATGCTTAATATGTGCATTATATATCCACTTTACATTAAGGTACATTTTCATTGGTTGCTAATGTCAAATAAGTGTTATTAAGAATTTATAACATGTGAGGCAAAATGGCTCACTATATGGCAAGTATTGTATGACATTCACCCTTTTTATTCATGTTGTTATAACCACATTTCAATGATTTATAATGCATTCATATTAATTATTAGTCAGTAATGAACCCCTTTACCCTAACACAGGGAACATTAATGTAAGTGCTACAAATGTATGGCTTTTTCTGATCTGAAACAAGTCCCAAGGGTGTCGCAGAGAGACCTAAGAAGGAGACCTTTTTTTCTGTGTAGAAGAACAGTCAGCCATAGAAAAGATGATTACACCTTTATATTCAACAACAGCATCTCTTTCAAAGCTACAGTTACAGTGCACAAGTCACAGAAAAGCTTTTATAACATGCTAACATGCAGCCATTGTCAAAAGCATGTTTGTTTCTTCATCATGCATTCTTGCACAGTCTGAGTCCAGCTTATTGCCCCCTAAGATTTACAGGTATATAGCAAGGCCCTTTATGATGTTTCTTGTTTCTTTGTTGCATAATCTTCTCTATGAGTTGCGATCCCAGAGTAGAAAAGCAGGTTTGAATGAATAGACGCCACTGTGCCGAGGATTATGAGGCAGAGGCGGTAGTGTGTGCCAAGTGGACACTGAAGCAGTTACTTACAAGGATCTCAGATCAGAGGTCTTAGCTGGTGGAAGCATTTCTGTATAAACGGTGCATTTGTGTGTATTTGTTTGCGCATATACTGCAGGGTGTGGATGGTAAGCTTCCTGTTTGTCCGTTTTCGAAAATACATTGTGGTCAGTTTAGTGATTACATTAACGGGATAGCTCACCCAAAATGAAAAGTCTGTCATCATTTAGTAACTGCTCCCGATGTACCACCAGAGCATATCAATATTATTGGTGTGAGATCCAGTTAAGAAGCCTGTTGTCTTCATTCTCAAACTGGCCTCCCCTTTAATACCCTCACAGTTTCCACTCGCTCCCACCTGCAAACTTCACTGGGCCTGGGCCAGAGACAGGTGGCCAGTGGGAGAGAGAGAGCCTGGCAGCCAAGCATAGAGAAGCATGCCATCAGATACCCCCATGCACACAGTGAGTACAAGCAGGCCTGAGGATCTACTGTGTGTGTGCCCACAACCCTTCTGCTCCTTATGTCACATCTAACATATCCATAGATGAGCCTGTCTCAGCTGATGTTACACTTGATTGCATTCACAACACACCAAGAGCATACACACACGTACATGACACCATAAGTAATATGTACACAACTTGTTAGGAGGACCTATGGATCTGTCCAATGGACCGTAGTCAGGGTAGACTGACTCCATATTTAATTTGACACAAATGAAAACAAGGCTGTGAGAGATAGATTTTCATATGCTTACAGGAATGTTTCGGGTTCAATACAAGTCAATACAATATACAGCCGCAAGATGTAAAAATGTTAAGTGTTAACATGATTTTAGTGTGATAACATTTCTGTTCTACATGAATTTAGTGTGATAAAATCGCTTACATGTAATATTGGATATAACTTTACACAGATAAGTATAGCAAGCCATTTTATTACCCTAAAATAATGTTAACATGTGTAATATTTAAGTCTTGTGGCTATACTTTTTAAAACAGTGTGTATATTAATGTTTATGGACTGGCCCCATTCACTTCCATTGTAAGTGCCTCACAGTAACCAACTGTGTGTGTGTGTGTGGGCAGGTTTAAGTGGTTTACGAGGACTTTTTTTTAGGTTACAAACTGGTAATTACAAGGGTATTATGCTATAAATGTGGTTTATGAGGACATTTCTAGTGTCCCCATAATTCAAATCGCTTAAAAAACATACTAAACGATGTTTTATTGAAAATGTAAAAATGCAGAAAGGTTTCTGTGAGGGTTAGGTTTAGGGGTAGGGTTAGGGTTAGGGGATAGAATCTATAGTTTGTACAGTATTAAAATCATTATGTCTATGGAGAGTCCTCGTAATGATAACTGCACCAACGTGTGTGTGTGTGGTGTGTGTGTGTGTGTGTGTGTGTGTGTGTAATCAACATAATGCAACAAATGCTGTTGATTGAGCTTAACTTGTAATGAAACAAGTTAAAGGAATTTTAAAAGGAATAGTATACCCAAAATGTTTATTTCTGTGATAATTTTCTCACCCTCAAGTTGTTCCAAATCCGAATTACTTTCTTTCTTCCATAAAACACAAACAGTGATTTTTTTGTAGAATATCTTGGCCACATTTTACCATATAATGAAAGCAAATGGGGACTGGGTCTGTGAAGCTCCAAAATTACAAATTTGCAATGACTGAGGGTGAGTAAAAGCTGACAGAATTTAAATTTTTGAGTGAAACATTCCTTTAAAGTTAAAGGTATGGTTCACCCGAAAATGAAAATTCTCTCATCATTTACTCACCCTCATGCCATCCCAGATGTGCATGACTTACTTTCTTCTGCAGAACACAAATGAAGATTTTTTAGAAGAATATTTCAGCTCTGTTAACCCATTCAATGCAAATGAATGGTGGCCAGAAATGTATAGGTCCAAAAATCACATAAAGGCAGAAATAAAATAATCCATACAACTGCAGTTGTTAAATCCATGTTTTCTGAAGCGATTTGATAAATATGGGTGAGAAACAGATCAATATTTAAGTCCCTTTTTTTTTTTTTTTTTTACTATAAATCTCATTTTTCTTCTTTTGTCTTTGGCAATTCATATTTTTCTTGCTTATTGCCACTTATTTGCTTAAATATTGATCTGTTTCTCACACACATCAATCACACAGCTTCTGAAGACATGGATTTAACCACTGGAGTCGTATGGATTACTTTTACACTGCCTTTATGTGCTTTTTGGGACTTCAAAGTTCTGGCAAACATTCACTTGCATTGTTTGGACCTACAGAGCTGAAATATTCTTCTAAAAATGTTTGTACGTGGTCTGCAGAAGAAAGAAAGTCATACACTTCTGGAATGGCATGAGGGTGAGTAAATGATGAGAGAATTTTCATTTTTGGGTGAACTATCCCTCTCATGATTTCCACAACTACTGTGAATGCTTTGTCCACCCTTTTTTTTTTTTTTTTGGTGGAAAAACATACTTTCATTGTTTTATCGGATAAACGATCAACACCAAGGTACCCAACCCATTAAACAGACTGTAACTTCATCTATCTTTCAGTCTATCTTTCTAATTTTCTTTTGCATTAAATTAAATATAGCATCTAACTAAAGGCCTACAGTGGATAAGATGTTGGATAACTCCACAATTGTTCGGTTTAATTGCATTCAAGTCGATTTTTATTGCACTTAAGTTGATTCATATATAGTATCAATAGGATCTGAATTGTCACATGGCCTTTTAATTGGCCATACTTACAAAAGAGCTATTCTTCTTGCAGTTTAATGTCAGCAGAGACCACTATAAAACACTGCAGGCAGACTTTCTGCAATGCTTGCAGGCCAGCCTTGCCAAATCAATCTGATAAAATAATTAAATGGATTGCACTCCATAACTAACGTCCCAAGCCTTTTAACAGAGCTGGATTAGGTCAACCATTTGTTGTATTTCATTGATTGCTCAAGGCATAATATGACAAATAGTGCTCTGAGCCAGTGCATAAGCCTGGCTTGTCTGCACATTGCTTGCCACTAATCCTGTAATGTGTAATAATGAGTCTTTTGCATAACGTAAACCATTATTTATTCAACTTTATTGCTGTGGTGGCATCACAAAAAGTGTTCTCCTAAACTCTCAAACGGAATATATACAGAAATACCCCCTTAAACACGTCTTGGATCACTTGATGCTAGAAAGCCACACTACCTCCACTCCACGCTGAGAGCGACTAGTGAGCGAGTCTAGCCGGGAATGCAGCTCTACATTCGGTTGTAAGCGAATGACGCATTGCGGCTACAAACGGACCAATCAGAAGCCGCCTCTCCTCACCAGAACTTACAGTGCTGCGTTCGGCGCATCACACTTCAGCAGAATGTATGACTCCGCGAGTGAGCTAGTTCCACTCTAAACAGGTCCACCTCGCCGTATTTTATACATATTCGCGATTTGCCGAAGTCGCTATAGTATAAAATCCACGGCACACTGTAGTGTGCTCTCACATCTGACAATAATAAACATTTCCACGACATTTTCTGATAGGGAAGGAATTGTATTGGCGGATGGAGAACTAGCGGGGGGAGGAGTTAGAATGCGACCATTAAAGGCGCGTCAAGCCCTGTTTGATTGCATCCTGTTTGTTTGCCAGCTGCGGACTGTAGTTACTGTGTGGAGATATATCTGATAAAACAGCGCGATGGTGAGTTTTAAACTATGCTTTATGAACGTCACAGTTTATTTCCTGCGGAATGCACTTATTATAACCAGGGCATGTAAATAGTGCGCATCACAGTCAGCATGCATGTAGAATATCAATGCGTCTGTTCACGTTGAATGCATAGGAGTAATATAGCTCAATGGCAGGCAGACTTCAGCTTATTTTTTAGATATGCGTAGTCTGTAATTGCATATGAAAATGTCAATTAATTTCAGATTGTTTGGTGATCCATTATGGTCTTGCTGTAACATGGAACATCGCCTCATTGATGGTGAATACATTTTTTAGGCACGCCAGCTGCAAATATGACGCATTTCTCTTTAACTCGCTGCTCTTTGAACGTGTTCTCACGATCAAATATCAATGGAAAACATTGCACGTCTCAGATCCATTAATTCAATGTAGTCTGTATGAATAAAGAAGCAAAGATATTTTATGACCGGCTGGATAGAGACTGCGCCACCTTATGCAGTTAAACTGCCATGTTTGCATTGGATCCCTTATGACACCCATGATTTAAATGCAGGGCATTGACCACCATAGATATTGAGAGGTCCTTTTCCAGTATTCACATTAGCGCTTGCTCAATGTAGGTTTTCAATGGTTGATTCTTATTAAAGGTCCCCACCCAATCCTGAACACGTGCTTGCATCCTTGTTTAAATGTACATTTTTATTCTCTCTTTGCAGGCTGACCAGTTGACAGAAGAGCAGATTGCCGGTAAGACTTTCTGTCCCCCCTCTCTGTCCAGTGGCGCGTGGCCAGTGGTGTGGATTCCTGTGGTTTTTACCCTCTTCTCCGCCCCCTCTCTCTCTGTGGATTTATACTGTTTCCATTTATGGCGAGACCTGGTTGGGAGACATTCCCGAATGAATGGACAGGTTGTTGTGGTGGAAAGCGAGTTACAGTGGGCTTTCAGACTTGGTGAATGACTGTTTCATTGGTTTTAAGTGAACACACCCTTCCCTGTTGGAGAGAATTGGTAACTGCAGGCACTGTGGAACCAAGGGTGTGTCAGACCGAATGACTCGTTGTCTTTGACTTGAAGTTGCCGTTTCACTGGCCACTTGGTTTACTTGGAGTCATTTATAATCACATTGGTGATTCTAGTGTAATTATGCAACCTAGTCTAATGAATGAACGTTACAATAACTACATTTTTGCAAACTGAGTTTTATGTGCTGAGTTCTACGTTTCGTCGCAGTTTCCTAGTGAAATGAACACTAGAGGCACTATATCAACTGTGCGTTTTATTCACTTTCACACAAATCACGAGTACAATGGATGATTATGACTTTATAAACACTTATTTTTCTCATTACTCACACAGTGTTATGTTAGAGACACTTTTACTATAACGCATCATTTGAAAAACGATAAATTTTCGTGTTTGTGTTACAGACTCTCCTACATTTACACACTTATTCCAACATTATTAGCTTGCACGTTAGTTGATAAAGTGTTGGAACTCAGAAGGCCGCGGTTTGAGACCAGCCAAACACTCGAGTTGGCACGTGAGACTAAAGTGTCTTAGAAGCGAAACGAAATGATGTGGTTGCTTCAGAATTTATTTTTACATTTTTGTTTTTGGACTATCGGTTGGGTTTAGGCCTATGTGTTGATTTGGGGTGAGGATGTCTGTTTTATTTGCCAGTCTTTTGCTTTGTTAAAACACTATTGGTTAGGTTTAGGTTCAGGTTTTAAGTTACCCATTAAAACCTCCATCTTGCGTTTACCTTAACCTCGTTTGATTACGACACCATTTCACTCACTTTTGGCACCACCCGCTGGACATTTCACTGGGAAACTGTTGCCAAACTTGTAATAAGGCACATAATTTTGTTTGGCAAAAATGTTGCTGAGGTAACGTAATGTTGGTGATACATTATGTTCTTGCTCTGAACTGTGATATAGAACTATCAAAGCAGGAACACCACACCTTGGTTGAAGAAACCCATTTCTGAGTTGTGCAGTTCCATTGATGGCTTCTAATGTAATCATATGTGGTCTAGAATTGAGCTATAATGCTTGTTTTCCAAAAACAGAAATATTTCTCTTTATTTGAAGGGGTTTTTGTGTTCATAGTCGTGTTTCGTTGAGCTTCAAGAGCTGATTTGCAAAGATCACCTTGCGGAACCTCAGTTTACAGTGTAGTTTGGTGGATAAGCCTCCCACTGTTGCTTTTGACTTGTGTTTCTAATCGCGGTTGCGTAATTTACACCGAAGAACCTCAAATGGAATCGCTGTGAAACCATGTAGGTCATTGTGGTTGGTCTCCATAGTGACAGTGAGGTAATGGTGGTTTATCCATGGAGACGTAGTCACCGAAGTGTATACCAGGCGACCGTGTGAGGTCACAGCAATGTTCCCGTGCTGCTCTCAAGTCTAGATCCTGCATTGACTCAATGGGTCGCAGCAATGGATCTCCATATGCTTCAATAGGTCTACCATGGCCTGTCTCCATTGGAAACGTGTGAGGTCATAGTGCAGGATCTCCATGGAAATGCAGTCTTAAGAGTTGATGCTTTGCATAGGAGCAGTGTAAGGTTTCATTTGACAAGCCAGTGTAGCAGCAAGTGCCGTTTTTACAAAAGAGACATCACATTTGGCTTAGAAGTGATTGAGATCGGTGACCTTTTTCCCCTTTGTCATTCATGTTTGTGTAAAAGAAAACTGCCTCCTGTGTCTGTCTTGCATAATCAACTGGTAATTACTGACTATTGTAGCAATGCAGACATAATGTGTGTCTGTGTGTGTGTGTGTAATAATATATATGTGTGTGTGTGTGTGTGTGTGTTTTCTGTCTCCTTTCACTATAATGTGCATTATGAGTATAGGCAAGTGATGTTAGAAGAACAGAAATCTGTTGCATCTTTGTGTGGGTCTCAGACCTGCACTTTAAAGTCAACATGAAATGCAATTCACAACCCATTTTACTCTCAGAATCTGACTTATTTGTGAGTGAAACAATTTTCAATGAGAGAAAAAATGTTTGGCGGGACTAGGGCTGTCACGATTATGAAATTTGGTTGACGATTAATTATCAAACAATAAATGCGATTTTATAACGATTAATTCTCTTAGTGCTTTCATGATTGTCATAAATTTTCTTTTGTTTTTAAGGTGTGTTTTTCTTTTGCATGTGTGCATCATACACCATAAGAAGTCATTTTTACATATTTAACTTCAAATATACCGTATAAATCAAATGATAAAAAGGGATAACTATGGTTTCCTTAAGGTTTTAAAAACTTATGAATGACATGAAAAATAAAGTTTTAAATATCAATATTTCTAAATACTTGTGTCTCTCTTTGGTCAATTTTAAATTCACACTTGTTTTTTGAACTCTGGCTATATTTTTTATAATTTAAATAAAATATAATTTTTAGATGCAATGGTAAAATATTTATTTCCTAATTTCTTCACTTTCCCGTTATTTTAATGCTCTAATTAAACCCATGAGCCCTTATTTTTCATGAAGCAAAACCTTTGAGATTTCGTTTCATCACTCCACAGAAATACAGTAAATGTGCATCTCTTCCTCTGTGTCACTGCATGTCATTAACATTTGCTATTACATGATCGTTTAAAGCGAAAACGGCGCTTTGCGTTCACTATCAGTGTTTATACTTGTTCCTTTACATTTTCATGGGAGTTTGGCGCGTGCATCAGAGCGCTTCGCTCTCTTCCGGACAGGAGCTGGTTTATGTCTGTGGTGCGACTCAGTGATGCTCAGTTCAACTGAATGAATGACATACAAATGCACCATTTATTGCATTTAAACAGTATATTCACTTAAAATTCCCTTATTTGGGCAATAAAATGTGATTGCAATTTGCATGCCTAATAATCGCGGTTGTCTCAAATAACCACGGTTAGATTAAATAACGCAATCAGACGGTTATTTAATAATCGTGACAGGCCTAGACGGGACTTGATTTTTATCCTTTGGAAATTGATTTGAATTATGAAAAGTGGGTGTTGCATACCAGAACGGAGGCAGGTGGTTGGTGGGGAGGGGTTGAGAAGTGAGAGTAGTTTGTGGTGTCAGCCGAAAAGGAAAGTAAATTCGGTGCAAGCCAAGTTATTTCATTTTAATAAAAAAAGATTACAAAGACCTGGAATGTGCATTAAGACAAGCCATGTTGAGTTTCTCTATACAGTAATTGAACTCTTACTACTTTTGCATTAATCTTAAACATTTGGTTGAAAATTTATTTTAATAACTATATAGCTGTCAAGTGTCGCTTCTTTGGAAGGCCCCACTGGTTTTTCCTGTGTGTTTTTGTGATTTTGTTTTTATTTATATTTGGGAGAATCCGTTAACACAAGGTCCTGTTTCATCTGTCTGTCGCCCTGCAGAATTCAAAGAGGCTTTCTCACTTTTTGACAAGGACGGTGATGGGACCATCACGACCAAAGAGTTGGGCACTGTCATGCGCTCGCTTGGACAGAATCCAACAGAGGCCGAGCTTCAGGACATGATCAATGAAGTGGATGCTGATGGTAAGGATGCAGGGATGCATCAGAGTTATTGTTAACAAAAAACGAAGCGTTTAGTTTAGTTGACTTCAAAACTAACTAAAATAAATACCAATTTTTCTAGTTTTGATACATTGTAAAAGGATAGCTTTACAACCTGCCTTCATTAAACATGAAAATGACACTTTACCATAGCAAAATCTACACGGCCATGAAAAATGTAAAAGGGTTAAACATTGAAACGAGAACAGTTAACACTTTGGCAGCCCTGAAATTCTAAAATAAAACTATCAACTGTAAAACTAAAGCTTGAAAACAATGAAAACTAAATTAAAAGGACAAACTGTAAATAAAATGGAAACTACAGCTAAATTCAAAACTATAATAATCTGTCATGACATCCACAACCACGTGGCTATTTAATGTTTGGTGTTTGCCTGAATGCACACTTTTTCTTCATAGGAAATGGGACGATAGACTTCCCAGAGTTCCTCACTATGATGGCGAGGAAAATGAAGGACACAGACAGTGAGGAGGAGATCAGAGAAGCTTTCCGTGTCTTTGATAAGGTAAGGCTTGTCCTGTTCTGGAATGAGAGGCTAGTGCTAAACTGAGTGTCATGTGCCGTTTCTGACCCAGGACTTGCTGTGTTTTAGGATGGCAATGGTTACATCAGTGCAGCTGAGTTGCGTCACGTCATGACAAACCTTGGAGAGAAGTTGACTGACGAAGAGGTTGATGAGATGATCAGAGAAGCAGACATTGATGGAGATGGACAGGTTAATTACGAAGGTGAGCTTATTGTGATTGTGTTACACAGTGTCCTTACAAGGCGTGATGTGACAACAGTCTAGCGACAAGTAGGGATGTACGTTTTCAGACATTTTCATAATTGGTTTAGGAAATTAATTATCAATTAATCAATTAATCGTAGACGTTTATACTGCAAAACGCACGTGGAGGACTCCAAATAACGTGCATATAGCCAACTGTTTAAATATAATTGAAATGAATACATTTAAGAAATGCAAGTATTGGCATTTTTCCCTTTAAAATATTCTTAGTTCAGTGTATTTTAATAAATTCAGGGTGTGTTTAGTGTGAATTGTTTAATAACTTTTAATGATTTGCAAGATGACACAAGATGCATATTTGAGTTCATTTAATGTTGTGGATCATGGGATATTTTGGACCTTTTGGACTTATTTTTATTTGTAAAGTCATAATCAAATCATAACATGCTGCGTAAATGCCTTACATAAAATACCGCTTCTTTAGTGATGGTGAGATGTCCGTTGAATGCGCATTAGCACTCTCCCGGTGATTACTGACGTAATTATAGGTTGGGAGGAAACAAGGATAACGGCAGATTCAGCTATGCTTGTTCTTTAACACACTATCACGGTGTATGCAGAAAACTGTTCATTTGTAGAGAAATGCTCCAACACTAATTACAGTGTAGTTCTTCATGTGATGCAGAGAGGACGACATGCAGTGCGCCGTGTAGTGGCAGATGACTGTACAGACAGCCTTATAAACATCTGCTGGCGTGATTACTGAATGCATTTGTTCAGAAGTTAATCGATTTATTGATTTAATCATTAACATCCGTAGCGACAAGTAATTTGTCTGTCTTAACTAAAGGCAAAAATGGCTGTACAATCACAGCCAATCAGAACTGGAGCAAAATTGGATTTTAGACCAATTAGGGCAAGACTACCCAGTGCGATGCTGTGAAAATGGTAATCGACAAATTGATCTGCACATCCCACCAGAACCCATTTGATGTTTAATATAGACTTTTGTGGAGTGGGAGTTTTGGCCAATGAGATTTTGTTATAGGCAAGGTTACCTTTCATTGTTGGGTGTAATCTGATTACCAAGTAATTAGTTATTGTTATGTTATTACTTAATAGTTAAAAAATTAGTGCAACGCATTACAAATTAAATTCTGTAAATCAGGTTACAGTTACTGACTTTCAGTTAGGTTAATTATTTTTAAGTACATAAATTATAAAATGTTAGAATTGTGTAATTGCGTAGAATTGAAAACATGAATTGTTTACATGTACGTCTGTTTCCATTTCTGTGAGCTGAAGGGCGTACGCCCACTAATGAGTCATTGTAAGGGAGAAACGTGTGCCTTTTGAGGGTATGACTTGGTGCAATGATAAACGAGGAGGAAATGGACATGATTTTGAATTCGTTGAGCAAAACAAAAACAAAAAAAGCTATTTTATTTTTTTTGTGTGTGTGTGAAATGGGTTTAGAAAGTAATTAGCAATGTGATTCAGGGCTCCAGACTAAAAAAATGACTTGGGAGCCAAATGGCTGTTTTTAGTTGCCAAATACACATGGGACTCCTATTTTAAAATGTCTGCGCTCCCAGTTGTGAACACACTGTTGGATGATTCGCTGAGAAAGTGACTCTGACTCAAACTGCTAACCTGAGCTCCTGAGTTCACTTAAAACCCTCAGTTTTTCTCGGGTGATTCATGAAAGAGTCATTTGGTCACGACTCTCTCGCACTTTCTGGGCTGTAAGGGGCTTGGAGCTAACGCTGGAGGAGCTGAACACGCAGTGCCAGCGGAGGCCCTGATAGGTCCAGGGGGAGGTGGGTTCAAAGAGGGGGTAGTCTCTGATCCAATGCTTACAGTAGATGGCGGTAATGCACTATTTTAGCTTGCGAACCGGCATTAAAAAAGAAAGAAGACTCTCTTGCGCTGGGTTTGTTGTTGCGTGTGGTGCAGCGAGCTCATCACAACAGAACGGGTGAAAAGTGGCTCGAGACACATTGGTGGTGCGCGCTCTAAAGATGTATTCAATAATTCGCAAGATGATATCTGACAAAACCGCATATGAACGCACCCAACCTGACTGTCGCCAATGGCGACTAGATTTTAAATGATTGTCGCAATCAGTTATTTTTGGTCGCATTTGCAACCATTTTAGTTGCAGTCTGGAGCCCTGTGATTTACTCTTTAATGAAGTAATCTGATTACAATTTCATTGAAGTTGCTGGTAACTTTTAGTGGATTATTTTCTTATTTTTTTTTTATATAACCCGTGCTGTTTCCTAATATGACACTTATGAAATGTTAACCAAGTTATCAACAAAATAAACGAACCTGTCAGCATGGTATAATCGCAGCCAATGAAAACATGTATAAGATGCAGTTACCTGGAGCAGGAATTTAGACCAGTGAGATTTCAAAGTGGGAGGAGCAGAAACATAGTGACGGGCAGAAATAGAAACTGAATATTTACAAGAATTACATTTTAATGCACCTGATTAGGGCACAGTGTTAAGGTGCATGCATGGTTCACTCATGAAATGACTTCACACGGATTAGAAACCGACTAATACATTCTCTTTCTTTACAGAATTTGTACAGATGATGACGGCGAAATGAAGGCCTTGTACAGATCCTCTCTCTTCTATAAATAAATTGCCTTTTTTCTGTTTGATTTATCTGTAAAACGTTAAGTCCCCTCCCCTTCCTCCCGGCTGTCCAAAGGAACTGCATGTAAACTACATAAGATCTTCAGTCCTCATGTCCCTTTCTTTTGCTGTCATCGTGTTTTCGGAGTGGCGCTGCGGTTACACGATCAGGTGCTTGTTGCTGCGAAGGGTGGGTTGTGATGTGCAAAAAAATCTTGCGTCACGTTTGTCTGCCCCCCTCATGCGTAGCAAGAGTGGAGACCTGCCAGCTGGTTGTCTCTTGGCAGCAACGTTGGCATGGCAACAATGTAGAGGAGTAACTCTGCATGGACTATGGACAAAGTATACACTATATATGAAATTTTCTCAGCATTGCACTACTGCAAAAAAAAAAAAGAAAAGAAAAAAAAAAAAGACACTGGTGTATCTTCAAGATACTCGTACATAAACTCTTTTTGTATCTGCTGTTCTATACCAAGAACTTGTTTGAATCTTACAATGCTTTTTAATGTTTTATTCACATTAGTTTTCTTTTTCTTTTGTAAGGCGCTTAATGGCATTGTCATGCCTCCAGTAGTCCATTCCAAGTTGTATATTTGTTTTCCAATAAAATGTACTATTTACCCATATTGAAGAGTTTCTTTTTGTTTTACAAAAGTATCTTTTAGCCCTCGATTGATTTTTAAAGCTCTGATGTTAATTATATGGATCCCAGAGTGGATTTTTAGTGGTTGTAAACCACTCCCTAATTTTACTAATTGAGATGTTTACAATATTTATTGTAATAGTTGAAATTATTCATTTGTCAATCACTAAACAATGTGTCTGAATCCGCTGGTTAAATTACTGTGTATTTACAGGATTGGTTTGGGCCAAGGCCTCTGTGTTTGAAATGAATAAGGGGGGCTCATTAAAGTACTCTTGAATGACACTTGTTGTAAAAGTCATCCTTTTTGTCCATACCTTTTAGAATTTCAGAACTGTATTAATATGTTCTATTTAAAGGAGTTTAGATTTGTTTATCAGAGGGTGGCTGGATTTTCTGCATGTTTCTGCAAAAACTGGGTCTGCTACATTAATATGCCCTGTCCCTCTTGAGTTAAAGAGACAACAGACATTTTAAAGAGCTAAAACAATGAAGCATGGCTTGGTTCTTCATGGTACTCGATCTCCACGTTCAAGCCCACTGATACAGGAGACCAGTTTGACAAACCGTAAACACTGGGCCCTTCATTTGCTTTTTGGAAGCGTGTGTTCCAGGTTGCCTAGCAACAGAGCAGAACATTCTACCCTAAACTTCCAGAGAGAGCGTCCATTTCTGCCTGATGGCCTCTTTGTTATTCATGTGTGACAACCCCATAACTGACATTGTTAAGAGTATGAACTCTTCTTAAAAGTTTTATAACAGAAATATTAATGCTAGTTTTATGTTGTTTCAGCGTCCTAGAATTGATGCAATGCAGAGTAAATTGTTATTGCTCAGAGGTTGCTCTATCATAGGTTGGGAGGCTTATTGGAGATCTCAGTTAAGTTTAATTTAAGTATCTGCTTGTTTCAGATGTTTATTCTGAAGTTCCTTAAGAGACAATAGACACAAATTAGACATACAGTAAGAATGGAAACATATTACATTTATGTTCCCTTTAAGAGTTTATAAAGGGGTTCATTAATGTCTAATGTCATTTACAAATTAGATATGCGGTTTTAACAGCATCCATAAAAAGGGCTACTTTCATCCAATCCTTGCCAAATTGTGCACATTTGAACTTAAATGTTACTTTAAGTTAACTGGCACCAACAATCATGCCACGGTCAAAATCATTGAAATCAAATTTTTTCCCTATTCTGATGGTTGATGTGAACATTAACTGAAGCTCCTGACCCATATCTGAATGATTTTATACACTGCACTGCTGCCACACGATTGGCTGATTAGATAATCGCATGGATGATTGTTGGTGCCAGATGGGCTGGTTTGAGTATTTCTGTAACAGCTGATCTCCTGCGATTTTTCACACACAATAGAAAAGATTATCTAGAATTTACTCTAAATGGTGCCAAAAACAAAAAACATCCAGTGAGCGGCAGTTCTGTGGATGGAAACACCTTGTTGATGAGAGAGGTCAACAGAGAATGGCCAGACTGGTTTGAACTGACAAAGTCTATGGTAACTCAGATAACCGCTCTGTACAATTGTGGTGGGAAGAACAGCATCTCAGAATACTATTTTGAGATGCTGGTTGGTGCTGTTTTGGTGGCACGAGGGGGACCTACACAATATTAGGCAAGTGCTTTTAATGTTGTGGCTGATCGGTGTATAGATATTATAGTGAGATTAAAGAGGGATTATTCTATTTTGATACAATCCGCTTTGTGTTAATATAAATTACTGTTATGTCTTGACTTGCTTGTGTTGCACGTTAATGACAAAAGAATGGTGCTTTTCCAAGTGTTGTCTCAACTATAGTCCTAGTTACCTAAAGCATTGGTTATCAACTGGTTTTTCTTCGGGACCCAGATTTTACATTGGACATCAAGTTGCGACCCACCTTAGTAAAAAAAACAAAAACCTGTATTTAATGTATTTTGGTTGGATTTTCTTTTATCTTGCATAGTTTTGTTCATGGTTTTTAAGTATAAGGGCATGTATCATTTGACATTATTTTTGCTGATGTCAACAAGAAGATTTTTCTTGCCGCATTTAAATGTTGATGAGCATATTTATTTATATGAGCCTATTATATGTATTATCCAGTTTATTTCCTAAAAGGGTTAGCTTAGGGTTAGGGGCTAACCCCATACATTTTCAATAGGAGAACCATGGCATATTATTTCCCTGCTATCCACGACCCAGTCCGAACGGACCTGCGACTCACTTTTGGCTCGTGACCCACCAGTTGAAAAACACTGACCTAAAGTACTTTTGCAAAACCACTTTTCAGGCTTTCACGCTCATTCACAGCATATTTCATACAGTAAATCCTGATAACTACTCAACCATCTGAACTTTATGTACATCATAAACATCAACTCATTAATAAATGCTTAATACATGTCCACTTTACATTAAGGTTCATTTTCATATGTTACTAATGTAGAATAAGTGTTACGTATTTATAACACGTTGAGGTAAAATGGCTCACTATTTGGCAATGATTGCATGACAGTTTTTATTCATGCTGTTATAACCGTATATAGCGCATTTGTAAATGAGTTATTGGTCATTAATGAACCCCTTTAAAAACACTTAAAGGGAAACTGTAATGTGAAATGTAAAGTGTTACTGTAGGAATATATAGCTAAGTGAATATGGATTGCATCATAGATTATGATCACTTGATCTTGGAAGACTGGGTATGAAATGTTTTAGTTCATAATGAGATCTCTGACATTTGCAGACTTGGGTATATTTGCTAAACTGAGCACAATTAGAGACATTTTTGAGATCTCTTTTGAAACTGAGAGACATGTGAGATTTCTGGGATCTTATTGGGAGAAACATTTGGTAAGCTGAAAACTTAGTTAACTGAAGTCTTTAATTTCATTGCTGAGAAACAACTGAGATGTTGAAGAGATCTCTCATGGTTTGTCTTTCCTATGGTAATAACAGTAAGTGAATATAATTTTTAGTAAATTATGTAATGTAGACTATGGACACTGCAATACAAATTCTTTATTAAGAGAGAAAAAAATGAAACAAAATCAATTAAAAATAAATTAATTGAGAGAGCAAACAAAGAGCAAAAACTCATGTATCCAGCGCTCCTGATTAATAGTTAAACAGTATTAGTAC
Source organism: Myxocyprinus asiaticus (assembly GCF_019703515.2). Classification (NCBI taxonomy): domain Eukaryota; kingdom Metazoa; phylum Chordata; class Actinopteri; order Cypriniformes; family Catostomidae; genus Myxocyprinus; species Myxocyprinus asiaticus. The sequence continues at coordinate 12,514,006 of NC_059366.1, forward strand.
CTAAGCAACGCTTCTTGTCGTGGAGGTGTCTGTTACAGAAGACAAGCAGGTGGACGACAGAACTATGAGCACAGGAAGAGAGAAAACATTGCCCAAAGATAAAGGTATAGAGAGGGTAAGTTTTATGATAAACTATTACATTTACTGCTGGTGTAGTTTATTGCATAAAAGTAAAGTAGGAAAGTATTTCTATGCAAACCAGCAGAGAAATTATGAACAATATGTTAAAATGTGAGTGAAAGATTAATAATACAAGTTAAGCTCTATCAACAACATCTGTGGCATCTATAGAAAATTATTTCGGCTCGTCCCCTAATTTAAAAAGACAAAAACAAAAATTGCAATTACAGTAATGCACTTAGAATGGAAGTCTATGGGGCAATACATTCCTGATCCTGAAGGTTTAAAAGCAGAAATGTGTAGCTCTTGTATTTGTTAAAGTGCTTGTATTAAGTCTTCCATACAAAAAAAGTACTTTATTTGATCTGCCCTTTTAGTGGTGGGACTACTTTTCTAGGCAGATGTACTTCTGGTTATTCCTGTGGGTGGATTTTTCTGTGTAAACAGTCCCTTTCTGGTATCCTTGCACACATCATCCGAAAGTTACTGGTTCTACTGGCTTTGCATGGTCATGATTGGAGCTGAAAAATTGGATATAACTTTGTATAGATGCAATTTAATCAGACTAGTCTCATGTTAACGTGTTAGGTTTAAGTATTGTGGCTTTACTTTCAAAAAATTCAATGCAAAGGGTTGCCACACAAATGGGAGCTCCAAACCAACCCCAGTGGTGGTTTCTGGACGCTGTATCATCAGATGGCGAGGGGGCACCCAACATTAATATTTCATAAGCCCCCATAAATGCGTAGCTGCACCCCTGGTTGAATGTTTAGTCAGGAGTAATGTATTGCCCCATAGACTATTACTGTAAACAGGATTTTGGTTTCTTTTTGCAAACTGAGGGACGATTCCAAATTGTTTTATGAGTTTTTATTATTATTAAAATGTTGGTATTTTTTAGTATTATTAAAGAGAAAAAAATATATGGAAAGATAAATAAATAAAATAGAATTCTTTTCGTAGAAACATGACAAAGAGGTGTACACTGACAGAAGTGACTGGTGGAGAAACACTATTAAGGTAGGTTGCATTTACAGTTCTCCTTAGGAGCAAAAATGGTTAAAATGGTCCAAATGCTTTCCTATTCAAAGCAAACAGACAATATAAAGTGTTCACATAGCATAATTTTGTTGTAATAAGAGATTTCTGTGCCAAGAATAAGTGAGGTCTCTTCTTTCTTCCACAAGAACACTCCTATTCCTGGCAGTTACCACATCCGAGACTTCATAGAAGAGACAGGTCTCAACCCAGTGCCAAGGACATATGGTTTCAAAGGCACTGGGCGAAACACCCACATGCCGTGTGTGCGTAGAGGGGATGTGTTATTGCCTGGGGCATATAACTTCACAGATTCAACCAAAGATGCACTCCAGCGCCAGGCAACTTACTCTTTCAAAAACTGCCCCAGACCTGATAACTACACATTAGGCGTCAGGGATAAGGTGTGTCAGAGAAAGTCCTCAAGGCCACAGTATGCATCAGTTCAGTGAAGAAAGCACAACAGTAATTTATGTAATACTTGGTACTAAAAAACAGAACCAACATTTTTCTTGAGAGATCCTTACTTTTGAATGAATGTGTCAGAACCATTAGTCGATATGTCAGTGTTTGTGTGTGTTTAACACAGGATATTAACCTCTCACCCGGTCATTATGATGTTATGAAGAAGCCAGTCCCCAAATCACCCTGCAAGTGAGTAGCCAGCTTTAACACTTCACACTGTTCTAGTCAGAGAACATTCACACACTCTGAGATTTTTGTTCTCAACATTTTTACTTCCTTTTTCTCAGCCAGTTCACAGAACAGCTCACAATTGCTTTAGTGCAGGACTGAACATCCTGTTTTCATTTTCCAGTCTCACATCAGCATATGTTCTTAGCAGGTACTGTGTTGTTTGTTTAGCATGTAAAAAAAAAAAAAAAAAAGCATGTGGCTCCATAGTGCCGATGCTTTACAGAGTCAGGATGACCGTCTTTTGACAGTACCCCACAACATGAAGATGACATGAAGCGATACTCCGAGGGTAGTTAAGTTGATATAATTATCTATCTGGATCGCTTGTTTCAGCAGTTTTTTAATGGCTTCTTAATGAGACTGGAACCAGAAAACAGTCCAGTGGTAATCGATATCAGGACTGATACTTTGATGTAATCTTGACATCAAGATTTTAGGTTAAAATTGACATACACTGTACATGTACTGTAGCCATGCATAAAGGAAAGTGTACTGTATAACTGGTCACCATTTCTTTTCAGGTTTTTGACATTTTTAATAAACAATTTTTGTCTTCTTTAGTTCATTTTAAATTGTCCTGTGGTGTGACAAATGAATTTGAAAAATGACTATTCCATGTAGTCTCTCAGTTAATATGAGGCCATAATAGACCTAAGTTAGGACAGACGCCTTTTGCAATTGAAAATGGGACTTTTTGACAAAATGTTTTATTGTTTTGTCAGATGAATGATGGACATCAAGATATTAAACAGTACATCCCATTGAACAAACTGTATGTGTTTTCCTTACATCCTCTGAAAAATACACCAACTCAGGTCTATACTGCATATATAACAATTATAGAAGAATTGGGGTGGAAAAAATCAAAGGCAAATCTATTTTTAGACAAATTATACCATGCACACCACAGGGCACTCCTAAAACTGCTTGAAATTTCATGTCTTTCTTAATATGTTGCTAAACATAAAATGTATTTTTTTTGTGTGTGGGGCCAGTGAAAAATATCAACAGTGCAAGTACAAATTTGATTGGATCAACAGAAACAATCCTTATTGTTTCCCCTGTTCCTGTTGACTCTCTCGTCTCCATCCTGTCTGTTCCATTTTATTCTCTTCTCTCATGAATCCCGTCTCTCATTGCAGACACGTGATGTTCCGTTCAGCGGTACAGAGGGTCAGCTTTCTCCCTGTAAGTGTCCAGTTCGTGTGACAAAATGTGACAAAATGTGAACAGTACATGTTAACTGTTTTTTATTCAAAATAATTCGTAATGCATCTCAGATCCTGCGAGTTGTACTGGTCTGTGTGTCACTTTTTCTTACACCTCATGCACTGTGGCTTAATCTGTGCCAGAGTGTGTGTCAGCGCTGGCTGGTTATTCAAGCTGTTCTGGCAGCTGTCTGGTGTTGATGGAACAGTGAGGATGCTAAATCATCCTCTGGGTCTCATTAGGGTGAACATTAGCGTGTTGTATGGTTTGAAAAGCATGTCGTATGGTGTAAGACAAGTGTTTTGTCAAAGGTTAATAGCGAAGAAACCTCAAACTGATTTGTAAGATGACAGATCAACATACGGCTAAAAGTCATTGCACCTTAATAGTTTAGGGGTTTATTTACACTAATTTACACTTAGAAAAATCTAAGCAGGAAACTTTTCCCCTTTTGCGCAACATTTAATCTAATTGCTGTCTATGAGAAACAACTGAGAATTAAAGAGACCTCATTCCTGAGTCAATTTGAGTTTTGCCGGTCAACTTACAGGCTTCTTAACCAGAAAAATGAACAGGCTTGTATTTACAAAAAAAAGTATTATGAGTGGCTGGGATTGGATGGCGCTGAATGTGGCTCTTCTAGATAGGACTTCACACCCTTAATAAAATAATAGCTCAGTGGCTCAACAGACATTTGCATTATGGCACAGCTATCTGCTCTTATCCAGGGGAATGTTGAGCCAGCCGGCCGTCCCTTTGAACTTGGCCAGCAATGGCCGGATGCCTCTAAAATCCAAAAAGCTGACCTCATGAGGGAAGCAAGGTCCCCTGTGACCTGCATTAACACCTCTGGCACAGTTCAACCCACCACACACACCACTGCACAGACCAACAGGATCAAGTGAGACTGCCAGTGGAATCAAATGGCATGTAATGGTAGCAGGCAGCTTCTGTAGCACAGGCCTTGAGTGGTGGAAGCTTTTCTTCCCCACCATACTTTTAAAGGTATACAAATAGTGTCTTTGGATTCGGACTTAGCTTGATGAATGGCTTTTTTTGGAGCACTCTGATTCAACTGAGAAACATCATCCTTCTTTTTAACTCTTTTAACTCTTCTTTTGACTCTTAATTTCTTTTTTGTGACTTCAATTGATGGATCCAGAAGGAGGGACCTGCGCCTGGATCTTACAACCCGAGGCCAAGCACAGGCACTGCAGTCACTTCCTGCTTTAGGTCCACAGTACCCCAGCTGTACAATGTGCACTCTGTGAGCTCCATCTCCTTGTAAAAAGAGACAGCTTTAAGGCCATGCCCACACTAATATGTTTTTGCATCGATTTGCATATAATATGTTTTTGCATGTGTTTATGCCTTTCATCCACACTGAAAAAAACAAATAAACAAAAAACAAAGGTCACATCCTCACTAATCCATTTTTGTTTGAAAACTCAGTTTTTAGATTCCCAACGTCATTGTTTTAAGTATGCGGTAATGGAGAGCGGTTTCAAAATCCTCCATTTTCGGTGGAGGAAAACGCAGTACAAGTGTGGACATGACCAGACTTTTGAAAAACACATTGATTTTGCTGCGTTTATGCCTCTCTTCCAAACCGAACACTTGTTTTCCTTAGTCGAAAACAGAGGCCACATCCACACTCATCCATTTTTGTTTCAGAACTCCGTTTTTAGTTTCTCAACGTCATTGTTTTCCAAAGTATGTGGTTATGGAGAGCGTTTTCAAAATGCTCCATTTTAGGTGGAGGAAAATGCGGTGTAAATATAGTGAAATCAACATGTTTTAAAACAAAAGCTTATTATTATGGACATGACCGTAGACTTTCGCAAATGCTCTTTTCAAAAGACAACAGATTAGTGTGGACATGGCCTGAAACAAGCTCTGTAACACCTTATATTAGAGGTTTAATTCACTCCAAAACTATGTAAATTATGTCATAATTTAGTCATCATCATGTCAAGTTGTACAATTTTCTTACCTTATGTGGACAACAAAAGGAGAGAAACAGATAAAAATTTATTTCCTGAAAATCTTACCCTCTGCCATAGTTCTCAAAGTTCATTCTCACCTGTACATTCCAATTAGGTGTGTCAAGACATGTTGTACCCAGTTTGGCATCAGTGACAGTTAGCAGACTAAGACTTGTAATAATAATAATAATAATAATAATAATAATAAAAAGTTAACTCAACGTGGTCTTTATATATATACATATATATATATATATATATATATATATATATATATATATATATATATATATATATATATATACAGTATTTATATAAAAGTTTATTGTATATAGCGCCTTTCTTGAACCCAAGGTCATTTTACATCAGAGCAGTTACATGATAAACAGCAAATGGACAGATACACACACACACACACACACACACGCAAAAAAAATGGCACTCCCTAACTAACTAACTAGCAGCCGAGAGATAACACTGAGTGAGGAGATGAGTTTATAGTTGTGATTTAAATGACGAGAGAGTGGTGAGTTCCTGAACGGGTTGTGGGAGAGCATTCCAAAGTCGAGGAGCAACAGTCGTAAATGACCTGCCTCCCATAGAAGACAACCTAAACTTCGGGACAAACAGGAAGCTTGCACCAGTAGACTGTGCGAGTGGGAGTGTAACGGTGAATCAAATCAGTTATGTACTGAGCAAGTATGAAGAGCCTTAAAGGTTATAATCAATATCTTGTATTGAATGCGATAGGTAACTGGTAACCAATGGAGCTGTCACAGAATGGTATGATTTTTACCGGAAGTAAGAACTCTAGCTGCTGAATTTTAGGCGATTTAGGGTCTTAGTGGGTAACCCAAAGAAGAGTGAGTTACAATACTACACATATTGGTGTTATATTCATACTGTATTGCCAGAGGGGAACTAGCTCCCCCAGCTGAGCCTGGTTTCTCACAAGGTTATTTTTTTTCTCCATTAACCAACATCTTATGGAGTTTTGTGTTCCTTGCCACAGTCGCCTTTGGCTTGCTCTCTGGGAGCCTAAAGACAATAATATTTAAGGCATGATTTTCCATTGAAATTATTCATTTAGACAGCACAATGACGACTTTAGGACATCACAGCATCATTTTCTGTTACTGCATAATTTTCTGTAAAGCTGCTTTGAAACGATGTCAAGTCATCATTTTTATTTGTATTGCGGTTTCCACAACACACATCGTCTCAATGCAGCTTTACAGAAAATTATACTGTAACAGAAAATCATGCTGTGGTGTCTGTAATGTCTTAAAGTCTTCATTCTGCGGTTTGATGAAAAACGTGTTTTTGATGTGTGTTATGTGTGTTATGCAAATAAAATGGACTTGTCTTAGCATTATTGGTTCTTGCATGTCCTGTGAAGGATTGCAGGATCCCAAGTTTGAATATCTGGTAGATATGTAAAGAGATGTGAGAGCTATGGCGATGGGAAAGATTATCATTGAACAGAGACTTATACACAAAGTTAATCTACAGTATGACTTCAGAAGACTTTGTCAGTATATAACACAAAATGTCTGGGAGCAGCACGAACATTCTTCTGAACTTCTGCATTTGTGAACCACATGATAGTAAGTAACTGATGACAGAAATATGGGTGAACATGTTATGACACCAACCCAATTTTTACTATTGTATGGAGAAATGTCAGACTATTACACTAGGGGAGAAAGTGTGAAATGGGGCTAAAAGCCTAATGATTTTATTTCATTCTTTTTAAGGGAACTCCGGGACCTGGCGCATATGAGCCCACATGGCACAAGGGTCAACGGTTGAGCGCTGAGGTCAAAGGGGACTGGGCCCATGACCTCTTCTTTCGCAACATACCGTGAACTGTCCTGCCCACATATATATATATATATATATATTTCTTCATAATTTTGCAAGTAGAGTGCTCTGCCTGTTAAACATGCTGTAAGTGATTTATTTTTTTATTTTCACACATAAAAAATCTCAGAGCTCAAGCCCAGTCATGTGCTTGAGCTCCTCTTTTTTCCCGGAAAAAACTGTAAAGACTGGCTCTGTGGTGTTTGTTTGAGCATACCAGCCAGCCCGACATGGCATCATTAGCTGATTAGCTATGAACATAACCAGTGGTGTGAGTTTGAGGCAGGGCTATCTGTTAGTTCACCCAATGGCAGGAGGGGGAAATGTTTGGGAAACCTGTTTAAAAGAGTCATTATTTTTGCAGTTCTATTTGGTGATGCTCATGGCGCAGAAATTACACACTTCAGTTTTGATTGCTCTGACAATAAAAACAAAGCATGAATTAGGATTTGTGTTTCATCTTTTATACTTTTATATTAAACAGAACACTCTCAGACAAGCAGATCTAATTCACTTCAATTATTTTCAGCTCAAAAGATTTTACATTAAGCATGAATGTCCTGGTTCAGCATTTACATCCTGACTAGGTATTATAGCTATCTCGGTTATGCCATGAACTCACTACAGCCTGGCCACCAGTATAATGCACAGAGCTTAGTGATGACTCTCACTCACATAACATTCATTCAGCTTGAACAAAGAGGTCAGTGTCACACAGTAAAACAGCTGTTAACAACACTCTGTCAAACAACAGCCAGATTTACCCTATTTAGCAGGTCCTGAAAGATTCTGCTGATACAAACTGTATTTAGAACGAACAGGCAGCTTCTATAAATGACATCCACATCTAAAAAATGTGTCAGTGTTTTTGAGAGCCCACAAATTTCTATCAGTAATGCATATTTTATACGCATTGCCGCAGATATATATATATATATATATATATATATATATATATATATATATATATATACACACTATATTGCCAAAAGTATTCGCTCATCTGCCTTTAGACGCGTATGAACTTAAGTGACATCCCATTCTTAATCCATAGGGTTTAATATGACGTCGGCCCACCCTTTGCAGCTATAACAGCTTCACCTCTTCTGGGAAGGCTTTCCACAAGGTTTAGGACCTTTTTGACCATTCTTCCAGAAGCGCATTTGTGAGGTCAGACACAAATGTTGGACGAGAAGGCCTGGCTCGCAGTCTTCACTCTAATTCATCCCAAAGGTGCTCTATCGGGTTGAGGTCAGGACTCTGTGCAGGCCAGTCAAGTTCTTCCACACCAAACTCGCTCATCCATGTCTTTATGGACCTTGCTTTGTGCACTGGTGCGCAGTCATGTTGGAACAGGAAGGGGCCATCCCCAAACTGTTCCCACAAAGTTGGGAGCATGGAATTGTCCAAAATCTCTTGGTAGGCTGAAGCATTCAGGGTTACTTTCACTGGAACTAAGGGGCCAAGCCCAGCTCCTGAAAAACAACCCCACACCATAATCCCCCCTCCACCAAACTTCACAGTTGGCACAATGCAGTCAGACAAGTACCGTTCTCCTGGCAACTGCCAAACCCAGACTCGTCCATCAGATTGCCAGATGGAGAAGCGTGATTCGTCACTCCAGAGGACGCGTCTCCACTGCTCTAGAGTCCAGTGGCGGCGTGCTTTACACCACTGCATCCGACGCTTTGCATTGCACTTGGTGATGTATGGCTTGGATACAGCTTCTCAGCCATGGAAACCCATTCCATGAAGCTCTCTACGCACTGTTCTTGAGCTAATCTGAAGGCCACATGAACTTTGGAGGTCTGTAGCGATTAACTCTGCAGAAAGTTGGCGACCTCTACGCACTATGCGCCTCAGCATCTGCTGACCCCACTCTGTCATTTTACGTGGCCTACCACTTCGTGGCTGAGTTGCTGTCATTCCCAATCGCTTCCACTTTGTTATAATACCACTGACAGTTGACTGTGGAATATTTAGTAGCGAGGAAATTTCACGACTGGTCTTGTTGCACAGGTGGCATCCTATCACAGTACCATGCTGGAATTCACTGAGCTCCTGAGAGCGGCCCATTCTTTCACAAATGTTTGTAGAAGCAGTCTGCATGCCTAGGTGCTTCATTTTATACACCTGTGGCCATGGAAGTGATTGGAACACCTGAATTCAATTATTTGGATGGGTGAGCGAATACTTTTGGCAATATAGTGTATATATACACACACACACTCACTGGCTACTTTATTAGGTACACCAGTACATCTATATATTCATGCATTTATCTAATCAGTCAATCGTGAGGCAGCAGTGTAATGTATAAAATCATGCAGATATGGGTCAGGAGCTTCAGTTAATGTTCACATCAACCATCAGAATGGGGGAAAAAATTTGATCTCAGTGATTTAGACCGTGGCATGATTGTTGGTGCCAGATGGGCTGGTTTGAGTATTTCTGTAACTGCTGATCTCCTGGGATTTTCACACACAACAGTCTCTAGAGTGTATAGAGAATAGTGCAAAAAACAAAAAACATCCAGCGTGTGGCAGTTCTGTGGACTAAAACGCCTTGTTGATGAGAGAGGTCAACACAGAATGGCCATACTGGTTTGAGCTGACAGAAAGTTTATGGTAACTCAGGTAACCCCTCTGTACAATTGTAGTGAACAGAATAGCATCTCAGAATGCACAACATGTCGAACCTGGAAGCGGATGGGCTACAACAGCAGAAGACCACGTTGAGTTCCACTTCTGTCAGCCAAGAACAGAAAACTGAGGCTGCAGTGGGCCTACCATTTGTGTATCTCAGCAGAAATCCAGATTTGTAAGACCAGGCAATGTCTTTTCAATCGTCTACTGTACAGTTTTAATGAGACTGTGCCCACTGTAGCCTCAGTTTCCTGTTTTTAGCTGGCGGTAGGTGTACCCAGAGGGGTCTTCTGCTGCTGTAACCCATCCGCCTCAATGTTCTACATGTTGTACGTTCAGAAATGCTTTTCTGCATAGAACTGTTGTAACGTGGTTATTTGGGTTACTGTCACCTTCCTGTCAGCTTGGACCAGTCTGGCCATTCTCCTCTGACCTCTGTCATTAACAAGGCATTTTCGTACACAGAACTGCTGCTCGCTGGATGCTTTTTGTTTTTGGCACCATTCTTTTTACACTCTAGAGACTGTTGTGTGTGAAAATCTGAGGAGATCAGCAGTTAAAGAAATACTCAAACCAGCCCGTCTGTCACCAACAATCATGCCATGGTCGAAATCACTAAGATCTTATTTTTTCCCCATTCTGATGGTTTAAGTGAACATTAACTGAAGCTCCTGTCCCATATCTACATGATTTTATAACACTGCTACATGACCGCATGAATAAGTTGTGCAGAAGTACCTAATAAAGTGGCAGGTAAGTGTGTGTGTATATATATATATATATATATATATATATATATACACAGTTTTGCTTAAAAGTTTGCATACCCTTGGAGAATTGGTAATATATGTACCATTTTTAAAGAAAACATGAGTGAGCAGGCAAAACACATTTCTTTTATTTATTATGGGATTCATATTCAACTGTAGGTTATAACAGAATGGCAAAATCATAAAACAGAACATGGCATCAAAGAAAAAAATGAAATGACCCAAACGTTTGCATACCCTTAGTACTTAATACTGTGTATTTCCCCCTTTAGCATCAATGACAGCGTGCAGTCTTTTGTAATAGTTGTCTATGAGGACCCAAATTCTTGCAGGTGGTATAGCTGCCCATTTGTCTTGGCAAAATGCCTCCAGGTCACGCAAAGTCTTTGGTCATCTTGCATGAACCGCATGTTTGAGATCTCCCCAGAGTGGCTCGATGATATTAAGGTCAGGAGACTGTGATGGTCACTCCAGAACCTTCACCTTTTTCTGCTGCAACCACTGGAGGGTCAACTTGGCCTTGTGCTTAGGGTCATTGTCGTGCTGGAAAGTCCAAGAGCGTCACATGCGCAGCTTTCGTGCAGAAGAATGCAAATTGTCTGCCAGTATTTTCTGATAACATGCTGCATTCATCTCGCCATCAATTTTCACAAGATTCCCTGTGCCTTTAGAGCTCACACCCCCAACACATCAGTGAGCCACCAACATGCTTCACAGTGGGGATGATATTCTTTTCACTATAGGCCTTGTTGACCTCTCTCCAAACATAGCACTTATGGTTGTGACCATAAAGCTCTATTTTGGTCTCATCACTCCAAAATTACAGTGTGCCAGAAGCTGTGAGGCGTGTCAAGGTGTTGTCGGGCATATTGTAACCAGGCTTTTTTGTGACTTTGATGCAGTAAAGGCTTCTTTCTGGCAACTCGACCATGCATCTCATTTTTGTTCAAGTATCGTCATATTGTGTCCCTTGAAACAACCACACCGTCTTTTTCCAGAGCATCCTGTATTTCTCCTGAGGTTACCTGTGGGTTTTTCTTTGTATCCCGAACAATTCTTCTGGCAGTTGTGGCTGAAATCTTTCTTGGTCTACCTGACCTTGGCTTGGTATCAAGAGATCCCCGAATTTTCCACTTCTTAATAAGTGATTGAACAGTACTGACTGGCATTTTCAAGGCTTTGGATATCTTTTTATATCCTTTTCCATCTTTATAAAGTTCCATTACCTTGTTACACAGGTCTTTTGACAGTTCTTTTCTGCTCCCCATGGCTCAGTATCTAGCCTGCTCAGTGCATCCACGTGAGAGCAAACAAACTCATTGACTATTTATACACAGGCACTAATTGCATTTTAAAAAGCCACAGATGTGGGAAATAAACCTTTAATTGCCATTTAAACCTGTGTGTGTCACCTTGTGTGTCTGTAACAAGGCCAAACATTCAAGGGTATGTAAACTTTTGATCAGGGCCATTTGGGTGATTTCTGTTATCATTATGATTTAAAAAGGAGCCAAACAACTATGTGATGATAAATGGCTTCATATGATCACTATCCTTAAATAAAAGACAGTTTTTTTGCATTATCAGTCATATTTTCAAAATCAATGCCAAAATGTAAAAATTTCTGCCAGGGTATGCAAACATTTGAGCACAACTTTATGTGTATATATATATATATATATATATATATATATATATATATATATATATATATATATATATATATATATATATATATATATATACACTGTATATCTGTATATACTTGTATGCGCATTATATATCGCTGCATTAACAGTATAAAGTTAAGCAACTGAATGATTATACTAAAGGATAACTAATGAAAATGGAAAAATATTGATGAAAGTTCATTTTGAAGGGATACCAAAATCATTGTTGTCAATGAAACAACAGCACAAAGTCAAAGTCAAGACAGGTGAGGAAGTGTTATTGCGCTGCAAAAATGGTGACCATTTCCATTCTTCCCAAAATAGAATGAGAATGAGTGAGAGTAGTGTGCAGTCAGGTGACTGCTGAAGGGCTTCGTTCAATCACACACGTCTTTTAAAACAGGGTCATGTTCAGAGTCAATATCACGCAAGACAAAAGTGGAGCCCTTGTATCATTTTACATGGCAATAGACAGGTGTTGGTTCTACATCACAGGTCTATTATATGACTCATAATAGTTTAAAGAGGATGGGCTGGGATGAGGCCAGTTTTAGATGATTCATTGTCTGTGAAATATGAACAGTGCAAGATGTGAATTAGCTTATTTTTGTCCATCCTGAGAACAACAACTGGCTGAGCACAAACTGTGACAGAAAGGCACTAACATGAGTAGCTCTCTTGATATTTATATACAGTATATATTTTTATTACAGTAGAGTTTTGTTTTTTTATTTTCCAAAAACATTCACAGTTTAGTTTTTCGTTATAATTTTCCATCTTCTATATGACCCTAATTATTAAATATGCAGTTTTTTGGTGCTGTCACTGTACCTTTAAGAAATGCCCCTTTCGCACATGAAATGAGAACTTTAGCTTACTCTGATAAAACACAAGCTGCTGCGTTGTTTTCAGGATCAATATACAGTAGTTTTTAACTGCCCTATCTCCCAATAACAGCCTCTGTGCAAAGCCTGCATTACATTGCAATAGATTAATGCTACAATTGGCTCTTTAATGTGCCACATAAATGGTTTAATAGTCCCACCAGGATTTCGCTGCAGTTTTTCCTGATTAATGCAGCTCAAAATGACTGAATTTGCTGCCGTTTTTCTCAAATATTGCGATGCAATTTGAGGCTTTTTGTGTGTTTGTTTTGTAAATGTCTGATACATAAATCTGATATATGGCCATATACAAACATATACAATTATAATTAATATATTTGAGCATTTATGTACATATTCAAGTTCCACAAGTATTTGAAAAAATATGTTACATATATGAAAATGGCAATTTTTATATAATATTTTGAAATATATGTTTCATATATGTATATATGTGTGACCATATCAGTGAAAAACATATGTGAACAAATATTTCGCATATATTGCAATTTATCAGATTCGTACTGTATTAAACACTTCAAATTCTAATCACATTTTACCACCCAACTAAGGGAATTTCAAATAATTATAGAAATACCTTTAATGCTGGTTTTGTGTCTCATTCGCTTCACTCGGAGTGAAGATAGCTGTGTACGTGTGCTATCTGTGGTCCCGCGAAAGTTTGGACAAGGATTATGATAGTGAACGCAAAATGCTCCGGTTTCACTTTAATTGAATATTTGTGTAATGGCAAATGTTCTTGGACGTTGCAGGTTCATACATGCAGGGTTAATGACACACAGTGACACAGAGGAGTTGTTGAGAAGGAGATGCTCACTATGTTACTGTGAAGAAGATAGAATGGCAGCTGTGCAGTTAAATATGTTGCGAATGCTTCAAGCTTTTCAAGCATTTGTTTTACCGCTGTCAAATATGGGGGAAAGCCATTGGAATACCTCAGATTCACGGTTTATGCAGAAAATTTGCAGAAATTATATAAAATTGCAAGGTACCGCAAATAATGCAGAGATTGGTTGAATTTGCAAGAATTCTTGTGATCGCAGAATCCTGGAGGGACTGGTTTAATCAGACTGAAACGATCAGAGACCTTGATCAAAACTAAACTTCAGCTTCTGGTTTCTAACACTGGAATACCTTAGACAGATTTGCAGAGTGGAAGGTGCTATAAACATCCAGCAACAGCACAATATTTAACACATTTTATTATGTTAAGTATAATGTACATTCAGCTGGTTGTTATAATGATTTATTACATGGCACTCTGGAATGCTTGATTCTGATTGGTCAATGGTGCCATCTAGAGGTCTGATATCTCTGAGGAACAACTGCACATCCGGGGATTAAGACGTATCAGACCAGTCATCCTCCGCTTCGCATCGAAATCGGCTCACTGTATATTATCCCGCTTATTACATGGATACTCTGCAAATATATAGATAAATGGACATAAAGATTGATTTGTGTTGAAATGATGTAATTATGTGACAAGAAATAAATCACTGACAGCTGAAATCCATCTCTGGTTTGCGTCGGAGCTGCTCATTATCCAGTTTATTACAAGACTACTTGCTATATAAATAAATAAATGGACATAAAACATTGATTTGAGTGAAATAATTTTATTAGCTTACTAGTGTAGATTTCACAACGATCCGAGAAGCAGGAAAGATGACTCGCAACACCCAGATGACCATTCTGATACGTCTTAATCCCCGGATGTGCGGTTGTTACTCAGAGATATCAGACCGCTAGATTGCGCCATTGACTAATCACAATCGAGTATTCCACAGCGCCATGTAATAAATCATTGCATCTTATAGATCATTTCATAATGATATTCATTGGATTGGGAAGTGATTTTGCTTTGACAATTCTGAGTTATAAAAATGCCACTATCGGAAGTGCTTCAGGGCCAGACATGTGCAGTGGCGTTGTAATTCCGTTGTTATTGTTGATGTCCATGAAAATGCTTTATTGTTATTGTTGATGTCCATATCATTAGTTCTTCTGGTGTTTTGGAATAATGGCATCAATTCTAATGTCTCTCAGTTGAAACACAGTAAACATATTTTAGGTTGCTGTGCTTACACCTAAACAGGCTGCATATTTATTGATTTATTTCAATCATTGTTGTTTCTCTAAAATAACATATTGTAGGGACACTTATTCAATTTCTAACGACAACATATATGAACATTTGTACAATACATTCCATGTTTCTAAGGCCACTAGGAGTTTGTGATATTCGAGTAAGTTTGAGTTAGTTCTGAATTTTGTCATTCATACTTTTGCACCATCCGACACATGGTGAAAACAAATATAAAATTAGATCCATAGCCATTAGGTTTGTTCCCAACTTTGTTATTGTTCCTGTACAACCTAGCCCTCTTTGTTTCATTTCCAGCATCATAGCTTTGTATCTTCCTCGTCAAAAAACAAACACATCCATCAAACTGTGGGCGGCCAGCTGTCAGGGATGTAACTCAGTCTGGACACTTGACCTTCCACAACTCCTGGTTGCTGCCCCAGCCTGAGGATGAACAGGGAGGCTGGCCTGCCACCTGTGAGTAACCAGAGAGCAGCCCCTGAGGCTTGGGCTCAGACTGACACACAGCCAGGTACACAGCACAGTGAAATTGGAGAAAGGAGGTTTTCTCTGGATGGTGATCGCTTTGTGTCATTAGCACATAATCAATCCAGATCAATAAACAAATGAGCCTGGGCATGACAAACATGCTCTTTAATGATGACTTTTTTAGTGGCATTGGTTCCTCTTCCTGAAGTATTTTTCTCATTAATTTGTCAAAATGGTGGTACAATATAAAACTCCTGACTTATAGTCATTTATTTTAAGTATAAAACGATATATTAAAAACTATTGGAATGTTTTTAAGATTAACACATTTTAACTGTATGACAATTTTTCTTCAAACTGAATTGGGTAATCTTTAAATGGTGTACATTATTAATTCAGAATAAATGTGAATTATCTAATTGAAATTAATGAGGTGTATGAACTTTGAAAACAAAGTTCAGTCATGATGACTCTTGGAAAGATTTAGCATGTTAATGTATGACATCATGATAGGATTTTGGTCTTGGAAGACTATACTGCTGCAGATCAAGTTCGAAGACTTCTGAAGATGAAGACTGCTAGAACATATGCTGAGTTAAGAAAAAACTCTCACAGGCCCTGTTTACATGCACTTAAGAAAACGGTTTATTTCAGGGTTTTTGCAGAAAGCGGCTTTCTGAAATGGCATGTAAACGAGAATGCGAGTTTCCTTACGCCACTTAAGGGATTAAGAGAAAGCAGTTTAACACACCTAGGTTTCTCCCGAAGAACATGGCTTATCTGGCCATGCAAACACATAAGCGCCGTTCTCACAGGTTTTTGAAGAGTGCGCATGTGCGTGAACAGACCGGGGTAACACTCATCATCGGATGGAGCTGAACAAGAAGTAAACAAAGAAGAAAGACTTCAACATTTCCGGGAGTACAGTAGGGAAAGCACAGACACAATAAAGTATACTCATTTATAAACATCAGTGTAAATTATTGACTGTCCCTTACCTCCATGTATATGCGCTCGTACACTGGGGGAAAACCGGTGTTTTACGTAAGAGAGAAAACCCCACTATTGCTGCGCAATTCTGCTGCAGGTCGCAACAGAAAGTTAAGGAGACAAACACAGCAACAACTGTGGGATATATGTAAATAAAGCGAAGCAACAGAGAGTAAAATTGCAAAGTCTTTCTCAGATGCCGTGTTTGTTATTTACACAGGCGTCGCGGGGATATTAAGTTGCTATGGAGAAAGCTGCTTTCTCACCAAGCCGCACATATACACGAGTTAAGAGTATGCTGCTTATGCAGTACATGTAAACAGGAACACAGCTTTCTCTCAATAAACTGTATCCTGGATGTCTCAACCGAGTGGAGAACGTGAGATTACATCTGTATCCATGGCAACGCGAATACATCACACGAGTGACCACTTGGACTCCACCCTCTCGTGAAGCTTTGGATTATATAGTAGTTAAAAAGTACTTATATATTGATCTCTTTTCGCACCAAAAATTATTGTGTCGCTTTAGAAGACATTAATTTAACCGCTGGAGTCGTATCGATGACGTTTATGCTGACTGTCTGTGATTTTTGGAGCTTCAAAGGAAAAATATTAATTCACTTGCATTTTAATGACCTACTGAGCTAAGATATTTTTCTATTTTCTTATAAATGTGTTCTGTTGAAGAAAGAAAGTCATACACATCTGGGATATCATGAGGGTGATTATCCCTTTAATTTAAGTTCCACAATATATAAATAAATATAACAAAATATTTTTAGTTGTAAAATTGAAAACATTCATGATTAGTGTATTCAAATCAATGTTTTGTATTTTTGAATAAACCTATATTCAGACAAAAAAAGACAGTCACTGACCCAATTAATAAGATCTACATGAATTTCATTATTCCTGTAGTCACTCTCGTGATTAGTTATAGTCATTTAGTAATACTGTTTCAATACTCAAGCCTATAATGCTTTAATGGAAATTATTTGTAAGTGAATGAGAACAACACTAAGCTGAAATATGCGACGAGAGCAGAAAGACCTGTTTTAAAGAACAGAAATGGGAGGATGACAGAAGTATCCCATTTAAAAGAATACTTGTGCATCTGTGCTAAGAACAATTGTGGGCATGTATACTGTAGATGTAAGGAAACAAGAATCCCACTTATCATGCTTACATAACTCAATGGTCTATGTGTTCTGCACTATCCCTAATTAACTTCTTGATCCCGTCATCAAACAGAACCGATTAAAATAGCACAGTGCTGTTTTCCATGAGGCTTTAGACCCACGTCCGGAAGCTCCAACAGCCTCCCCAGAAACTCAAACAACGGCCGGCTGCTAGGCAACCACAGCAGTCCCGGAGAAAATTGAGCAAGGGTTTAACCAACAGCGCTGCAAATATTACATAAGATCTGACTTTGAGTGTTTGAGCTAGTGGGCTGGCACTGATATTGAATGCATAGAACAGGAAAAAACTCAGGACAGGATTTCAAAATCATTCTTTATTGGAAGAGTGATCTTCAACCAACACACAGTGCAGCCAATTATCAGGCATATAAATACTAAAAGAATTTAAAGTGAGCTGTGGCTGGAATGATTCAAGAATTTTGTCCCTGAGAAACAAAGGAGAGCTTTTGAATTGTTTTGTAGCATACTTGAATTCAAAAGTGTTGCATTTCAAAGAAAATCCTTCATGTGTTTGGACATCCTGTGTTCAAAGATGCAGTATGCATAGTGGTGTACTGTATGTTTATGATATTCCATCATTCATTCCAATCATTCCTTTCATGTACATACATGTATTAGTGTGTGTACGTGTGTCTGAGACACTATGGACGGGTGTCAGAGTTCTCGTGGGATGATGGTAAAGGGTCGTATGGGGCAGCTGGACTCCAGCTCCAGTGCTGTGAGGAAGCAGTCGGGAGCCTGTGGGCTGCCTCTGCTCTGCAACGCCTCCCCCAGACCACTCCAGGCCTCGTGCGCCGTACTCTGGACCTGTATTGCATCCCTCAGCACCTTCTCCCCGAGACCCACACGGCCTTTGCGAACCAACAACTTACCCTGTGGACAGAGAGTGTGTGTGTGTGTGTGTGAGAGAGAGAGAGAGAGAGAGAGAGAGAGAGAGAGAGAGAGTTACACTGTTTCTCTTCTGCATTCTCGTGGTGTATTCTGATTGGACTGTTCCTTTTTTATATATTCTAGGTAAAATCACAGATGTTTGTGGAGATGTAAAACATAGATTGTGTTTACAGTCAATGTGGGGTGTTTGTAATGGTGTGTGGATGTTACGCATCCTTCTATGAATGTAAGTGTGTTTGTATGTGTAAAGTGGAGAGCTGTCAGTTAGAATAACATGTTCTTCTTGTTCTCCTCTGCAGCCCAAAATAGTTTCTGACTCAGAACTGAGTCAAAATCATCATAAACTCCATCTAATTTTATTGTTTTCATACTGAGCTAATGGTATCTGATAAACAGATAAGGTCAGTCTCTTTAATGGGCTGTACTGTTATTTCAGTTGTTTTTGATTGTTTCGCTGACAAAACAGTCAGCAGACAATAAAAATCTACAGAAAACATTTTCATTCCTGTCAAAAATCAAATATGGCACTTCTCTGCATAAGGTATATCATGTAATGTGGCAAGTTGTTCTTAAATGTTAAACTTAAGGCTATTGGCTATTTAAAAAAAGGGGAGGATCCCTTTGATATGCCCCACCCCAAATTCCCATTTAAAAAAGAAATACGTCAACAAAGGAGTGAAAATTGCACACGTCAAGCCACTTAATGGGGTCTTTCAAGGAATATTCCGGGTTTAATACAAGTTAAGGTCAATCATCTGTATTTGTGGCATAATGTTTATTTATATAGAAAAAGTTTCGACACGTCCCTCCTTTTCTTAAAAAAAAGAAGCAAATATCGAGGTGACAGTGAGGCCCTTACAATAGAAGTGAATGTATGCATATATACAGTATAACAGTGTAACAATGTTTTGGCAATGTGAAGCTTTTTTACCATGCCAATAAAGCCTCTTGAATGTGAAATCTAAATTAGAGATAAGTACATATTCAAGTCTTATTTTCCTTTCATTATTCTAAATTAAATGTGCAGTGCTGTTTAGTGTTTTTAGAACAATGTTGTATGTGTTTTATGCATGTGCATTTCAATGCATTTGTGTACGCCTAGGGTAAATCTGTGTCCTTGCTGTACCTAACCCTGCAAACAACAGCATGATTTACTCATTGCAATTACATTTTCATCGTCCTCTCTATAAGCACGCGCACACAGACAGACACACACACTTGTATTTGTCAGTGGCAGCAAATGACTGCTGATTATACAGCCACTTCACAAGCACATCAGTCAGGAGAATGATTCCCCCGGGGAGAGCTGTGTCTGAGCCTTATACCTGAATGGCAGCGGAACGGAGACAACACAAACAGGGATCGGTCAAGTGTAAATAGGGTATACTTCACAGTGTTTGCTGGCAGCGTTGGGCATAAAATGGCAATATGACACTTTCTGAAAGCTTAAGGTGGCAGAGGTGCCACTTGAAATCCTGGTGTAGGGTCACGACCCAGCGCAGGCCTGTATCTGAACCCTGCTAATCCAACGCGATACTGATCCGATCCAGCTGGGATCAGCAATGATTACATGAGAAAGTGCCAATACTAGACAGAGAACACACACACTGCACACACACACTACACACACACACACACACACACACACACACACACACACACACACACACAGAGTAAAAACAGTATTTCATGTGTTTGCACACAGACATAAACATACATGACTACAACATTAATTTACATACACACACAAATAGAGCAGACACACTAAAATACAGCAAAACACTACACTCTGTCCATTAACTTTTATCAGGTATTGTTCTCTGGTGTTATCAGAATTCATCATATTTTAGGTGTTGGAGTAATTCAATCAATAGCCTTCAATTTAGTCTGACAAATTCAACATTCCGCAATGGGTCATACACTGTTGAGCACAATTAATATATCTAATAATATCATAAAACCATAGTTTGCATAATTTGTTCTGTATTAAAAATCTATATATTTTTCACATTTATGACAATGAACCTATTTAGCCTTAGTCATGTTCTAAATTTTGCAGTTTATCATGCAGTTCATGGTAATATTAATACATTTCATGATTGATTTTAACTACATATTTTATATTTTTGTAGAATAAACCATTTTGGTAGTGTGTTGGGTAGCCACCTGTCTAAGTAAAATCTGGGTCCTGAAGCAAATATCTGAGTAACACTGTTCTAGCTAACTGAATTCAACAGGTTACATTGGAGAGATGGTGCAATGAAGTCCTTGTTGATTGTAATGGACCCTTTTTACACTTCCGGGTTTTGAAATGCGGAAGTAAATGATTGCAGGGTAAACTTCGATAGTGGTGAATGGGTGTAAATGGGAGAGCATGGCAAATATAATTTTTGCTTACCCATTTGCTCCAGCATCAAAAGAAAACTGCACTATTTTGTTTCAATGACTTTCCAAATGAAGATAAAAATTGAGAACGACAGATTATGACCATCAGAAGAGAGAAGATGGCAAATTTACTGTCACTCTCTGAGCAGCTGGATTAGAAACAGGGAACCGCAAGTAACGAAAATGAAAACCAAGAACGAACTAATTGTTTTGCAGAATGAAACCGAAAATGGGAAAAAAGTCCCTCTGGGGTCTGAGGGTGTTTTGGGCCCTGGAGAAGTTTTGACATGCCTTGACATTTGTGCTTTTTCAGTTGCTTAAAAACATATTAATGGTTAATGTCTGATAACACTGTATTCAGCACAAACTGGGCTACAATAATATGTGAACAACATGTATGTACATGTTTGTATTTTTCAGAAAACAACGTTTATGTGTGGTAAAAAAAAAATGTCACTGAAATAAGGCGATATATCACATACTAAACATTTGTTCACAAGACTTTTGAGAACTGGATCTTGTAGCCTAGAGTTTTTGCTATAAAATGATGTGAAAACCATCCTGATCACTCATTCATACAAAACAATATAGTCATTTAACTTTTGTAAGACACTTTTAGTGTTAGAAAGGTCATATGCGAGGAGGTGTGGATGATCATGAATACTGGTGTGATTCAAACCTGAGGAGACAAAGACCCCTCCCCTGAGAGAGAATGAATGTGAGGAGACTTAATGATTGACTGTATTGTTTGTAACTTATTCACAAAATCAAGTTTAAGTTAAAAGAGGTAATCTGACTTTACATTTTCTTTACATAAAGACTTCACTTAAAAACTTTAGACCTACACTACCTTTTAAAGTTTTAGATCGGTAAGATTTTTAAATGTTTTTATAAGAAGTCTCTTCTGCTCACCAAGGCAGCATTTATTTGATCCAAAATACAGCAAAAACAGTGATATTGTGAAATATTTTTACAATTTAAAATAACTTTTCTATTTGAATATATTGTAAAGTGCAACTTATTCCTGTGATCAAAGCTGAATTTTCAGCATCATTACTGCAGTCTTCAGTGTCACATGATCCTTCAGAAATCATTCTAATATGCTGATTTACAGCACATTTTACACATTTCCACCCAAACAGATATTTGCAAGCACAAGCTTTGTTGATGATAATGAGGCAGCATAAACACTTGTTAAAATATAATCTAAACATTCATATTATTTTTATATCATAATACATATCATATTTATATCATACAGCATACAAATTAAATACCTGCTTTAGCCGAAACAACATTTAAATGTAACTTAAACTTGCCTATTAGGACATATTTCAAATTTCAATACTTTGAATTCTGGCTGGCAAGTCTGGAAATAGTCCAACTAGTAAAATATGTACGTTTATATAAAATAGAATGTCAACTAATATGTAAGTAAAACTAAATGACTTACTCATCCGAAATTGTATCCTTGGCTGGATCAAGTCGCTCCTCAAATGTTCATCGTTGGATTTCTGCTCTTTCTCTTAGGAAAATGTGAATTCTTCATCACTATCCAGGTGCTTCCTCACCTGTGTAGCGTGCCATCTTCCAAACGTGCAGGAAAGTGAATGAACTTGATGTTTTTAAGGCACTGTTGGGGGCGTTTACCATTTGAATTGATTGCCTCAGCACATTACCGTATGAATAGCGCGCTCTGCTGGTGGGTGTGTTCACATTAGCAATAATTAGCTGAACCCGGAGAAACTGTACATCGCTTTGTTTCATACAGATTACATTGCAGGAGAATATAGACATTTTTAGCTTTCTTTAGACATATGTTTCATGTTTGTCTGATAAGTATTCGCAGAGTTTCAGTTCATTTTTGTGACGTGTTTCAGAAAGATGCTCGTGGAGACAGAGACGGCTGAAAGCACACCCTGTTTATTTTCTTTATTTTACAAAAGCACATGGTTTTGTTGTTATTGTGAGTGCACACAAATAAAAGTAGACCCTTTATAGTCTCTAATGATGTCTTACACTTATCTGTATGCCCAAAAATGACGGAGTATTTTAAGTTGTTTCCGCTGCTATGAGGAAAAAATCTAACAGGACGCGCCGGCGTCCAGAATGGAAACTTTCTTTTTTAATGTTGGTAACCGGTTAATAAACAGTTAATTTCGTTCTGATTGACAATGTTGCATCACACATTTCTTTTCCTTAATGCACGTTGTGGATGTAGCCTTCTGTGATATGCTATAGACCTTTTAGACAACCATATAAATGTAATTACTACGTATACATGCACGGTTAATCCAGGTAGAAGGAAAAAAATATAGGACGTAAAAAGTTAATTTCGCAGTTGTTTCTAAGTCTTCACTGAATTATTGACATGATGCATTAATACAAATTCAATGCTCCCAGGTTCTGACTGAGAAGCAGATCTGTAATTAAAACAAATAATTAAAATAAAATAATAAAATAATAATTAAATGTTTAAAATAAAATAATTCCTCCCGCATAAGATGACTGCCAAAGCAGTGTGTGCATTTATGCAGGAGAAAGAGATTTTGGCTATTAAATGTATTTTGTAAACATTTTTTATATATATATATATACACTATATTGCCAAATGTATTCGCTCACCCATCCAAATAATTGAATTCAGGTGTTCCAATCACTTCCATGGCCACAGGTGTATAAAATGAAACACCTAGGCATGTATACTGCTTCTACAAACATTTGTGAAAGAATGGGCCGCTCTCAGGAGCTCAGTGAATTCAAGCGTGGTACTGTGATAGGATGCCACCTGTGCAACAAGTCCAGTTGTGAAATTTCCTCACTACTAAATATTCCACAGTCAACTGTCCGTGGTATTATAACAAAGTGGAAGCGATTGGGAATGACAGCAACTCAGCCACGAAGTGGTAGGCCACGTAAAATGACAGAGCGGGGTCAGCGGATGCTGAGGCGCATAGTGCGCAGAGGTCGCCAACTTTCTGCAGAGTCAATCACTACAGACCTCCAAAGTTCATGTGGCCTTCAGATTAGCTCAAGAACAGTGCGTAGAGAGCTTCATGGAATGGGTTTCCATGGCCGAGCAGCTGCATCCAAGCCATACATCACCAAGTGCAATGCAAAGCGTCGGATGCAGTGGTGTAAAGCACGCCGCCACTGGACTCTAGAGCAGTGGAGACGCGTCCTCTGGAGTGACGAATCACGCTTCTCCATCTGGCAATCTGATGGACGAGTCTAGGTTTGGCGGTTGCCAGGAGAACGGTACTTGTCTGACTGCATTGTGCCAACTGTGAAGTTTGGTGGAGGAGGGATTATGGTGTAGGGTTGTTTTTCAGGAGCTGGGCTTGGCCCCTTAGTTCCAGTGAAAGGAACTCTGAATGCTTCAGCATACCAAGAGATTTTGGACAATTCCATGCTCCCAAATTTGTGGGAACAGTTTGGGGATGGCCCCTTCCTGTTCCAACATGACTGCGCACCAGTGCACAAAGCAAGGTCCATAAAGACATGGATGAGCGAGTTTGGTGTGGAAGAACTTGACTGGCCTGCACAGAGTCCTGACCTCAACCCGATAGAGCATCTTTGGGATGAATTTGAGCGAAGACTGTGAGCCAGGCCTTCTCGTCCAACATCAGTGTCTGACCTCACAAATGCGCTTCTGGAAGAATGGTCAAAGATTCCCATAAACACACTCCTAAACCTTGTGGAAAGCCTTCCCAGAAGAGTTGAAGCTGTTATAGCTGCAAAGGGTGGGCCGACGTCATATTAAACCCTATGGATTAAGAATGGGATGTCACTTAAGCTGCATATGCATCTAAAGGCAGATGAGCGAATACTTTTGGCAATATAGTGTATATTTTGGGGGATTTATTTAATATTAAGGATACATTTATTGAAAAGTTATTTTATATAGATTACCGTATACTTTGCTTGTTAAGATTTTTATCCAGAAAATTCCCTCACATTGTGAAAAAAATAAAAAATAAAAATTGCTTATTTTCACTAAATTTGGTCGAGGCAAGTCCCTTATTTTGAGCTTGTTTTTCCAGACCAGGTCCCTTTTTTCTTGAGAGATCTGGTAACATTTCATCTGATATTTCACCCACCTTTAACATAGAGTACTGTCATTTTAAAAAGAATGTTATTAACCGTTCTTCAATTTTGTTTTAACTGATAACCAATTGGAAAGGAGGCAGCGGAATGCCAGAAAAAAAAAAAAAAAAAAAATACAGTTTCTGCACAGAAAAAAACCAAATGAAAAACATTTTGTTTTTAGTCCCTGATCAGAAACCTCATCGCATCTGTGGTAGCTCGCTTTTTAAAACAAACTCTAGGGTAATATAATACAAAGTATAATTGGCGGTATGAAGTATAAAAGTATGCTAAATAATTCAAAAATTGCAAATATAAAAAAAGTTTGCTCGATTTATGCTGCTAAATAAGGTGGAAACGCGTCTTCACAGTCTCTGAAAAGGGTCCATTGGGGCATCGTCCTTCCCTGAAACTGCGACGCGAGCACCACCTTACTGCAAAAACTGCACAGCGATGGTCAAGTTTCCCGCATCCTGTATGAACCGACCCTGCACTCCTAACACTCTTTCTATGTCTCATTATCAGCTCTCTTGCACTGTGGAATACAACTGCCTGGTTGCTAGGCATCCCATACAGGCCTGAGAAGGAGTGAATTGTTATAAATAACGTATTTGCATAATCTAATCAAATGACAGGCCAATGGAAAAGAGCCAGAGAGAGTGCCATAGAAACACAGAGAAAGGAATTACAGATATGGAAAGACACATACTGTACATAGGCAGAACAAGTATAATATGGTGTGTGTGGGGGGGGGGGGGGGAATTGTCCAGTACTCACAGAGCACACAGGCTGATGTGGTTAAACTCATATGACATAAGATCCAAGACTTGCACTGAGTCTGACTCAACACGTCTGACATCCCTAAATCAATAATACCCAGCAAGATACCCTGAGCAATGACTCAAAACACACACTAACACACATATTCATGTGGATCCCATGGTAGCACATTCATATATGCTGTGAGTTTCTATGATGTGACTAAATTATCTGTATAAAAAATGGTGTAGTAGGAATACTTTAATTTGCTTTTCTGCAATAGGTGTCTAAGACATCACTGGTAGAGTGTTAAGCTGATTAATGTTCATTTGTAGCCCTCCCATTTTAATGCTTGATGTGTTGTTAATTATACAATACCAATTTGCCAATAAATAGATGAAGTAACATTCAGTCTACTTCTTTAATCATTAAAGAAAATGCAAAACTCATGATCAAATGTGGAGACAGTTGCAAAGTTTTTGTTGACTTTCATTTATGCTAATTTTTTTATTTACAGTTAAAAATACTGTATTACAGTAATGAGAATCTAATGAGTAGTGCTGATAAGTTACTCAAAAGTAATCCATTACAAATTACTACTTTAAAAATTACTAACTACTTTTCTTGATTGGAACTTGATTGGAAAAGTAATTACATTACTAATTAAGTTACTCTCTAAAACACTTTTCACAGAAAATATTTGTTTTTCCGCTCAACAATTTCAAAATAATGTCTATATTTCTTCATTGTTCATTGTCACACACAAGTCATACACTCAACACCACACGTTTTTCCCCTTACAATGACTCATTAGGAGGCGCATGACCTTCAGCAGTCACAGAAATGCAAACGGGCGTTGCCTGGTTTTAATCTATGTATTCACAAGTGATATGATAGGTATGGGTGAGAAACAGACCAATATTTATGTCCTTAATGTTTTAGGGTGAACTATTCCTTAAACTTTGCAAGACCCTGTCAGCAGAATTGAGAGGCTCCGAAATCCATTGTTCACGATCTCTCTGAGGAAGAACTGCTTAAACGAGAGCATTGCTGCTCTACTGCGCTCATCATAGGAAGTGTCACAATGAACAAAAATGGGTTAACAGCTCCCCATTGAATCCAGCTGGTGAATTCTCTCAAAACTACCTCAGTTCAGACAGAGCTCCTTAAAGGAACTGTTCACCTGGAAATTCTGTCACACAGTAATTTACTCACACTTATCTCATTGCAACATAATCATGTAGAAAGATGGCATGTTGTTTCCGAGAGTCCCAGTACACTAGGATCGGTCACATTATGCCGACTCACAGACAAGCGGTATCTCTTATCAGATATTTTTGCATTGGCTCCAGCAAGCTTACCTTCCCGTGTGGCGCGACCGAAAGCTTGTTGCCTCAACAGTGCAGGAGACCCGTGTTTGTATCCTGCATTGAAACCAAGTAGTAATCGCATTCGCATAATCAGTGAGGAGCATGACTCACGATTGCATTTTGCCCTCTAACATTATATTTTTATTCCACTGATGGTTAGGTTAAGGTTTGGGTTGGGGGGTTCAGTTTATAAAATATTCATTCCTCTTCACTATATTACAGCCTGTACAGCTGAAAACAACTCGCCTCACAACTCGCTATTGGCGCCCCTCTGTGGACATTTCATGCTGAAAATGGAGCTCACACATGCCCTTACGCCTGACAACACTTACTGCTTTGGCCACTGGAGGCAGTGATTCGACATTTCGGTAAACAGAAGGACTTTGAAAGAGTACTGTTTCAGATTTCACTGTGAGATCAGTCTTTCCAAACCAGTAAGACTTTAATTTTTCTTTACTTTTATCTTTTTTTCATACAATAAACGCGAATGGTGACTGAGGCTAACATTCTGCCTAACATCTCCTTTTGTATTCCACATTTTTGGGTGAACTATCATCCCTTTTAGTCTGATGGTTTAATGCAAACACAGTGGTGCAATGTTCTAATGAAGACAGGGTGTGTATGCAGGGCATCACCAGCAAGCTCAGAATTAGTTCTCATCAGCTCTGGGAATTGATAGTGTACGTCTTTTGTCCAAAAATAGCGGGGAACCGTGCTCTGATTGGCCAAATTTAGGGAGAAAATGGCCTAGCTTCACTCCGATTACTCCAGTGAAGATGAGTAACGAAGGGCCTGACATTATGAAGTCACAATGAGAGAAGAGAGTGGAGGCAGAGCTAAAGTTAGCTCAGATATCACTGTGGGTTGTACAGCTGTATATATGTACAGTAAGCTGCATATGCACTGGCTCAGTCGTCATTTCAGGTCAGCCAGGTCTTCAAAGCTTTTCTCATTGCCAAACACAAAAAATATTTTTATATGCACAACCATCAGATGTTATTATGTGTGATGCTGTTGTTTACGGTATGTGTGTCTGTATTACTCACCAGGTGCAGCAGTATATGGTGTCCTCTGGGGTTTATGGCGAGAGCTTCGTCATACAGGGTCTTGGCCTCTGTGTCGTTGCCCTTGAGCTCAGCCAGACGGCCCTTCAGCAGCAGCACTGAGTGTGAGGTGGAGTGGAGAGTTCCTGCCTCCTGCACACAGAACTGAGCCTCCTTCATCCTCCCGTCAGCCATGAACAACTCCCCTGTTCACATATGACATCACAAAGCAGAGGAAGTGAACACTCACTATGACATTGTTAATAATGTTTCTGATGTCGTAATCGTTTCTGTGACATCACAAAAAAGCATCAAAGACAGTGATCTTTTACTGTGGTATCAAAAATAACGATTCTGATGTCCTAATTGGTTTTGGTGACATCACAAAGACACATAACATATGGCAAGTCGAACTGACTTTTCAATTTTCACTAGTTAAAGAGCTAATTCCAGAAATCAGTAATGGAATTACTACTAGTGAAAATGCTAATGTTTGATATTAATAATTAGGTTTGTACTAGTAAAAAATTTCATTCTTAATATAATTTTTTTTATTTCAACCAGTAAAAACTAATGTATTGACATATTTAACTGCATTTTCACTAGTAGAATTTCACAATAATTACATACTCATGCAAATGCCCATTCCTGATATTAACAATTGAATTACAACTAGTAAAAGGCACATTTTTTAAATCTGGTGGTACTTGTGGCAATGTTAATTTCAGATATCTGTATCAGTGATTGGAACTAGTAAGCAGGGCCAGCCTGTGGCGCAGGAAACATAGGCGGTTGCTTAGCGTGCAAAATTACAGGGGGGCACCGCACGAGAGGATTTTTTATTTTTTGTCAGAAGTGTGCCTTCTCATGATGACTGTGCACCCCTCTGACCCTGTGTTGAGCGAAATACGCCACTAACATCCTTTCAGTATTATGGTTACATAGGATGACCATACGTACTTTGTTCCCAGACATGCCCTCTTTTTTGGAGCTGAGAAAATAGTCCAGTCGGGATTTCAAAATTGCCTAAAAATGTCCGGGATTTGGCTTTGTATTCATATTCATGTGCTCTCTACAGTTAGGACTGTTATACATACATACTGTGTATTTGATACCGCGCATCATTTTCTACGTGTTGTCCATATGTGATTACTCTGGCTGAGAGCGGCAGAGTGCGCACTCTTTCAAAGTACTTTTTTTACAAACTCTCTCTCGGCCACCCGCTCTCTGCGTATGTGTGTGTGCGTGTAAAAGATCGACAGATTGCTCTACAGCTAGAAACATCAATAATGTAAGTACACATTAAAAGTATGCTCCCCAACTCTGCAAATTATTAAATGGAACACCGGTTTCATCAGACATTCACATTGTAATTTTTAAATGAAAATGTTGACTATATCAAGACAACATCAAATACAGTACAATACATATCAGGGAAATTTAAATAAATATGACTGATTAAAATAGACCATGATGGAAATTTTACAACTGGGTCAGTCAGATTTTAGTAAATGACCTGTAAAGCTGTCACTTGCGTGTCAATTATACTAGTACTGAATGTGACAAGCACAAAATATCAGCCAAAGGCTGAGGGAAGTACCTTTTCAGCAGGAGGACAAAAAAAAATCTAATCTAAATCTAAATCTACCAATCTAACCAATCTAAAATCTGATTGTCCGGGTCTGGGCCAGACCTGCTAGCAAGAATGCCTTATAAGATATTGTATCTTTAATTAATCCATTTCCATATCCTAATCTTTCACAAACACATATTCCAGATAGTGGTCTTTCACTGTGACATGAGCCATAACGATTCTGACAATGTCATGATAATTTTTTGTGACATCACATAGACACATCAAAGACAGCGATCTTTCACTAACCACTAATAAACAGTTGTGATGTCTGTGATTTGTGATATCATGAGAATCTCTTATTGACAAGCATAGAGTGTTGATGATTCATCTCATCTGATTCACCGGCGTGACACAGCCATCTGGAACATCAACACTATCAAACACGTATTAGCTGCCATATCAGTCATACTCTCTCACAGTAAAGGAGTGAAAACAAACATGCTGCATCGTTTCAGCCAAGCTATGCACCAACCTTGAAAATATTGCATATGTTGCAGTTTAGCGTAGTTGATTTAAAATTTGACAATATGATTGCAACTGCAAAAATATACAGGCCTCCCCCACCCACTCCTCAAAATCACATACTCAATCACATTCACACACGTATATACTCATAGAGGGATATTCATCATTCCTGTCTAAATAAGGTCATGTATGGAGCGCTGTGTAAGTCCTCACTCACATCTGCTGTTCTACTCTGGCATTCAGAACTCACAACAGCACAAAACTACATTCCCATTAATATTCCTGCTGCCTGCTATATGTTTGTATTTGTTTGTTTACACAGAATCACTGGTAGAACAATTTACGCAGCTATTACACCAAGAAAAAAAGGTACTTTGATCCTCTTTGCAATTCTTTTTATGCCCTTTTCTCCCCAATTTGGCATGCCCAATTCCCACTACTTACTAGGTCTTCGTGGTGGCACGGTTACTCACCTCAATCTGGGTGGTGGAAGACAAGTCTCAGTTGCCTCCGCTTCTGAGACCGTCAATCCGCGCATCTTATCACGTGGCTTGTTGTGCATGACACAACGGAGAGCCACAGCATGTGGAGGCTCATGCTACTCTCTGCGATCCACGCACAACTTACCACACGCCCCATTGAGAGCGAGAACCACTAACCGTGAGGAGGTTACCCCATGTGACTCTACCCTCCCTAGCAACCATGCCAATTTGGTTGCTTAGGAGACCTGGCTGGAGTCACTCAGAACACCCTGGATTCGAACTCGTGACTCCAGGGGTGGTAGTCAGCATCAATACTCGCTGAGCTACCCAGGCCCTGGAAATGGAGGAACTTTAAATTTTCCAGCCTGATCTCATGAACATTATGTGACCGACATTTTGCAAAACAAAATTACTTGCTTCATTACACATTTCGCTACAGTTTCCCAGTGAAATTTCCAGCGGGGGCGCCAAAAACAAGTGAAATGGCATCGTAATCAGATGAGTTTTATTAAGGTGAATATTAGATGGAGGTTTTAATGAGTAAAACATACCTCTCTAACCTAAAACTTTAGCCTAAACCTAACCAATAGTGATCTAAAAGCAAATGCGAAATGAAAAGCACCTTTTCTTAAGCAACCACATCATTTCGTGCCACGTCTATGACACTTTCACCGATCGGTCTTCTGTCTTGTATTTATTGGCATACAAACTTGTGATTGCTCTTTTCTTTCTTGTAACTATTTAATTAAATTGCCACCTTTACTATTCAAATATAGCATTGTGTTACATGTTAATTTGGCATTCACAGTTACAGAAAACCCAACATTTGTTGTGTGTCATGACAAAGGCAAAGCGGCTCTGATGCAGCATTTCAGTTACAGAAAGCTCAGCTTAAAAGCTAAAAAACTTATTTTGCTGCCTTCAGAGCAATGCAAATCTAGTCTAATATTTGCATTTTAAAGTTGCGTTTAATCACATTTTCACATACAGTATATATAACTTTAACACATAGCACAGATTCACACATTACAAATCAAATTTGATGTAAAAAAAGGGAAATGTTTGTTACACGAAGAATGGTGGAGTGCTTTTAGAGGCAATAAACCGGGCCTTTACTATTATCAGTATTACATCACAGCAATTCTCTAAAGTCAATGGAAAGCTCTGCTTATACTCTCGCATTTTCTCATTTGTACAGAACAAGGATGTGTCCCATTTTAGACAGGAAATGAACCCATGCCAAAGGAATGCTGGGAATGGGAACAAGAGGGCACAAACACCCAATGTAAGATCCCTGGGAAACACATTTCATTGAGAGCAGCATATAAATAACGCAAAAACAACATTACAAATAAAGTCAGGCCTTCGCAATGCTTCAAGGACTTCCCAAATGTATTACATGAAATCAAAACTGACCAACAGGAAAAAAAAAATAAAAATAGCTGTAACATTTCATCAAAATGTAATAACTTCCTCCACCTCGGAAACTATTTTTATTTTCATCTGACATCACCTAGGCTATGGGGGTGGGGGGGAAACAATTAACCAATAGCCAAATAGATATTAAGGCATTGTTTTGGGCTACTGCTCTATGTACAGTAATGCAGTCTTTCTATAGCCGTATTAAGCAGAAGATATGACAAAGGAGCTCTTATGGGTGAACTTGACCTCTAGACTCCATATCCTGGTCACCAAATACAGCACTGTTTGTCTTGCTTTTTATTCTGTTTCATTCTGATGTAAAATGGGTAACATTCCCATTTTACGTTGACTTTAAGAGGCACTGTTGATTGCATTTCATTATGATACGGTTTGAAAATGTCTCTTATAATGACAGCAATTTAAAAAAAACAGCACTTTTCTATTTTATTGCAACTTTCTTAATAAGCTGTCATTAATTTCTGTGCTGTGATTGGCTCAGGTTGGTAATCTCACTTATATCATACCTGCTTGCAGCCAGATGCGTTCTAGGGTGGTCCATATGTAGGCGGGGCCCTGTCTGTGGGTGGAGCTAAGGGCCGATACCTCAGACATGGCCTGCTCCAGACGGGACACAGCTAAAGATGGAGCGCTCTGAGACCCTGACACAAAATGACACACATCTCAGTTACTTGAACACACACGCACATTCACACACACACTCATTCACATGCTGATCCACACCGGTCTCTGTCTCCTGGAAGTCTGGGAGTGTGAGATGGAAGCCACTGCCTTTCCTGCTCAAAGGGCCCGGATCAGGAGGTAAACTGCTACTGTCATCCTCCTCACTGGAACAGACACCAAAAGCAGTAAATAACAGCACTTAACAAACACTTCAGACTCTCATAAAAACACTCACGTGCACAGAGCAATAGGGTTGGAAATTGAAAACTGGTCTTATTCAGAATGGCTTCTGGGTTCCAGATCGGGAACCAAATTATTTTCATGGTGTTTCATGGTTTTGTTAATGGTTCTTGAAGTCCTCAGTCTTCTACTGAGGTGGACAGAACATTGTACTAAGGTTTGATCTGTGAACAAATGACTGTTGTTTTTAACGAATTGGTCAAAAGACTCACAAATCAATCTTAAACGGCTCACTCACACATTGAATCAGTTGGGCCGGTTACTGAATTAATTTGACTCAGTCAACTTTCTGTCATACTTTCTGTCATATCTGACTCAAAATAAACTGATAACTGCTACAGTATGATTTCTGAAGGAGTGAGGCATAAAACATGCTTGTTCATATGACAACATACAGTTAAATCTAAACATTTGGAACCATTTTTGTTTGAATAAATGGCAAAAGAATAAAAAAAAGTTTTGTTTCTGTTTAGTATTTTTGTTTATTATAGTAGAGTCTTTTTATAGGAAGTAAAAAAAAAAAAAAAACATTTAAGGAATGGGAATCATTAAGTGCAATAGGAATCAGAACTAGTGTACGGATTCACTTAAAGGGATAGTTCACCCAAAAATGAAAATTGTCTCATCATTTACTCACCCTTATGCCATCCCAGATGTGTTTGACTTTCTTTCTTCTGCAGAACACAAATTATAGATTTTTAGAAGAATAACTCAGCTCTGTAGGTCCATATAATGCAAGTGAATGGTGACCAGAACTTTGAAGCCCCCAAAAGCACAATCATATGACTCGAGTGGTTTAATCAATGTCTTCTGAAGCGATCCAATCAGTTTTGGGTGAAAACAGACCAAAATATAACTATAAATCTTGACATTAGCAGTTTCTTTGACGATCATGATTTCAAGCTCGATTACACTTTCTATAGGGCCATCTAGCATTCTGCGCATGCGTCACTAGGAAGTTTAATCAAGCTTGAAATCATGATCGTGCCTAGAGTCTGTAATGGCAAAATGTACATTGAAAAATGCGCAGAACGCTAGATGGCCCTATAGGAAGTGTAATTAAGCTTGAAATCATGATCATGCCTAGAGACTGTAATGGCAAAATGTACACTGAAAAATGCGCAGACTGATGGATGGCCCTATAGAAAGTGTAATCGAGCTTGAAATCATGATTGCCAAAGAGACTGCTAATGTCAAGACTTATAGTGAAAAAGGAGTTGGTCTGTTTTCACCCAAAACTGATTGGATCGCTTCAGAAGACATTGATTAAACCACTCGAGTCATATGGATTTGTTCTATGCTGCCTTTATGTGCTTTTTGGAGCTTCAATATTCTGGTCACCATTCACTTGCATTGTATGGACCTACAGAGATTAAATATTCTTCTAAAAATCTTCATTTGTGTTCTGCAGAAGAAAGAAAGTCATAAACATCTGGGATGGCATGAGGGTGAGTAAATCATGAAAGAATTTTCATTTTTGGGTGAACAATCCCTTCAAGAATAAAATATTTTCATTCTTATTTTCTAACATACTGTAAGAAAAAGTTAAGAATATTTTAATTCTTATTTCTTACTTCTTATAATTTATCCTACAAACTTTCTTCATTTTTTTCTTGAGTTTATTTTCGTGAATCCGGACCCAAGGATCATTAAATTCCTTACCATTCCCATCCCTACAGAGCACATTACCCGGGTTGGTTGAAGTCATTGCGACTCTGCCACAAGCGCAGCATTTCTTTACAGGTCTGCAAAGCTACTGCTGGGCCAAACAAAACCTCCTCCAGCTTCACTTTGGTAAAGAGCAGACTAAACAAAGACACGAAGACAAAGGCAGAAACAGTAAATAAACAACTGTGCAACACACCATAAAGAAAGAGAATGGGAATGTATTTGAACCCATATATAATTTATAAATATATATATACACTATATTGCCAAAAGTATTCGCTCACCCATCCAAATAATTGAATTCAGGTGTTCCAATCACTTCCATGGCCACAGGTGTATAAAATGAAGCACCTAGGCATGCAGACTGCTTCTACAAACATTTATGAAAGAATGGGCTGCTCTCAGGAGCTCAGTGAATTCCAGCGTGGTACTGTGATAGGATGCCACCTGTGCAACAAGTCCAGTCGTGAAATTTCCTCACTACTAAATATTCCACAGTCAACTGTCAGTGGTATTATAACAAAGTGGAAGCGATTGGGAATGACAGCAACTCAGCCACGAAGTGGTAAGCCACGTAAAATAGTCAGCGGATGCTGAGGCGCATAGTGCGCAGAGGTCGCCAACTTTCTGCAGAGTCAATCGCTACAGACCTCCAAAGTTCATGTGGACTTCAGATTAGCTCAAGAACAGTGCGCAGAGAGCTTCATGGAATGAGTTTCCATGGCCAAGCAGCTACATCCAAGTCATACATCACCAAGTGCAATGCAAAGCGTCAGATGCAGTGGTGTAAAGCACGCCGCCACTGGACTCTAGAGCAGTGGAGACGCGTTCTCTGGAGTGACGAATCACGCTTCTCCATCTGGCAATCTGATGGACGAGTCTGGGTTTGGCGGTTGCCAGGAGAACGGTACTTGTCTGACTGCATTGTGCCAACTGTGAAGTTTGGTGGAGGGGGGATTATGGTGTGGGGTTGTTTTTCAGGAGCTGGGCTTGGCCCCTCAGTTCCAGTGAAAGGAACTCTGAATGCTTCAGCATACCAAGAGATTTTGGACAATTCCATGCTCCCAACTTTGTGGGAACAGTTTGTGGATGCCCCTTCCTGTTCCAACATGACTGCGCACCAGTGCACAAAGCAAGGTCCATAAAGACATGGATGAGTGAGTTTGGTGTGGAAGAACTTGACTGGCCTACACAGAGTCCTGACCTCAACCCGACAGAGCACCTTTGGGATGAATTAGAGCGAAGACTGCGAACCAGGCCTTCTTGTCCAACATCAGTGTCTGACCTCACAAATGCGCTTCTGGAAGAATGGTCAAAAATTCCCATAAACACACTCCTAAACCTTGTGGAAAGCCTTCCCAGAAGAGTTGAAGCTGTTATAGCTGCAAAGGGTGGGCCGACATCATATTAAACCCTATGGATTAAGAATGGGATGTCACTTAAGTTCATATGCATCTAAAGGCAGATGAGCGAATACTTTTGGCAATATAGTGTATATATATATGATGTTCTTCCCCGGAAGTGTCTCTCTGTGTTTACTGAGTGGGTAGATGTCTGTGTGTGCTGGAGGGGTGAAGGTGTGTGGGTGTGGGTGTGCACTCTTCAGAATGTGTGTGTGTGTAAAGAGGGGCAACAGAGCACATGAAGCAGAGATACAGCTGTAAGACACTCGGACTGATTGAAGCTCCTCAGAAGGGGCCTGAAGCTGTGTATGCTGTAGTTCTGGAACAGCAGTATATGCAGTGATTTATACAGGTAAGTGTGAATCACTCTGTCAGGTGTCAAGCGAAAGTGATCCCTGACTTTAACTTTCAAAAGCTCATTTAAAGTTAACATGAAACAACAGTTTACAACCTATTTCACCTCTGTATTCTGCCGTATTTCTGAGAAGAACAAGAAAAACATGTAGAGCAGGACATCATATTATCCATTGCAAATTGAATGAATTTTTAAAAGTGGCCATAACAAAAAAGAGGCTAGGACCTTAACACACTTGTGTTACTTTGACACATAATCCTGACCCTTACTTTCCTACGCAACATTAGAGCGCAATACTGACCCCACATGGTGAGGTACCAACTGAATGTGAGTGGAATCAGGGATTGCGGCATGTAAAAGTAGACAGAGTCTTCAAGTAGATGCTTGCTCTTGAAAAAGTAATATCCGTCAAATCTGTAATGACATTACGGAAACTTCTTCGTTTTAAATCTTAAGATCTGGCAAGTTTAAATTAGGATCTAAACAGATAACTATGGATTCTGGAGTTAGGACATTGCTCGGGTCCCTCCTTCAGTGCAAGTCTATGGGATTTTTCTCCCCAATTTGATTCACCACCAGGGAAAGATGTCAAGCCCTATCAATTACAAAAGTAATAGTAAAGCTCTCCTTAACAAGCCACATGATTTCTGTCCATTCATGTCTGTGGAACAAGTGCTGTGGGGATGAGTAATGCATCAAATGTGATTTCCTGAGGTTAGGGAAGAGGACACAAGGCCCACAAGCCCGCCAAACCTTGACACACACAGCCACACACACATACTTGAAGTTGTCTGGGTGCTGGCTGAGGGTGAGTTTAAGTGTATCTAGGGCATGTTGGTTGTGTTTCTGGGCGCTGAGCAGAAGAGCCAGCAGGTGTAGAGAGTGCAGGTCATCTCCTCGTACATTCAGAGCTGACTGCAACGGCTCCATCGCTTCTGACACCTATTCCACACACAGAAAGAAAGAGGTCAACAACACTGACTGGAAAAACAGGCAATTTATGTACATCTATTTGCCATAAAATGAAAGTAAATGGTGACTGAGACTAAGATTCTGTCTAACATCTCCTTTTGTGTTCCACGGAGGAAAGTAAGTCATAATTTATGTTTGGAACAACATGATGGTGAATACAAACATTTTGGGTGAACTTTTCCTTTAACAAGGAAAGAGATTAATGGGCATTTCTTGTCATGGAAGACATGAGGAGCACAAATTGAGGCTCTGATTTTCTGACTAGTTTCTGTTTATTTAGCGAGAGTGAGCATGTTAACCTGCTGACCTGTCGCACGAGGGCGAGCTGCAGAGAGAGGTAGAAGGAGATCTGAGGGTCCTGAGGGTCCAACGCATGTGCCCTGCGGTCAGACAACAGTGTTATTCTCGTTAACGAAAACGAAATGAAAACATTTTCATCAACTGAAATAAAAATTACAACTGAAATGATTGGAAAAAACTGAAACTAAACTAAAATACTTTTTCATAACTCCAAAACCAACTAAAATAAAATAAAAATGATCTTGAATTAATTTAAGTTTTAGTTTTTTTAATATAGGCAAAGTGTGACACTTCTGGACATTTTTACATTTTTGGTCACTTTTAATTATAATCCAAATGCCACATAACCTGACATTATACCTTTCTAGAAAGCTCAGGATGTCTCCCACCTTAGTCAAAAGCAAAAACAAAGAAATACTCAATACTGATAGAATCTTTGATGACCCTCTTTTGACCAGATCCTAGATTTCTTTCAGGCAGTGTTGGTAAAGTGGAACAGAGGAGAAAATAATTCAATAGAATATATATATATATATATATATATATATATATATATATATATATATATATATATATATATATATGCAAATTATCAGAAATTAATTTTTATATTTTCTTACACACTTTCACATTATAAATCATCATATTTAACATTTACAAACACTAAGTGAACTTTTACTTTTTTATCACCTTTTCTTTACCATTGCTTTTCCCACCAGTAGTCATGAAATGTAGTCTGCCACACATCCTGATGTCAAATTAATTGTTTACTTCTCAATGATTGTTTAGTAATGATTTTAACCATTTAAGGAAATGTATATGGATACAACAGGGGACAAGCTTAACTGTCCCACTTTACCCATCTTCACCCTATATTATAAAATTGGAAAAATGTACAATCTAACTTAATTAAATATGAAAATGCCACTAGATAAAGGTAACACAAGACTGCCCTGTGAAATGTAATGATACCAGTAAATGCTTTAGCTTTGGCAGCCATAAAATACTAAAACTAAATAAAAACTAACTAAACTATAACTAGTTACTAAAACACTGAAAAAATGAAAAATAAACTAAATTGAAATGACAAATTGAATATAAAATAGAAATAAAAACTACATAAAAATAACCCTGGTTCAGTTTACATCTCTGTAAAGATTTCTCTACTTTTCTGCTAGTCTGATATGTCAATCACCCCACAATTTACCCTTTGTTAAGCTCCACCCCCTTAGTTATAGTCACTCGCTCAAGACAAGCTTTACAGAATGGGCGATAGGAATGAAT
Organism: Myxocyprinus asiaticus; assembly: GCF_019703515.2. Lineage (NCBI taxonomy): Eukaryota > Metazoa > Chordata > Actinopteri > Cypriniformes > Catostomidae > Myxocyprinus > Myxocyprinus asiaticus. The sequence goes on from NC_059366.1 coordinate 12,553,115, forward strand.
TGGAAATTGCTTTAAACAGCACTATTTTCAGTAAAATGTGCACATACTGTGGTAAAAATTCTATTCATTTTATTCTATCATGGACTGGAATCAAGTGTGACATTGCAAAGTATAGTTTATCTGCAGGGTTACTTATAGACGTTGTTAAATTACACAGTAGCTAACATGAGAAAACTGAGGAGACTGTCAATCAGAATTGAGGCAAATGCTTAATAGTTATATGAAAATTTAAAAGCCTCATTTGATAGCAATTTCAACTGATGACATTAATGTAAGTGAAAAAAATGTGTTCCTGACATTTCTACAACACTATCGCTATAGTTTAGTTACAATATCAACACATAAATGAATTAACGTTAAGTTTACGTAACAAACTTACTTTTGTCCTCACTGATGTTATTCATGTTCATTCGGAAATGAGGGCTGACACATACTGTAGCTTAATCCACAGCATGCACTTCCATAATTTCATGAGATTTATTTAAACATTTGAAAAAAGATACCACATGTATGCTCTCTCTGAGTACTTTGTGTTATTGCAAGTGCCCCCAGCAATAACGTTTTACTGTATTTTTGGTCAAATTCAATTTAAACCTATCCAAACACATGGGACTTCCATAGACTTCCATTAGAAAAAAAGAAAATGCTTGTCCGATAATATGGTGAACTATTATGGTTTTTAAGGCGGGGCTTAGTGAAGGGTCATTTGAAAAAAAATGGGTGCAAGAGTACCCTTCCCACTTTTTCAACCATCATGGTCTCAAATTATTCATTTCTTCCATAGGGATTTCTTAAAATCCTTCATTAAAGAGTTCTATGCCATGAACCAAATCAACCAGCTCCGAGGTGAATCACAACCTTACAAACTTTGATTTGAAGCAAAAAAGTGTTAAAAAATCAGACACAAAGACACAAGACTGTGTAATATCTTTCATGAGGGAATCAACTAAAATCCCATGAATTAATGCGAATTATATAACTGGATTAAAAATTATGGAAAACCAAACGATTGATTTTAAAGTTGCTGATTATAAGTTTAAAACAATATATTTGAACTTTATTGCAAAATATTCAGATGCAAATATATACGTAGTTTGAGAGTGTAGGAAGACAGACTTCTGCGTTATTCACAGTGCACGGCCACTGCAGAGCTTGTTTGGTGCGCGTTGTTTGCTGCGACTCTCTGATTAGTGAATATTTCTGTTAAGGATCATGGGTAGTGTAGTTCTTCACTAGAAATTCCACGATTAAACACGATTCTTCAACAATGAAGTTGAAATAACGTGGGCATGGTAGGTCTGTCTTTTAAGATTTATAAGTTATTGTTAAAAATAAATTTGCCTGTGGAGAAAATGAATAGATATTTACTTCCGGAACCAGTCTGTTGAGCTCTATTTAGCTGCTCTATTTAGTTGAGGCCTGTACATGCACAACTGAACGACGTAAACAGAAACGTACTTTCGCAGTGATTGCAGCGCTCTTCTGTTGAACTCGTCCTGATCGGCTTTCAGTGTAGCTGCAAACACAAAGTTAAAGAGTGAGCCACCTCACACATGAGGAGAGAAGATCAGCTGAGGACAGGAATAGACAGCTGCAGGCCTGAATCATTTTCTCGGATGCAGAGAAGAATAATTGTGGTACAAACACCGGTGAGGTTGTGCTTACCGTCAGAGGCCTGCAGACTACGGCCCAGTCCGATGGCCAGATGAGCTCGAGGTAGAGACTCCTCAGCATACTCTCCTAAACCAACCACACTACCTGCGAGAGACACTGCCTCCTCCAACTCTCACACACACACACTGAGCATTAAAATGTGGTTGTTGTTGTGGATGCTTAATACCAGTAGCTCTCAATCGTTTTTGCAACAGGACCCAGATATCACATTGGACATCAAGTGACTCAACACAATACTAAAATTATTTACCATACAAAAAGTAAACAAAAATGTCCTTAACCCTCCTATTGTCTTAGAGACATTTTTGACACGGTAAGAATACGTTATAAATACAACATAGATTTTGGTACTGTAACCAAACTTTGTGAATCTTTTGTCAGTTTTACCCGTATGGGAAGAACCAGTTGTGACCTCTAACCTTCAGACTTTCTGGATGTTATGCAGCTTTAAATAGTTTTTTTTTTTGTACATATATGAATCAAATTTGACTTAAAATATTTCACGTTTTCTCAAATTTAGCTCCTAGCCCCATTCGGTTCTCTAGCTCCCCCTACCTGCTCCACTAGGGACTGCATCTTTCCCACAAATTACATACTTTCTTTTCAAACAGGGTTTGTGCACACATGCACATGTCCACACACACAAACACACACAGAGAGTATTTTTACCATGGACTAAAAACTAAATGATTTTCATTTCGGTTCGTTCTGAGCAAAAACAATTTTTTTGTTCCGGTTCAGAAGTTCCGCAATCTCATTTCCAAAAGGTTACCGGTTAGAACAAAATAAAAGAACGGTTAATAACGTTCTTTTTAAAATGACAGTACTCTATGCTAAGGGGTGGGTGAAATACCAATTGCAGTGTTGTCAGATCTCACAAGAGAAACAAGCGAACTGGTCTGGAAAAACAAGCCCAAAATAAGCCACTTGCCTCACCAAAATAAGCGAAAATAAGCAATAAATGTTTTTCCTGTGTGGTCGATTTATCGGCATAGAAATTATAATAGTCAGTTAATTAACAGTTAAGTATAATTTTATTTACAGGTCTGCTTCTCAGTCAAAACATATCTAACAATAATTCAGTGAAGACTTGGAAACAACTGAGAAATGTACTTTTTACCTCTAATAATGTTTTCCTTGTATCTGGATTAGCTGTGCATGTATATGTAGTAATTATAGTTGTTAAAACAAGTAACAAGCAATGTAGTAATTATAGTTGTTAAAACAAGTAACAAGCAATGTAGTAATTATAGTTGTTCACACAATGCGACATCCACAACGGGCAATTAGGTAAACAAATGTGTGATGCAGCAATTTCCTTCAGGATCAAAACACTTTTCATTTTTTCGGGCACAATGAAGTGGTGTATTAACAAAAATTTACTGTGATAAACCCTTTGGCCTTTAGTTTCATTAAAAAATTATTGAAACAAAATGAACCGTTTATAAACATTTACCAGCATTTAAAAATAACGTTTTCACTTACATTTTCGGTTACATTCTGCTAAACATTTCATTCGTTTTTAGTTTTTTTTCCTTGAACCGTTATTGGTCCCTGATTTTTACAGTTTTGAACAGGTAATATGTTAATAAATAAGTTTACTAACATGGTTTTATTTGATAGGGTACAATGGGGCTAAAGGCCCTCTAATAGTAAAGGCCTATTGAATATAATTTTCATGGCAATGGAAGAAATATCTATTATGGCACCTTAACCCATTAACCCATAAACCCCTGTAACACTACAAAAAATTGTTTGTTGTTAGCAGAAAGGAATGGATTTGTTGCAATGGACGTACAAAGTAAGCCCATTTTGACTACTGGAAAAGGCGTGTACTAAAATTGCAACTCTAAAATGTACAATGTTGATTTTTTTACAAGCAGAAAAAAACAGAAATGTTTGTACTGTAATATACCCGAGATCCTATAAAATGGCAAAAGTGACAGAAATAAATATAAACTGAGAAATTGTTTACCAATGTTTGCCAAGTTTTTAAACTTTTTTTATTTTTTAAAACTACTTTAAAATTATTACTCAAATAATTAAATTATTAGTAATTTCCCTATCATTACACACTTTAGGACCACAATAAAACAGATTTTCATTAAAGGGATAGTTCACCGAAAAATCCATCCCAGATGTGTATGACTTTCTTTTTCTGCAAAACACAAAGATTTTTAGAATAGCTCTGTAGGTCCATTCAATGCATGTGAATGCTGACCAGAAGGTAGACACATAAAGGCAGCATAAAAGTAATCCATACAATCCAGTGGTTAAATCCATATCTTCTAAAGCGATATGATAGGTGTGGGTGAGAAACAGATCAATATTTAAGAAATTTTTTCTATAAATCTCCACCTTTTACCAGCCCAACCAGTAGGTGGCGATGTGCACGAAGAATGCAATTGCCAAAAACAAAAGAAGAAGTATGTAAAAGTGAAAATAGAGATTTATCGTAAAAAAGGACTTACATATTGATCTTTTTCTCACCCACACCTATCATATCGCTTCTGAAGACATGGTTTTTAACCACTGGAGTCGTATGGATTACTTTTATGATGATTTTATGTGATTTTTGGGGATTCAAAGTTCTGGCCACCATTCACTTGCATTATGAGGACCTACAGAGCTGAGATATTCTTCTTAAAATCTTAATTTGTGTTCTGCAGAAGAAAAAAAATCATACACATCTGGGATGGCATGAGCGTGAGTAAATGATGATGAATTTTTGGGTGAACTATCCCTGTAAGGGGGGATTTAGTGCCGTTGTACACTAATCAAGAATTTAAGCATTTTGAATGGTTTTGAACGTATCAAAATGACCCAAATGACAAAAGTAGGATGCAGTTTCTTAAGACAATAGAAGGATTAAATTGGACTTTTGTGGCTTTTAGTCCATGTCTGTTAGTTTTGAAGTCATCTATATGCAAGTTGGCATAATTCAACATTTAGCAGATATACACATTTAAAAAGTACAGACCTCTCGCAGAAAAATTGACTCAGTATCAAGTACGCCCGCTTAAGGACAAGTCCTTACATGACCTGATTTGATAGTGGGATGATAAAGGGTCACTGTGGGATGCCGTGATCTCTTCCATTAAAACCCTGTACATTAGAGACCTGTGGCTATAGAGTCCTATTGTTCTATAAGCCTCTTATAGCATGCTTTCTGTATTCCAACAGATGTGCCCTAATCTCTTTCAACTTCAAACACGGCAGCACTGCAGTGTGTGTGTGTGTGTGTGTGTGTGTGAATCCTCTGATATATAACTTATTTGATTGGTAGTGTTGTGACTGTACATTGCATTGTGTGTTATTATTTTAACTACATTATTTAGTGGACTGCAGTCCAGATCCGGATCCATGATTGGTTCCATTGGACCACAAATCAGTTTACATTTGTTAATATAATTATAAACATAGCCACCGTAGTTGCAATACAAGATTTGATCATTTTCTGAAGGAAATGTGATTGTTGCTTGTTCATGCAATACTTGCCACCACAATATATGTTGTGGATGTTTGTCAGAGCATTCCTATGTGGTTGCTATGGTGTTCTGAGTGTTTTATACTGCATAGCTATGCAGTTAATAGGGTATTTTGGGTAGTTGCTAGGGCATTGCTAGGTGGTTCCTGGGGTGTTTGGATGGTTGCTTACTGGCCCAAGTGAAAAAAGCCACGTCAGTTTATGGGATTTTTTAAATCCATTTTAACATTCAGTGGTACTGTTATGATAAATGAATTAATAACTATAATAATAATAATAATAATTTAAAACTGTGAAATTAGAAGTCACTGATATCCGCTTACCCCAATCAACCAAGTTCACTTAATGCAACTCATTTGGAGACATATGTTATTGTAATCTAATACTACATCTGTTTCATTTTTTTTAAAGTCAAGTTTAGTATTTTTTATTCATTTTGTTTTTTACATTAATTATTTGAGAATACATACTGGATAGCGGAGCAATCTTGGAGACACTACTGTATTAAGGAATTATTAGTTCTTATATTTACATGGTATTATTTAAATAGCCAATAGCCATTAGTTTACATCATAGCTATGAACCATGATTTGCTGCTTGCTATTGCTAGTCAGAGGCAGTTAGTATTAGTGGGAGGGTCATTCTCATTCCAGAGAGCATTTTATTGGGCAAAAATCTGTCTAGCACCTTTGAACAAAATGAGTCATGAATATTTATGAAATAATACATTCATCTGCTTAAAAGTGTGTTTTGTCAAATTTTAGGAGTACACAAGCACTCCAATCTAGAAGACATGGACTAAAATGTAGTAAAAGGATTCCATGTGCTTAATGAGTCTTTAAGAGAAATGTGGATTTTATTAGCTGAATGCATCTGGATCATTTGCTCACCCAATGCAGCTGGTTGATGCACACTTTGGCTGCAAGCAGAGGTGGTATTGGGTCCTGCGGTCTCATGTTAGCGCACTCTTTAAGGACTGACACCGCACCCTCATTCTGTAAAATAAATGCATGTACCATTAAAAAGAATTTGCATACAGAATCACACGTGTGACAAGGGATACATTTATGTAACAGTGACAAAAACCCACGCTGGACAAATTTATATTTCCCTGTACAGTACAGAGCTCTGTACTGATCACTTGTTCACACACTGACATACAGGCACATGTGCATGTGGGCGACGCTAGGGGTGGGCTACTGGAGCTTAAGCCCTGAGTTTTCAGTAAAGCCCTGAATGTTTATATTGTATGTACTAGTGATGTCAAAAGTACCCGTGCTTCGGTATCAAGTTGATATGTGTAATACTGTAATAAAGAGTAATACAGATGTGCTTGATAAATTTGCAAACTTTAAGTCACAAGCCGGGACATTTGGGTTTTTGCAAAACTCAATGAGAAGACATGATGCCATGAACCTCGCAAACATTGTCAATTTAGCCTGTTTACAGCCTGCTATCTTCTAAACTAACTTCAAGCATCTAATGAATCAATAATAGACTAGAAAACTGTCAATTGTACACAAAGGGTGATGAACTACGGAAAGCCAAAAGGGACAAAACAGTGTTTTGTAAATCACATTTTCAAGCACATAGTGTTAAATCATGTACCTTCTGATGTTTGAGTGAATCTGAGGCTGAAACAAAAAATAGTGGGACCTTTTTTGTTTCAGTAATATTTACAGATTTACTATATAAATGACACTTTACAGATATAACATTTAAACATTTGTCATAAGGTGTATTATATTCTGATATTTCATAAAAGGATGGCCCCACAGAGGTCTGGGCTAAGCCTTGAATATCCACTCACACTAGAACCACCCCTGCATGCATACACAGATGGCATGGCTAAAGGTGATCCATTATGAGAGTAAGAGATCCATTATTACCAAGAGTTTCAGCTGTAGACTGATCCCAACCAGCCAATAATACTCCAGAAAATCCCTTTGCATCTCATTCTTTGAGCTAATAAAACATATATTAAAGGTGCACTCAGTCATTTATTCCTCATTAAAAAAAGTTTAACTCCTAAAGACATGAATTGTAATTTTGCAATGTAGGACACCATGGCCACTCACATTAAAATGAAGACTCCAGTCATATCAGTAACCTTATAAAAGCTCTTTTATTCTAGATGGAGAGGGTCCGTACATGGGGGCGGCCATGTTAGAATCACATGACCAGCCGAATACCACTTGCTTAATCTCAGTAACTGTCTAGTTATTTGACACTTTCACTCACTGATTAAAGTAATCATGGCTTACTGTGAATACTAAATTTCTACAATGGCATCTGAAACTGAAAACTATTGATTTTTATTGATGCTGTATCCAAGCCGCTAGGTGTAAGTCCAAGATTACACAAAGACAAAAGTTACTGAGTGAACCTTTAAACGTACTTATTTATTTTTTATTTAAGTGTGTATGTGCAAAAACAATGACCATTTTTCCAACAGGTTTCCCTGATCACTCCCCCATTTGCCATTGGTCAAACAAACACAGTCCCTTCCCAAATTCATGCCATTGGTTGAGAATGTCGAGCTGATCAGGGTGCTCAAACAAACAGAGGAATGTTTTGATAGCTCAACAGAGATAAATCAATCTATGAATTACTTGGAGTTGTCTAAGCATGTTAGTATAATGAAAATACACTTCACTTTTACCTGAATTTAAAATATGACTATTTATCTTGACAAATGACTTTTAAATGTGATGGAAGATTCAGTGAACTTTTTGATAGAAATGGTTCAAGGTTTCAGTCTCACCTTCCCACTTGCCATCAGAGACAAACCAAGCTGGTACCATAGATGAAACTCATTATAAGAGAACTTCATGGCCCGCTCAAAACACTGAAGAAAAAAAATAAAAATCACACCGTCATTTGAGTTATAAGAAACTAATCAAACTTCCAAGAAATGCATGTGAGAATTAAAACAACAGAGATGAAGCCAAATCATATGATAATGCATATTGCATTGTTTGGCACTAGTAGATATTTCTGGGAAGGATCATGTTGTTTTCAGCACTGATAGGGGATGTGTGTCTTCTGTACACATTACATCACGGCACATGCATGAGAAAGTGTGCTTAAATTTGATGAGAAATGGATTTATATACTGTTGTTCATAGAACTAGCTAAAGGCTTTATGGAATACAATGGTGCTAGTTTATGCATTTAACTCGTGTGAAATAGGTAACCAGTGAAATTGCATAGGTTCAATTGATATTAACCTACTGAAAACATCTGGTCTCATTCACGAATTGTATTTGTGCCTGAAACCTGTGTGTGAACGTTTGTACACATCAAGCATGATTCATAAATATGTTTGAACTTACAAACTGTCTGTTATGAACTTAAAGGATTTTGTGGGATTTCAAATCCTTTGTGCACACATAAACACCAACAGTTGTGCGCAATTATTAGTGAATGAGACCCATTGAGCTTAGATTCTGATTCTCCTGTATTCATCTTATAAAAATCTCACCGTCACATAATGGCTCAACTACTGAAACAACCTGAAGGAGGACAGGGGAGAGGAGAGGAGAAAGATCGCCCACATAGAGGAAGACTGGAGGAGAGAAAGAGAGAGAGAATGAGAGAGACAGCTTGCGAGGCATGAGGAAAGAGGATATTGAGACAGAGAAAGGAAGCTACAGCATAACAATGGCACTGAAATGCAAGTCATTTCCATGCTCACTGTTGAAGAGTGTAGGGTCAATACGCATTTGCACTGACTCGTTCACAAGCTCTCACCTCTGAGAGCATGGAGTACTGCCCCCTCCTGGCCATGCCGATGCTCAGCATGTCATAGACAGAGGAGACATCCTGCATGCTGGACTCTCTCGCTTCCCGGTGCTCCGGTGTGCGGCTGATCACTGCCTCGCCACTGGCCTAAGGAAGGCCACAGAAAGCGGATTAGCTTTTACAAATTTTGTCATTGTTTACTTACCCGCATGTTGTACCAAACCCATATGCTGTTATGTTTCAGCAGAATATTAAAGGAGAAATTTAGAAAAATCTTAATGTAGCTCTTTTCTATACATTGACAGTTCATAGTGATCTTGACTGTTAAAGGCATATTTGGGGTTCAAAACAAGTTAAGCTCAATCAACAGCATTTGTGGAATAATGTTAATTACCACAAAAATTTGTGGGCCTGGGTAGCTCAGCGAGTAAAGGTGCTGACTACCACTCCTGGAGTCGCGAGCTTGAATCCCAGGGCGTGCTGAGTGACTCCAGCCAGGTCTCCTAAGCAACCAAACTGGCCCGGTTGCTAGGGAGGGTAGAGTCACATGGGGTAACCTCCTCGTGGTCGTTATAATGTGGTTCGCTCTTGGTGGGGCGTGTGGTGAGTTGTGCGTGGATGCCGCAGTGGATGGTGTGTAGCCTCCACACATGCTATGTCTCCGCAATAACGTGCTCAACAAGCCACGTGATAAGATGCATAGATTGACGGTCTCAGACGCGGAGGCAACTGAGATTCGTCCTCTGCCACCCGGATTGAGGCGAGTCACTACACCACCACGTGGACTTAGAGCGCATTGGGAATTGGGCATTCCAAATTGGGGAGAAAAAAAAATATATACAATTTATCACGAAAATGGATTTCGACTTGTCCCTCCTTTTCTTAAAAAAATAAATAAATCGGAAAACTATGAATGCAAACATCTAAAAAAATATAAAAATACTTAAACTTATGTCAAAAATGTCCACAAATAGGTTTAAAATATGACAAATAATTACATGGGCACATTATTCCATCGCTCCACAAAATGTGCGTTGAGCACCGTTTCGTGCGCAGTCTGTGCATGTGTGCAAAGGATCTGGCTCTGCTCACCCCATGTGGGGATATGCCTGTTTCCAAATATGGATTCTAACACTCTCTAGACATCCAGTGACGATGGTCTAACACATCTATGACTCTTCAGTGAATCGATCCCAGATAATCCGTCGCTATAGAGATGCCATTAGTGATTATCCTCCATAACTTGTCATGATACTCTTTGAGGAATATCTCACATTATGTTGAGTGTGGGCCTGTTTGATTCTGAATCGTCTGCTGTCAGTTCTGATATGGCATTTTTAAATATCATTTTTATTTTTCATGAAGTAATAAAACAAAATGAAATAAAAATTCTGTTTATCTGTTTATTAGCCATGTGGATTTCACATGCTAATACTCACTGTATTTTGGGCTCTGAGTGAAACAAAATTTGCTTGTTGTATTCTATGTGGCGGGGTGAGCAAAAGAAAGACACAGAGGGTGTGGCGTCAGGCCTTGGAGAGACATCTATTGAAGAATCCTCAGCGTCGCATCTAATTCGCACCAGGGGTCTGGGGTGCAGGTCCGGCGATGCATCTAACTCCTGCCGGACCTTCCCCACTTCATTCCAAAACCTGTGAGGACACCAGTGTGCACACAAAGAGATTCACAAGAGGCGCACTATATGTTTTAATGGAAGCAGTGATGACGCTTTATTCACATCAGATGCGCCTCATCATCTGCTGCCCAAACAAGGCTTATTAAATTGCACCTCTCCTCTCTCCTGCCCACTCCCGTTGTGAGCCTAGCTGAAGGACGGCCCTCAGAGAGAGGGTGACGATGACGACAGGAAGAGACAGGTCATTCCGCTACATCTACTAATCAAGACCAGTGGTGTAGCTAGCCTGGCTGATAGGGCTGAAGCCCTGGATCATTTGTTAATAGCCCCAAATATTTTTTTGTGATAAGAGACAAAAAAAAGAAATAAAAAGGCTTAATGTTAATTATATCAGGGTACAAAAGCAACAAGACAGGCTTCAATTCTGGCTTCAAATGTAAATGAATTCCGATCAATAAGCCCAACTTGCATTAATTGACAGTTCGCACTTTGACTTTTACCTGCGGTTTGTGCTCAAGTTCAACAGACGAACAGTTACGAATGCCTCGTGTGGGAGCTTTCGGATTTCTCTCACGGGGGTGCAGCTATTCTGTATCAGAGGTACTGAGGTTTTATTATGCAAGCCTTATTTCTAAATATATACTATATAAGCCTCATTTCTAAACTTCAATCCACACACCAAGTAGATTTTAATGCATGCGCCAGTCATCTTGTTCGGTTATTCAGGTTTAGTCGGGAGTCAGTACGTGGGAATAAAGAATGTTTATTGCAATAGCATTTCCACAAACGTAACTCAAAATAGCAGCACAGTGAGTTAAAAGCATAAATAGCACAATACATAGGTCTTAAAATGATAAAATCTCACTTTAAAGTCAAATAAAAATGATCAAACTGTCAATGCCTGTATATGCGCTCTGCCCGTGCTGGTTCACATTTCCATGTCATGTGCGTGGAGTTAAACTGCTGCATTTAAATAGTCTCTTTGGGTTACCTTGATTTTTAAATAGTTTAAAATGAGATGGCATTGAACTTGTCAAATTATTGTACTTCAGTCTGCACACCAGAGCAAAAGGGGAAAAAACACTTTCTTACCGCTTATCAAGCGTTGAAACTTTGCTTTGTTAAAAACAACATGGAATCATGTTTAATAACAGTCATGAAACCCAACGCAGGTGTCTCGAGATGCATTTATAAAAATTAAAGTTATTTTTAACTTTACTCTGTGATCCCACAATGGTGTTTTATTGCCACGTTAAATAAAAAAATAATAAGAAAGTCGTAATATTTTGCGAATAAAGTAAAAATTACGAGAATAAAGTTGCAGTATTATGAGATTAAAGTCATAGGTCACACTTTATATTAGATGGCCTTAACTTCTATGTACTAACAATAAATACAAACAAGACTATGTATTTACTGTGTAACTACATGTTGATCTTCAAAATTCCCACATTTGCTGCTACTGAGGTTGAGGTACGGGTAGGTTTAGGAGTAAGGGTAGGGTTAGGGTTAGGATTAGGGGTTAGAGTTAGGTTTTGGGGTAAGGGTTGGGTTAGGGGTAAAGTTAACAGTGTAACTACAAATGTAATAAATGCAAGTACTTTAAATGTAATTACAATGCAACAACATGTACATAATAAGTACATTGTATCAAATGGTTAAGTACATAGTAGTTAAGGCAACCTAATATAAAGTGGGTCCAAGTCATAATAGTTTGAGAATAAAGTCGTAGCATTATGATATTTAATTTCGAATGAGAATAAAGTAAAAATTATTACAATAAAGTCGTAGCATTTTGAGATTATAGTCATAATATTTTGAGAATAACGTAAAAATTATTAGAATAAGGTCTTAACATTGTGAGAATAAAGTAGTATATTGTGTGAATAAAGTAGAAATATTAGAGAAAAAAACATCTCAATATTAGGCCAAACAGAGCGTCATTATAACAACGATAGAACGGATGCCGAACCAGCAGCTACGTTGATGCAAGAAATGGATGTGGAGGACGTAGTTAAATCATACTTTAGGATAGGATTTAGCAATAAAGAAATCCTTGGATTTTTGGCACATCAGCACAGAGTTATTATTAGTTTCTGGACACTGCAGCAGTTATGTAGAAAATGTAATATATTCAGGAGTAAGAACCAGACAGATTCGAGCAGTCCTGCCTGGCATTTTTATTGGGTTTTCCTCTCTAAACAATACTGTAACTGAAGGGATGTTACCACATACAATATCTTGAAATGGACTTACATAATTCACAGCAGTTCCAATTATTTTTCGCTTCACTTGAGTGTGAGCCTTTATCTCGTGCCTCCCTTGACAGGCGCCCACATGTTGAAAATTCCTGTACTAATGCACACCTCATTCATTAACAGAGAGCTCGCTAAAACTTCCCAAAAATTCAGCTCGGTTGCATAGCCAAGTTATCTCCCTGGTTAGTGATTTTGTACGTAAAGACCCAGACACTCCACTTTGCTGTTGTCCACCATATCACTTTGATGTTACATTCCTTTCGATTTATTCTCAAAATATTACGACTTGAATCTCATAATGCTTCGAATTTCTTCTCGTTATTTTTACTTTATTCTCAAAATATTATGATAAATGGCAATTGCAAATTTAAATTAAAATACTTTTATTTTATTGTTAGCGTTAATTTCTGCACAATGAACAATGAGCCGACAATTTGTAATTCTCTCTTTGATCCTCCGCAATTTAAATGAATGTGTTTGATCCGTTTATTGTCAACTGACATTTGCTTATATAAAGTTCTGAACCGGTGTCAAGTGTTGCGCTTAAGTCACGGAAGGAAGGATTCTTTTTATTTTTATATTATAATATGGCCTGTGGGCTAAGCCCCGGATGACACTGAAGTCTGGCGACGCCTCTGATCAAGACCTTTTCAAAGATACATTATATAACACATGGCTATGTGATCTTTTTGATCTTTTTACTGGTTCTAATTGCAAATTTGACAATTATAAAAACAGAACAGTTCTAATTTATCAGCAAATTTAAAAGCAGTATTTTAGAATTGGTCAGGTCAGCTATATTCATTGTAAAGATAAGAATCTAAGATTTAAAAAGACACCTATTTTGTGCTGCTATGTGGTTGTTGAACAATACCATAATATTTGTTTTTTTCGTGATCAGCACCGGGCCGCTCCGAAACCCTCCAAAAATGGGCCCCATTCACTTCTACTGTAACTTTTTTAATTTTAAATTTTTTTTTTCTTTTCTATTTTAAGAAAAGGAGGGATGAGTTGAAATCATTTTTGTGGTAATCAACATTATGCCACAAAAGCTGCTGATTGAGCTTAACTTGTATTGAACCCATATTCCTTTAAGCTCCAAAAAGGACAAAAAAACATAATCAAATTACCATTAAATTGTCCATACGACTTGTCCGCTACATTCCAAGACTTCTGAAGTCATATGATGGGTTTGTGTGTGGAACAGACTGAAATTTAAGTTGCAACTTTAAAACTGATTATCAAGTTCATCAGAGAATAACGATGCAAATTTCAGTATGGCTTCAGACAACTTGGAATATAGCGCACAAGTCATATTAAATACCTTCATGGTGTTTTTGTCCTTTTGGGAAATATCCAGTCCATGGTCACTATAAATTGCATGGAAAAAAGCAGCATGAATTTTCTTAAAAATATATCTCCAGCATACATAACAGCTTACAGACATGAGGGTGATAAAATAATGACAGACTTTTCATTCTTGGGTGAACTATTCCTTTATAGTTGTTTACAGAATTATGCAATAGTTATTAAACAACTACAGAGAAGAGACATCACATTAAACAACAAAGCAAAGTAAGGAAGAAAGCACGAATGTGAGGAAGAGGGTCTTACCATGGATTCTGTGATGAGGAGCACCAGCACCGCCTCTTCCACCACGTCTTGCGGACAGAAAGCTCTGCATGGGGGAAGACAGGATGAGGAAAGAACATGTCACACAGGTGTGTGTGTATGTGTGTGTGTGTGTGTGTTTGTGAGACACTCTCTAGTTACATATGTCATTCTGTAACTGAGCTTTTAGGACTCCACTGGCATCATGGACACCTCTCTTCACAGTTATCCCTTCCTTCCTTCCTTCTTGCCATATCATCATATTTTGTATGTTATCAGTTTGGGTCATTCTTACTATGAATTACATATTCATGTCCCCATCATATAAATCATATTATATTTATTTGATCACAACATCACAATTAAGTGAACGTAGCTAATTGTAAATAATTTACTACTTTGATTTGAGTGCATACTGCCATTTTGTCAATCCATGGGTGCCATCTAGTAACTTCTAATATGAATAACTGGCAATTTATTAAAAACATATTACAGACATTTCTTCATTCCCCACCCCCCCCCTTCTCTAACCAAAATGTTTTAAACAAAACATGTTTTCTTGGGAATACTGTTTTAATTGGTAATCAATTTAAAGGTTTTTCAATATCACTTTTCATTCTATTAGTCTTAATATTCATTTAAAGGCATAGATCACCCACAAATGAAAAATGCTAAAATTTACTCAACAATATGTAGCTCCAAACCCATATGATTTATTTTCTTCTGTGGAACACAAAATTAGATGTTAAAAGGATGGTTCACGCAAAATTGAAAATTCTCTCATCATTTACTCACCCTCATGTTATCCCAGGTGTGTATGACTTCATATCTTCAGCAGAACACATTTGAAGAAAAATATACAAATATCTTATCTTAGTAGGTCCTTAAAATGCAAGTGAATGGAGATTTCTCTTTTGAAGCTCCAAAAATCACAGACAGTCAGCATAAACGTCATCCATATGACACCAGCTTTTAAATGAATGTCTTCTAAAGCGATACGATCAATTTAGGTGCAAAAAAGATAAATATATAAGTACTTTTTAACTACAGTATAATCCAACGTGATGGTAAGTTTCACAAGAAGTTGTAGTTCAAGTGGTCTCTCGTGTGACGTATTCACATTGCCATGGATACAGATGTAATCTTACGTTCTCCACTCAGTTGAGACATCCAGGATAAGCACACAAACGCACTATTGTACGTAAAGAAACAGATAAATACAGATCTAAACCAAAACCAACCAAGCTACTGTACAGTTGTTTCAAATGCCAATGTGATTACGTCACACACGCGTACTGCTGCTCACTGGAAGCATGATTTAGAGTTACAGAAATTGCTTAAATATTTATCTTTTTCACACCAATAGCGATCATGTCACTTTGGAAGACATTAATTTAACAGCTGGTGTCATATGGAGGATCACGTTTATCCTGACTGTCTGTGATTTTTGGAGCTTCAAAAGAGAACTCTCCATTCACTTGCATTTTAAGGACCTGCTGAGCTAAGATATTTTTCTATTTTTCTTCAAATGTGTTCTGGTGAAGAAAGTCATATACACCTGGGATAACATGAGGGTGAGTAAATAATGTGAGAATTTTCATTTTTGGGTGAACTATTCCTTTAAGCAGAATGATAGCCTCAGTAAACGTTCACTGCAATGGAAGTGAATGGTGACTGAGATTATCTACTGTCTAACATCTTTTGTGTTCTATGAAAGATAGAAAGTCATATAGGTTTAAAGCTACATAAGGGTGAATAATTTATCTCTGTATGAACTATCCCCTTAACGAACAAAAAAACAGTTCCTTATTGACATCATCCACCAGGAAGTGATATTATTTTTGGTGGGAATACAACAGCACAATCATCAGTGAGTGTAAGCAATTGATTTTATGAATTCATGTTTTATGGTATTAGCTGGCTTGTCTCACTATAAAACGAACTTCATCCTGATTGATAAAATAACAGAAATTGGTTTGATAATATCATAATTTTAAAAGAGTTAAAAATATAAAAAATAACAAGTTGACACACTCATGTAAGCTGGCTTACTTTACCTCTTTATTTCCATTCTGTTAAGCTTCCTGTTAATTTTCTT
The DNA here is from genome assembly GCF_019703515.2 of Myxocyprinus asiaticus. Lineage (NCBI taxonomy): Eukaryota > Metazoa > Chordata > Actinopteri > Cypriniformes > Catostomidae > Myxocyprinus > Myxocyprinus asiaticus. The sequence continues at coordinate 12,569,623 of NC_059366.1, forward strand.
GCCATTAAGTACAAAATAAAGTTATAATTAATAAAGTTTAAGTGCCTTAACTTGACTAGAGCAAGTTCAGTTATAACAGATATGTTTCTCCCATTTTTGTTCTGCAGACATATTTTTTGTTACTTCAAAATCTCTCCATCTCTCTTGTATTTTTCCTTTCACTAAATTGGTTTCTGCCGAAACACACAGGTACAGTTACAGTATGTTTTATTCAGAGTGTTCCGGCATGCCCTGAATATTAAACCAGGAAAACAAACCACAAAGTTTGCCTTTTATTGACTCCTTGTGTACTGATCTCTGATTCTCTTATAATTGCACAGGCCAATATCTAAAAAGGGTGGCAAGTGGCTGAAAAAATTTAGATCTTTATGCTGATTTGCTGATAATATCTATTTATCCAAATATCAGCAAATCAAATGAATAGTTACCCAAATGAAAATTCTGACTGTCATTATTTACTAACTCTCATGTCGTTCTAAACTCGTATGATGTTATGTTTCTGTGGAACACAAAACAAGACTTTTTGAAATATCTTTGTTCCTCTTTCACTCCAAGGCTATCAAGTTACAAAAAGGACAAAAAATACCATGCATGTATCATAAAAAAACAGTCCAAATGTGCTGTATGCTATATTCCAAGTCTTCTGAAGGTATTCGATAGCTTTGTGTGAGAAATTTAAGTCATTATTCACTGAAAATCTCACCACCCATGCAGCACTCAAATTGTATTCTCCATTCTACATATTAAAACTGGTGCACCACGTTTGTTTATGACCAGTGGCGATTGCTTTTTGACCACACAGAAAGCACAATTTTCCCTAAAATTTTATAAAAATGTGACAATGAAGAGTTTAATATATGTACAAATAATCTATATAAATTACATATTACGCTTGCATTGCAATATTTTAGCGAATAAAAGTGTAAAATATCACACATCGCACTCTCAAAAGACGGAGACAGAGTCTGACCCCTCAGTGTTGTAGCGCTGTGGTGGTCTGGACGAGGGGTAGATGGCATCTTTGGGGTGTGTGGCTCCCTCTCTGTTCAGCCAGTCGGCCGGTGGAGGAGACAGTGGACCCCAGTAAGCGTCATCACTCACTGAACTCAACAACACTTCTGCAAGCCTGCACGCTACTGTCTGAACAACACAACAAAACACACTATTGAGGACTGCTGTGGGTTTTCGAAACATGATATATACATTTTTCATTATTTTGAAACTAAACATGTTGTAAGCTAATCGATTGAAACTAATCTTTAAAAAGAAAACTATATCTGAAATAAATAATCCTTCATTGGTTTTGGTTTAGATCTGTATTTGTATCTGTTTGTTTTTCACAATGGTGTGTTTGTGTGCTTATCCTGGATGTCTCAACCGAGAGAAAAATGTGAGATTAAATCTGTAACATGCCAACGCGAATACATCACACAAGAGACGGTGTGGACTTAGCACTCTCATGAATGTGCATACTACTGCTGACCGGAAGCGATGGATTATAGTTAAAAAGTACTTAAAAATTTATATTTTTTTCGCACCAAAGTGATCCAATCGCTTTAGAAGACATTAATTTAACCGCAGGAGTCATATAGATGACGTTTATGTTAACTATCTGTTCTTTTTGGAGATTCAAAGGTCTGATCACCATCCACTTGCATTTTAAGGACCTACTGAGCTAAGATATTTTTTCTATTTTTCTTCAAATGTGTTCTGCTGAAGAAAGAAAGTCATACACATCTGGGATGATATGAGGGTGAGTAAATGATGAGAGAATTTTCATTTTTGGGTGAACTATCCATAATAAATCTATTTGTTAAAAAACTTGGCTCGCCCAGTCATAGTGAGGTAATACAGAGGAAGTAGAATAGATATTGTTATCCTAGTCGGTCTATAACCGTCAATAAGAAAAAGATCTGGGGACAGTTTGTCATGTGCTTACTTGCAGATTTATATAACACTAACAAGGTCCCTGATTATTGCAGTCTGATCTTAACAGTTTCTGGGACACATTTTCAGCACAGATTGTTTTGTGATCCTCTCAAAATGTAATGCAGACTTTGCAAAAGAGCCTGTCATTGATCAATGAGGCAGTTCAAAACTATCCTGAACCTGCAACCTGGCAAGTACTGTTTAAGGTGTGGTCACACTAGACTTTGAATTTGTTTTTTCACAGCACACCAAAGTTTAAATTTGGTGAACTCTGACCTATGAATTCATAGGGAGATAAAGACATTTGCCCAATAAAAAAATCTAAATAGCACAGATTGACCTGTTGGCTTACAAAGAATACAAACTGCAAAACAGACTTCTTATCGTGTTGCTCATATTCCTTGTGGGGTTCAAAGTAATTTTACAGTAAGTGCTTAAAGTCTAGTGTGACTGCACCTTTACTCTTTTCACTTGCAAAGAAGGTGTTTACATAGAACTTTTAAACGGCCTGTTTAATTCGTAAGGCCAGAAAGAGGATGGATAATGGTAAACAAAAAAACGTAATTATGATTGAGCATTATAAATGGATCTCAGAAAAAAAATTATAAAAAAAATTATGATATGAACCCCTTTAAGGAAGGTTGAAAAAGGCAATTTAGGTGTAAAAGGAAGAATCCTAAAAGCTTTCCACCATGTGACTTTGTCAGCTCTCACCTTACGAAATGTTTGAGAACCCCGACTCTCCACAACCTTCATGACCCGCCGCAGCTGGTGTGTACCCTGAGCCAAGTGACTAACACACACACACACAGATGAGCAGAAGTGATTGTGGGAGGAAAAATGATTGTGGGACAAAAAAAATGAAAGATACGTTGAAAGGCTTAACAGAAGAACAAGATAACACTAATCGTTATTATGGCTGATGTCACAAGAGAACATGAACAACTATGTCAGTTATTATGAAGTGACACAAAAGGAAGTGAAGGAGGATGATGTATTCTGACAAACATACTTGCTCTGTTTGGAATGGAATACTAGCTTACTACTTATTGCCCAGACTGCTTACTGCTATCTTTTTTTAACAGTAAACATTACTCAAAAATAAAACATTTCAACCAGTGGTACGTTATGTTGCTGTCACGTAACGTCATTATGGTGCATGTTTAAAAAAATGAAAATTCTCTAATAATTTACTCTATATAATTTAAGGTGCAATGATGAGCGAATTTTCATTTTTGGGTGAACTAACCCTTTAAGTGAATGGCATCTGTGTCTCTGAAACAAAAAAATAAAGGGTTACTTTGCATTTTTAATACAATATTGTGTAAAAGTGTCATAACTCTTGGCAGTCTGAGGAAATAGTAGGTCCAGAAGAAATTTGCAACTGATATTATTTCTGGTTCATTTGTTACACTGGTATTGGAACGTCAAGCTGAGTGCATTAATTTGTGGGATACAGTATTCCATTCAGTTTGTATACAGTACTTAACATTTTGGTAAATGTAGTAAATAATCCGGATATTCTATGCATACAGAACTTTCGCACACTGCGCAAAGTATAAAGTACACTACTGTATATCTTCCTAGGACCCAGCAATAAAACAAGGCATTTAGTTTATTATTATTATTATTATTATTATTATTATTATTATGATTATTATAGTATTTGAAGAAAAAATACATGACTACTTTTTGAAGAATATTTTGAAGAAGATATCAGGACTTTTTAGGTTTCAGGCTAATTTTCTTCTTTAATATCCCCTATAATTACACAGATATAATACATAGTAAAATCAGTATTGTGTATAATTCAAACATTGCCAAAATCAGAGTAACTCATAGCTAGAGACCCCTGGTATTTTTACCATATTCAAACAAAATAAGAACTCATCTAATATCACTTCTATTGAAACACTGACACCTGCTGGAAATATTGGCACATCAACACCGAACACTGGTTGTGTTGACATCAGAATAACAGCGGTGTGTTCAAGTGCAGCCCACAAATGGATTACCTGAACCTGTGCTACAAATATTGTGTATGCATTGTTGCATTAGTACCTAGTATAATAAAAACACAGAAGCAAAGATAATTTGTGGGTAAACAGTCTGATCCGTAACATGCAAGCTTACCCCTTGCGCAGGAGTGACAAGTATGCACTCTGCAGAGCTGCCTGCAGGAAGTAGCCTGGATCCAAATCAAAGTGGGGGACTGATGAACCACTTTTAGCTGTTTTGGAACTTGGTGTGCATACAGTCTAGCAAAGTGGACAAACACATGCACAGTAAGATGTAATGGCAACCTGAAAGAGCTTACATATTAGACTCTTTAATATGCTTTATAGAAAGTTTCAGGGTTGAAAACTGGGAACTTTTATCATATTGCTGTTGCATAAAAAAATAAAGCCACTTTAGGGCATGTGTTAGAGTGGTATTACCACAGGTTTGGGGGTGTATGACACTCTGCTTCACACACACACCTTGTCTAGCTCTTGAAGGTACAACAGCCCAGCATCACAGGCCATGAGGTAACAGGTCAGGCACTCTTCATCTCTCTCAGAAAGTCTAACACGGGAAGCACCAGACACAGGCTGATGGTCCAAAGACAAACCTAGATGTTTACAGAGAACAAGACAATTATCCCATGGTTCACTTTATTGTTATTCGTGACAACAAGAGTATAGAAGAGAATGAAATATAGTTTCACCAAGCTCTGCAAAACAAACAGATCAATGCACCATTCTCCCCAATTACAGTACAACTGCTCTAATAATTTATTAGGCTTAATTAGAAATGTAACATCAGCAGAGTGAGTAATTTTGCTTATTAGCATTATATAGCTCATTGATAGGCTCAGAATTCTGCAGACCTGTGATTCAAAAAGTTACATGTATCCCCAACCCCTTGCATTGTTTGTAAATGATGTATTTTGGCTAATTGAATTAGAGTGCAGTAGTGCAGTACCCTCAAATCTGTTTAACGATTATCCCATGTTTAAAATTAACTAAATGGAATTCTGCAGACTTTTCTACCCTGATTTTGAGGGAATTCTGTCTGTGCCAACTTTTTAGTCAACTAAATTTTGGAACAGAAGGAAAATGCAGAATGTCTGTTCTTGGTACAGTGTCAATTGTTAATTTATACTGTATGGTGCAATTAATACTTTGAATTGAGACACACACATAAAAAAATAAATAAATAAATAAATAAAAAATCCCTGAGAAACATCTGAAACAAAAGTAAATGAGTGTTGATCAGACACACAGACAGATGGAAACAGGTCTTTTAAATGACATTAGAGGGATTTTCCCATTTATCCATTCCAGTCTGTCTGTCTGGCCTCAGCCAGAGATTTGGTTGGGAAAGATGCAAAGAATATTAATTAATACATCAATCAATGGATCACTTGGTCAACAGGAAGGAATAGAAGTCTAATTTAAAAAGTATTA